>NC_133365.1:17764848-17880137 GCF_049309525.1 Garra rufa
ATTCAAATAGCAGTTAATTTATATAATTTATCACAATTTTAATGCTTTTGCTGTAATTTGGATCAAAATAATGCAGGCTTGGTGAGCAGAAGAGAATTCTTTAAAAAAATCTTATGACTGGTAGTGTACTTACTTATTTTTGCTTTTCAGTATGTGTATGTTTGCCATGATACAAAGTCTCCAGGGGACTGTGGTGATGCCCTTTTTTCTGCTGTATCCTAGAGGTCAATATTTGTAATTTGTACTTTTAAAAAGAAAATGTTCAACAATTAAAAAGAATATTATCAGAACTAATGCTTATGAGTTATTGTGATTTTTATGGGGTTGGGGTGGTAAAAATCTTGAATTACAGTGCTGTATGACAATTGGATTGTTTTTACAGGTAAAAAATGTTAAAAATAAATGAAAATAAACTCTATAGTACTGATACTGTAATTGAAAATACAGTAAAAATACTGTAATTGAAGATACAGTAAAAATGCTGTAAATGAAATTACAGTAAAAATACTGTAAATTAAATTACAGTAAAGAAGTTTTAGTACTGTATATGCACTTACAGTAATAATACTGTAAACATTTTTACAGTAACTTACTGGCATCCAGCTGCCAGTAAGTTACTGTAAAATTTACAGCAAACTTTTTACAGTGTAGTTTATCACAACAGGAAACCTACCATTATTTACCATCAGTAATCAGGATAACAAGCTGTATACATGGTTTAAATTCCACAAACCAAAGTCTGGAAATGACAACAGCAAGTAAAGTTACAGCAGGAGTCTGCATCTCTCTCACCTCCCCTGAGTGCATTGAGTTTAAAGCATGCGGTGAGTTTGGGGAGGATAACTGAGAATGAATGGGGGAAGTCACATGAGAGGAGGCAAGGCCTCCATCACGATATGATCGGATATGACTAGTTATGATCGGCTGTGATTGGTTCATGCAATAAATCCCGCCTCTTGTGTTTGTGTGCTTTCACAAATCAGTCTGAATGAACAATATAATGCTGTTAATGCAAGGACTCATTTTAAAAAGTAAGTAAACAACTCACAGACTTCAATATAACCACTTTGTTACATAAAAATGTAAAATGGCCTGAAAACATTATCTGTGAGAGTTTTCAGTATTCAGTATTCAGCTTGGTGAAATTTAAAGCAAAACTCTGTGAATAATATTAAATAATAAGCTTTGGTGACTGATGATCCAAAAAATTTTAAAATAGTTCAAAGTGAAATTTTAAAAAGAATAGCTGAACATACACTACCGGTCAAAAGTTTTTGAACGGTAAGATTTTTAATGCTTTTTAATGTCACTTCTACTCACTGAGCCTGCATTTATTTAATCCAAAGTACAGCAAAAACAGTAAAACTTTGAAATATTTTTACTATTTAAAATAACTGTTATCTATTTGAATATATATTAAAATGTAATTTATTCCTGTGATTTCAAAGCTGAATTTATAGCATCATTACTCATCACGTGATCCAGAAAAATCCTTCTAATATTCTGATTTGCTGCTCAAAAATATATTTTATTATTATGTTGAAAACAGCTGAGTAGAATTTTTTTAGGTTTCTTTGATGAGTTGAAAGTTCAAAAGAACAGCATTTACCTGAAATAGAAATCTTTTATAACACTATGAATGTCTTTATTATCACTTTTGATCAATTTAAAGCATGCTTGCTAAATAAAAGTATTAATTTCTATCATTTCTTTCCCAAAAGAAAAAAACAATTATACTGACTCCAAGCTTTTGAATATAGTGTACAATGTTACAAAAGCTTTTTATTTCAGATAAACGCTGATCTTTGGATCTTTCTGTTCATCAAAGACTCCTGAAAAATTATCAACGGTTTTAAATATTGATAATAATAATAATAAAATGTTTCTTAAACAGCAAATTAGGTTATTAGAATGATTTCTGAAGGATCATGTGACACTGAAGAGTAATGATGCTGAAAATTTAGCTTAGATTACAGGAATAAATTACATTTTCAAATATATGACCTAGACCACAAAACCAGTCTTAAGTAGCACAGGTATATTTGTAGCAATAGACAAAAATACATTGTGTTCATCGATTTTTCTTTTATGCCAAAGTCATTAGGATATTAAGTAAAGATGATGTTCCATAAAGATATTTGGTAAATTTCCTAGCATAAATATATAAAAACATAATTTTTGATTAGTAGTATGCATTGCAAAGAACTTCATTAAGATTCCTGTTCCAAGGAGATGATCAGTCCTGTGTGTTTTGATCAGGAGTGTCCTGGAAATCCGAAAACAGAAATGAAGGATTGACAAAGCTTTGTAGAACAAGAAGCCTTTAAATCAGGGCCAAAAGTCAGGTGATCCATTCATCATAAACTAAAGGAGCTTCAGTGAAAGCAAATATGCTACACAAACAATTAAGATCCAGAGACACAAGGGGAATAACAATCTGCATCTCCTGAAATCAATTCCACAAGTAACTGGATTTTCTATATTACATTAAAACCAGTTAATTGTGGGCGATGTTTTTACAACGCATACTTTATCTAAATGATCAGATGATTTAATTTGTAATCAACGTGAGCCCAGACAACACGGTGTCGGTTAACTCCATCTCTAGAGAATATGCCACTTTCCAACGTGCAATTCTCTCACTTTAATCAATAAGCAATTTGGGCAGCAGCTTCGACAATCTTCAGCACAGCAATCCATTTAGACAATAAAATATGTAACAAGCACTTACTGGAGACTGTATAGGACCGAATGACACCAAGACAACAGTGTGGAAAGTAATAGCATCAACTATTCCACTAATCCTACTTAGTAATTCATTTAAACATCCACCATTAGTCAACAAACTCTTAGCCGTGGATGCATGAGAAAAGCATTTTGCCACCATTTAACCTCTGGCACTTGTATAGGTCTCAATACTCTTGGGGAATTGCAATCTACAAAGTAATAATATGAGAAAAGGTGAGCTGGAAACTACTACACCGGCATCAACAATCTTTAACACAGCTCTTGACAAATCAACCGATGTAACCTTTAACTAGTGCATTCACAAGAAAAAACAAACAAAAAAAAGTAATTCTAGCAGTGACAAATGGAAGGGAACTTAGGTGTTATATTGTGGATGAGAATAAAAGTGGGATTCTAAAAGTTTTAGGAGCTGATTTTTTAGGTTTCACATTCTTTTAACCAATTTCCATGAGTATTATATATTCATTAGAAAATGTCAATGGAGTTTTAAAATGTTCGTTTACATTTGACTTTTTTTGCTATATAAATCAGACTTTAAAAATTAGGCTTCCTCACATATCTGGTTTATTCAAGACAGTGGGAACCCTGAAATGAAATGAAATTAAATAAAATACGATGAAATTAAATAAAATAAGATAAAAAATTTTTTTAAAATATGCGATGAATTAAAACGAAATTAAATGCGATGAAATAAAATGAAATAAATTTAAATAAAATAAGATGAAATTTAAAATAAAATAAAATGAACTAAAATAAAATAAGTAAAAATAAAATAAGATGAAATAAAATGAAGTAAAATGAAGTGAAATAAAATTAAATTAAATTTAAATTAAATAAGATTAAAAAAATAAAATATGATGAAATAAAATGAAATAAAATACAATGAAATACAATAAAGTAAGATAAAAAATAAAATACAATGAAATAAAATGAAATGAAATAAAACAAGACGAAATAAGATTAAATAAAAAAAGATGAAATAAAATAAAATAAGATGAAATAAAATAAAACAAGATGAAATAAGATTAAATAAAATAAGATTAAATCAAATAAAACAAGATGAAATAAGATTAAATAAAATAAAATAAGATTAAATAGAATGAAAAGATTAAAACATAAAATAAAATAAAATAAAATAAAATAAAATAAGACAAATCAATAAATTAAAACAATATCAAATAAGATAAAAAAAAACGTAAATTAAAATAATAAAAATAAAATAAATAAAATAAAATAAAACAATAAGTTAAAATAAGATTAAATAAAATAAAATAAAAATGTGTTGTGTTTGAATGTAGGGATAAATTAGGATAAAAAATATCTTGATTTTCTGTGCAAATTTTAATGCCTGTGATGGCGTTTTTTTGTTTGTTTTTGTTTCTTTTTTTATTCTGTTAATACTAAATAATATTATAAAGAGGTCAAGTTATTCTTTTAAACTCCAAGGTCGTTGTGCAATATTTGTTGTAACATTATATTTTATAAAAAACTTATATCAAATATTATATAGCTTCATATAAAATATTTTATATAAAACTTTTAATTTACCTTTTTGCTGCTGTACCTTTAAAACATAAACATTTGTTTTGCATGTGAAATGAGTAACAACACTTACAGGTTGTGGTTTTCATGTCAGGTTGTTCAGATTTAAAAAAAAAAGCCTAAATTACACCCCCTTAGCAAAGTTTGGAGAACGTCTCCCACATCTTTCCTACAGCAGCAAATTATTACCTAAATACCAAGTACAATAATAGCATACTGTCATCCGGTATTCCGTAATAAAAGTATCTAATCCACTTCTATCTTAGTACTCCACATACGACCCCTTAAGTTCTCATTCCTTATTAAATGACATTCCACAGTGAGTGAATCTTTTATCTCCACAGATTTCAACACAGATCTCTCGGTCCACCTACAGTAAAATCCATTAAATATTGATGCCAACAAACTCTTATGTAATCTTACACTGTTTCTGGAGCTGTTTCTTTCACTCCAGTAACCTCAAATGGAGTTAGCTTGTGTAACTACAAGCAAATAATAAATATCTTGCATTTGAAATATCTAGGGCAGTGAATTAATGAGAACACAACTTTGATTTCCAGTTAAAAGCTAGTATTTCTAGTAATATATGATTTATATATGGACAATCAACTCCAGAAGGGGGGCATTGTAAGCGACTAAAATATTTTCCCAAAATAGATATATAAGCCCCATAATTTTGAGTCGATCATGTTCCATATTTCCGTTTCTATTCATTTCTGCCCTAATAGTGTAGTTCTGTAGATCCACGAGCGGGCCCTGAGGGAGCCGCCATCTATAATAGACTCCTGCCTCTGGCTACTGTGACTATTATAAACCTCCATTAAACCCCTCCAATCCCACTGTATCCACCCTTGACACATGCCTAACCCACTTTCACCCATCCGGAACCAGCTGTGGTTCAGAGGGCCAGCAGGGCTGGCAGGTGGTGCCAGGGCGGGAGGACTGGTCTGGCTAATCCAGAGATGGACAGGCTCCAGATGGACAGACCGGGGTTGGTATGTGTTTGACTTGGGCGTGTGCAGATCCACACCAAAGGGAACAGCTTATCATGACATGTTTTGGTTGTATCGTGCAGTATGAAGGACACCTTGGAGTTCAAGAAGGTGTAGCTCTTCACTGGAGCTGATAGCCATATAGACATTGAAATCTTTTCCGATGAACGAGAGTAGAGACGAACAAAAGCTGATGAAACTGCGAGAGGAAAAGGTGTGAGACTGTGAGATGCAGGAGTCAAGCTGCTGTCCATGTCCTCCCAACTGCTTGTTTGTTGAGAGCATTTGTGTGTATGAAACAGCTCCACAAATGGTCTATTCAAGCATAATATCATTTTTTTTTTTTATGTTAATAATCATAAAAGTACCAACACTCATATCTATGGTATAGTGACCAAAAATAGAGTAACCTTTGGAAAGCAATTTGATGCTTTAAACAATATATATATTAGGTATCTAAACATTCCACCTAAGCCTTCTTCTAATTTGCATTTGTTGGGAAAACAACTGGGATCGGCTAGCTCATTAGAAATATCTTTGCTCTGCCAAGATCTGACTCCTACACTACACTGCAACATCAAACAATGGTTGCAGATATAGCAGAAATCACATTTCGTTCATTCTAAAATTACTTGTTATTAAATATTTAAACTGATATAAATAAATATACATACAAAATAGATTCAAGAACACAATACTAAAACATCCATAATTTGAAACGGTTAATATTACATAGATACAATACCAGTAAAAAGTTTTTGAACAGTAAGATTTTTAATGTGATTTAGAGAAGTCTCTTCTGCTCAGCAAGGCTGCATTTATTTGATCCAAAGTGCAGCAAAAACAGCACAATTTTGAAATATTTTTACTATTTAAAATGACTGTTTTCTATTTGTATATATTTTAAAATTTAGTTTATTCCTGTGATTATAAAGCCAATTTTTACCATCATTACTCCAATCAAAATGATCCTTCAGAAATCATTCTAATATTCTGATTTGCTGCTCAAAAACATTTTTGGTTATTATGATGTGAGTATATTTTTTCAGGTTTCTTTGATGAATAGAAGTTCAGAAGAACAGCATTTATCTGCAATAGTTTAGCTTTTGTAACATTATAAATGTCTTTATCAATTTAAAGCATCCTTGCTACATAAAAGTAATAATTTCTATAATAATAATTCCCCCCCAAAAAATTACACTGACTCCAAGCTTTGGAATGGCATAGTGTATAATGTTACAAAAGATTTTTATTTCAGATAAATGCTGATCTTTTGATCTTTCTATTCATCAAAGAATCCTGAAAAAAATTACTTAACTGTTTTAAATATTGCTAATAACAATAAAAATGTTTCTTGAACAGCAAATCAGCATATAATATTTCCGAAGAAACGTGACACTATAGACTTGACTAATGCTGCTGAACATTTAGTTTTGTTCACAGGAATAAATTGCATTTTATAATATATAAATAGAATAATCTGATTTTTAAAAAAATTTTTTTTTTTTTTTCAAAATGTTAGTGTTTTTGCTGTATTTAGCTGTATTAAATAAATGCAGGCTTGGTGAAAAAACATTAACAATCGTACTATTCAAAAACTTTTGACTGGTAGTCTAGATTCACAGTAACAATATATATCAAAATATACTTTTTTATATTATTTTTTTTTTTAGATTAAAATTTTTGATACCATAGAAATTTCATAATTCTTGTCAACCCAGGGTCAATATCACAATAAATATTAAAATACTAGCCTAAATTGAAAATTTTAAAAATGCAAACTCGCGATTAAATAAGAATAAGCAACTAATTGCCAGTAATTGGACACAAATTAATGACTGCTGCCACTTTAAGAGCTGCCGGATCCAATTTACCGTTACACTGTTTTTTTGTATTGTTTTGTTTTTTATCCCTGTGAATACTTGCAAAGACCGGCATTTTGACACATACAAGTTTGTGTATTTAACTGTTCAAGGCCTATAAAGAGGCAAAAATACTGATAGTGCGCATATAGCAAAATTGTTTCAACTTTGTAAAATCACTTGTTTTTAAAACCACAATGCTTAAAAACATGTAAATGACAGGTTTTCGAGTGTGTTACCATGACTGTTAATACATTTCTACTGGTTAATCATGTCTACTGGTGTATCGCCCACAGGTAACTAATTGCTTATTATGTTTATTAGTACTTATAAAGCACATACTCTGCATGACCATATTTTACATCCTTTAATCCTAGACTTAACAATTACCTTACTAACTATTAATAAGCAGCAAATTAGGAATTTGAGGAAAAATCATAGTTAATAGTAAGAATTGGTCCCCAAACTAAAGTGTGACCTCACCCTGCAATACTGAAGAAAAGATACTGAAACAAAAATTTTCAAATAGTTCCCCTTCTTATCCCCTTTTTAAAATTGAAATAAAATCACTTCTAAAATCTCTTCACCTGATAAAATTTTTTTTTTAAAAACCGCAAGATTCCTGAATTATTATACTGAGTTATTTAAAGAAAACCTGAGTATGTAGATGCTTTCCTTATATGTGTTTGTTTCAATTTCTTTGTAATATCATTGTAGTTTTGTGTAAATTCTGGTGTTTTTTTTTTCTTTGTATCAATGTTTATTTACTTTGTGTTTGTCGTCAATGCTTAAGTTAAATTATTGGTCATTATTTTATGGATTTGTATGTGATCCCTTGGCTTTGTTCTTTTTGTATTATCTGTTCAAGCATTAATAAAAAAAAAAGATTCTGAGAATACTTTTTTTGCACAAAAAAAACCCAAAATAACAACTTTATTCAACAATTCTTCTCCACTGCATCACCCTAGCATCATTTTGTAGAGCATCACAACGCATGTGCACTTTTTTTTTTTTGTAAACAAAAAATATTCTCATAGCTTAATAAAATAATGGTTGAACCACTGATGTCACACACTATTTTGTTGATGTTCTTGATACCTTTCTGGGCCTTGAACGTGGAAGGTCCCTTACTGTCTACGGAGGGTTAAAAAGCTCTTGGATTTCATTAAAAATATCTTAATTTGTGTTCTGAAGATGAACACAGGTCTTATGGGTTTGGAAAGACATGAAGATGACAAATGAATGACAGAATTTTCATTTTTTGGGTGAATTATCCCTTTAATACTGCTACTACAAGCAACTGGCCCTCAACTTTTGCTAGTGCTTTAAGACACTACTTTTGTGGTCACTGTGGTTAAATACAGTGGATACTTTAAAAAACCAGATGCCACCATTCAGGTTTGTCTGACATGTTATTTAGCACATTCATTTCCAAAAGAAACAAAATGCAACCCTTTAGATAAAATGTTTAAGGCATTTTAGTCAGTTGCCAGAAAGAAGCCAGCATCATGTAACACAATATATATATATATAAGGCATTAAGAACACTGAGATCAGGATGCTGAGTCTGAGAAGAAACTACAGGTGAGGAAGGTTGCAGTGACCCGGAATAAAGCAAAGCAGCAGGGAAGCACCATGACAGGCAATCTATCCCACAGGCCAACACAGCTCCACGGGAAAAAAACACGGCTGGGTCTGACACACATTGTGCACATGAATACACAGAGAGATAAAGAGAAAGATGTAAGAAAGGAAATGTGTTAGAGAGGGGGAAGTGAGAAAGATCAAGAAAATGTGTGTAGTGAATATTCGCAGCTCAGGGTTTCGTGCTGAAATATGTGCAAAAGTGGCATACTGTAACTGGGTGAATTCATGGATGTTAAATGAACGATCACAAGAACGGTAAAGGTCATGGTAAAAACAGTGTACAGAAATAGTAACCTGGAAATATGTCCACATAAACTGACAACTTTTGACAGGTAATGTAAGAGAGAGGAGGAATATAGCTGAGCCTTTCAGACAGACAACAGGGAACAAAGGCTTCCAGAGTGACAGGTGAAACTGTATAGGTGAAACAGAAAGAGAGAGTGACAGGAGAAATGAGAATAGATAGACAGACAGATAGATAGAGCAAGAGAGACAGAGACAGGGCTAGCAGACATCCAGCGTGAAAGCAACTTTTTTAAGACGTGTCATGAAAGTGTCATGTGCTGCTGACATTGCCCACTAAACATTGGACGTCGGATTGACGTGCAGATCATGTTTATATTTGGTTCGTCGGTCCATGACCAATTCTGGACATCTATTCGACGTCCAAACTAGGTCCACTATTTGGACGTCCAACCATGACCCAACTTGGACGTCATTTTGACGTTCAACATTTGACCTAATCTGTCTTATTTTTTTTTGGACGTCATTTGGACGTCTATGGCAGTTGTGATACACACATTGGACGTCGGATAGACGTGCAGATCATGTCTATATTGGGTCCGTCGGTCCGACCAATTCTGGACATCTATTTGACGTCCAAACTAGGTCCACTATTTGGAGGTCTATCCATGACCCAACTTGGACGTCATTTTGATGTTCAACAACTAATCTGGGTTTTTTTTTTGGACGTCATTTGGACGTCTATGGCAGTTGCAGTAAATGTGTTTTACAAAATAGAGCCTATCAACATGATTATACATATGAATACAGATTATTTATAAACAAACAAGATTTATTATCTATATGACTATTTATTTATTTGATAGACCATATGTTTTTTTTTTACATTTTCAAGTTTTCCTATAACAGTTTTTATTTTATTTATAGTAGCCTATAATCAAGTTATTTATTTTTTATTTTATATTGTATTAAACAATATATATATATATATATATATATATATATATATATATATATATATATATATAAAAAAATATATAAATTTATATTTAAAAAATCATGGTAGCCTAGCCTATCCACTTTATTCCTATCTTAAAAAGAACCAACAGCTGCAAAAAAGTCAAGGACAGACAGGCAAAGAGTAGCCTATTGAAGACAATATAAGTTCTTTGTATCAAGGAGGATTTCAACCAGTCAAAAACCAGTCAGCATCACTCTGATTGGCTGAAACGAGCACATCATCATAAACGCCACTCTGATTGGCTGAGGCAACACGAGGCATTTGGCGGCTTGGCGCGAGTCAGAGCCGTAGTGTTCTGGACGACACAGCTTTTCAGATCCCTGGTGAACCCGTTTCCTCGAAATTGAAGGTTCGGTCAGCATTTATTTCAATGTCCATGTGTACGTATAGTCTTTGGCGTTATAGTCTTACAATAAAGCTGCGAATGGTCAAGGGTCACAGCACGCATTTTTTCGTTTTACATTAGCTTGCTGCTCATGGTTCATGTTCAAGATCATTTCCAAAAACTCCATTTGATTGTCTCAGCAGCAGGTGATGCATACAAAGGTGTAATGCATTTCCAGTTCAAACTGCTGAGCCAAACAAAGCTACAGGAAAATGAATACATGATAAAGAAAACATGTCATCCACCCTCTTGAAACATAGGACTACATAGAAGTTGTATAAAAATGACGTGTTAAGTCAAAATTTTATGTTGAAAAGATGTCCACATTTGAACCAGTTTTGGACTATAAATAGCCCTTACATGGAGGTCCCACCGACGTCAACATTAGACGTGCGGTAGACGTCGAAAAAAGACGTCGCCTGGCGTTACAAAACAACCCCATCAATGGACGGAAATTGGACGTCCAAAAATGACATGGAAAAGACGTCACTACGCAGTGGGTGCATAAATGGACTCAGGTTTGCTTTTGACACTTTCGTTTGATAACATTTTTTGCATGCTTATATTTTCCTTATTTAAATGGCAATTATCTTGATTAATCAATTAGATAGACCTAGTCTAAGTTTCACTGCAGTGTTAACATACATTTAAAAAAGGCCAAACTGCTTTGAGACTCATAAAACTGGAAGACAACTAAACCTACAAGCAAATGGGCATTTTCTGCTTTTTGCAGCATCGATTACTACAAAAGCAGCATCAATCTGGAGATATGCAAGTCTCATCCACATTATCTCACCTGCACAGAATATCCCAAAGGAAAACTGTGTTACTCAGAATCAGAGGTTGCTCTTTCATAGATCTGGAAACTTAATGGGTTTCTCAATTATCCGTTGCTGTCTATGCAGGGTCAGAAAGCTCTTGGATTTCATCAAAAATAGCTTTATTTGTGTTCCGAAGATGAACAAAGGTCTTACAGGTTTGGATCGACATGAGGGTGAGTAATTAATGACAGAGTTTTCATTTTTGGGTGAACTATCTGTTTAATCCTACCCTATACCTAAACTTCACAATTATCTTACTATCTATTAATAAGCAGCAAATTAGGATTTTGAGGCAAAAATCATAGTTAATAGTTAATAGTGAGCACTGGTCCCCAAATTAAAGTGTGACCTCAATTGGATATATACCACAATACTGAAAAAAAGATGATTGAAATTTACGTTTCATGCTGTCTTTAAATCTGCTGCTACAAGAAACCTGCTTTGACAGTGTGTTAAAAATGCATTAAGACACTACTTTTGTGGTCATCGTCAATCTGCATTTGAGACTTTTGTTTGTAAAACTACAAGCAAATGGGCATGTTCTGCTTTTTGCGGCATTGATTACAACAAAAGCAGCATCAATCTGGAGATATGCAAGGTTTTATGTCTCAACCGCATTATCTCACCTGCACAGAATATCCCAGAGGAAAAATGTATTTCTCAGATTTAGAGGTTGTTCTTTCATAGCTCAGGAAACTTAATGGATTTTTCAATTATTTGTTGCCGTCTATGCAGGGTCAGAAAGCTCTTGGATTTCATCAAAAATATCTTAATTTGTGTTCCAAAGATGAACAAAGGTCTTACAGGTTTGGAATGACATAAGTAATTAATGACAGAGTTTTCATTTTTGGGTGAACTATCCCTTTAATCCTACCCTATACCTAAGCTTCACAATTATCTTACTAATTATTAAAAAGCAGCAAATTAGGATTTTGATGCTAATGTTGTGGTTTATACTTAATAGTGAGAATACTACAAGCAACCTGCCTCGACTTATGAATGTGACTGTGTCTAAAAATGCTTGAAGACAATACTATTGTGGTCATTGTGGTCAAACTGCTTTGAGATTCATAAAACTGGAGAATGACTAAAACTACAAGCAAATGGGCATTTTCTGCTTTTTGCAGCATCGATTACAACAAAAGCATCTGGAGATATGCAAGGCTTTTATGTCTCATCTGCATTATCTCACCTGCGCAGAATATCCCAGAGGAAAACTGTGTTACTCAGAATCAGAGGTTGTTCTTTTATAGCTGAGGAAATGTAATGGGTTTCTTAATTATTCAGTTTCATGTAAGCATTCTCCTAAAATTCCTTATTAGAAACAAAAGCGGAAACAAATCAGATCACTGTTGACATGCAATGAACATAGAGAAATCAAATTATGAAGAACTATTTTAAAAAAATGTGAACAAAGTAACATCTGATTTGATTTCACATTGAGAACAACTTTTGAATCTAGACTTTGTATACTGGTAAATCTAAGCACACTTTGAGATATTGTTAAGATCTCTTCTGAAGCTCAAGAAAAAATGTGTGAGAATATATAATCAGTTTTAAAAGAGAAAACTTAACATTTTAGTATAGGGACCCATTCTCACTATTAACTAGTTGCTGATAAGCATGCCTCTTATTAACATATTGGCTGTTTATTAGTACAGTACTTACAAAGCACATAATCTACATGACAATATTCTACATTCCTAATCATACCCAATACCTACAGGTAAACTTAACAACTACCTTACTAACTATTAATAAGCAGTAAATTAGGAGAAAGTGTGACCAGAGAAAAGCTTGAGATGCAGCACTTGAACACATTCGCTATGTTTATATGGACACCTTTTTTGTTTTAATCAGAATAAAATCAATCTGATTGATGAATCTAAATGTAGAGTTTACATGAACACTAATGTGGTTGATGTGAGTGTTTATCACATATCAGCTTTGATCTTTTGACATGCACGCACTGCACAAATATAGGGAGTTTCCCCCTGTTTGCATATACTATTCTCTTGCCATTGCTTCTTTTCTTTGTTTTAAAGAGCATACTTAATAATATTTATCTATTTCGGGTCCTAATTAGGAGACGACGAGCATGTGAAGCTTTGTGCCTTGCTGCTTTCACTTATCAAGCAGTAAACTTGCCCATTCCCATGGCCAAAACAAGCCATCTGTGGATGAGAGTATAAAGTGAGGACTGATAGGATGTAGTTCTGCTCCAGTTCACAGATGATGAGTGGAAGTAGAATTTTAGAATAACATGACAGTCATTAATGACACTTCATTCTACAAAAACAACAGCTCGTTCCACGCGTCATTAAGCCACTTCTACGTCATGCATAGTGCTTTCCAGTTTCGGTTTTCAATGCGATCAAGTGTTTACATGTTCTCTTAAAGGGGTCCTCTTATGCTCTTTTGGGGGTGCACTAGAACAGTGATTCTCAACTCCAGTCCTCGGGGCCCACTGCTCTGCACATTTTGTATGTTTCTGAATCTGACACACTCATTTCAGTTCATGGATCGTTCTCCTAACGAGCTGATTATCTAAATCAGGTGTGTTAAATGAAGGAGACATACAAAATGTGCAGAGCAGTGGGCCTCGAGGACTGGAGTTGAGAATCACTGCACTAGAACATGCTGTCATGCTTGGTAGTTCGAAAAACGCATTATTTTTCACATAATTTACATTATTCCAATAGCTTTCTCCCCAGGCTGGCACAAATGACTCGATTAGCTCCAGGTTGGATGAAAGTCCAACTTCCGAAAAACCAAATGTGTTGTGATTGGTTAGCAGTCCCACTGCATTGCGATTGGCGAGCAGGTTAGACTGCGTTTCAGTCCTGCCACGGCCCTTCCTTCTACAGCGCGGCTGTGTCGCGTCACTCTAGTCAATGCTTGTGTTTACATCAGTCGCAGCTTGTGTTTACATTGACCCTCTATACAAAAGTATAGGTCTCTACAGCAAAGTAATGGGAGTTACCAAATTAGGGCGTTTTTAAACCATGTTACCTGATTGGCTGATGTTATAGTGACGGTAGGTTTAGGGGTGGGGTTAGGTCAGGGGAATCATTTTGATTGCATGATTTAAAAACATTCAGCAGCCCAGACTTTCAAAAATGCCCACTTTTGTTTAGCAGAGACCTCAATCTCTCGATACTGTACACGTCAGCGGCGACCGGAGCAGTTTGCGGACACTTTAGTCAATGCTCGCGTTTATATGAGCCGTCCTGCAGCTCGCTGAAGCATCCCAGAAGCGACCGTCTATGCTACATCACTAAAGGTGAATCCCCCACCTCGTCCCTCCCGAACCCGCCAACGATTTTAATTTCCGTAGGCGGGATTTACGTTGTGACATCATAGCATCCGGAAAACAAACGCTGTATTCCAAAGAAGCCATTCGTTGTAGTTCTTGAAAACTAAATATCTTCCTTTGGAGTGGACTTTTAAGATTTGTAACTTTGTATATGTTTTTATGCCCAAACATACACATCACACACTGGCTAAAGTTCAAAAAGTGAAAAAGCATAATAGGACCCCTTTAAATGGATTAGAAAAGGTCTAAACCACCCCATCCAATCCGATCGAAATTTAAATCGAATCGAGCTCAATCGGATCGATTAAGGCATTTACATTAAGGCTTTTCAGTCAGATTTAGCCATCAATCCAATTACTAACAGATTGTTTGTGTGCTAGCTAGAGGAGACAACTGAGACAATGGGATACTAATTCTAAATATTAGAATTCTCTCATAATTTTCTCACCCTTATACTGTCACAGATTTATAAAAGTTACTCTCCTCAGTTGAACACAAGTATTTGTAGAAAAATAAACCATCTTTATATCATCATATTATGCCTGTGTATGACACCATCGCTGATGTTTAAAAAAAAAAACAACAACCAACACAACAGTAATCTGTTTGACCCCAGTTGATGTACTCTCTACTGAAAGTAAAATATTTTTTTATTAAATATTTAAACTTTTTCTGTTGTGAAACGTGTTAGTTCTGGACTATGGTCCTGTCGTTTATTTTGTTTCACAACACACATATTGGCATTTATGTCAACTCACAGTGACAGCTGGCTGAAAGTAATGATTTATGGTTAAAAAAATAGTAGTTTTCTCTCTCACATACACAAACACACATTTCGTTTCAGAAAATATTGACTTTTTGAAGTGCCAACTTTGGAGGTTATATACACTTATGGACTCACAGAGATGGAATATTTTTTTGTTTATGCTCAGAAAGAAAGTCAAACACATCTGGGAGGGGTGAGGAAACCAGGGAATTTACTTGTTCTAGGTGAAGCATCCTTTTAAAGAGATCTGATTAGTGATTTTTCTTTCCAAAGGGATACTCTACAGTCGGCTATATTCCAGACCATGGCCAACGGCCAAGCTTTCCACCCCCACTGCAATCAACATACTCAGTAATCACAGCAGAATCCCATCTGATTGGCTGTGTGTGCTGCTTAACGTGACACACACCACAATTTTTTCACTGCACGTCTGCCATCTTGCCTCTCAAAATAAACTCAAGAAGCCATTACCAAGACTTCAGGTTTGACCTCAGTAAACGTTATTATCACTCGAGTGTGATATTGCTTTTTTTACTGCAGTTCAAAAAATAAGAAGCTAATATCAAGTAACTGACCTTTTAAAAACAATATTGCCAGTGTATTTTTGCAGTGGCAGCAAAAACATATCTGTTACAAAGTTGCAAACCGTTGAATTGGAACACAGATGAGAGAATAGTGAAATAATCCACTGCTGTTGGAACTCTTGGAACGCCACTCAACCAATCAAATTAGTGGAGTGCAACTAATTGCTGCATAATATCTCTATCACAGCAGGTACATTAGACAAACTTATGGGGGGGGGAGACTTTTCTATGTACATAAGTGGAAAAGACAGAGGGAAAGATAGAGGGACTGTGAGGAACGTGAGACAGGGTCATCCCACCTGCTGAGTAGCTGTACATGAATTAATAATTCCAATGCCAAATCTAGTTATCAGACTTGCTCTCGATGAGACAGAGATGAATTTAGCAAATTAATTAATACTGAGGGTAGCTTTCACATTAGTATTCTTCTCTCTCTTACATTATTCTGGACTGCATTTATCTCCCTCTATGTACTGTAAGTGCAGCATAATCAATAATGCTTCAGAAATACTGTGTAATTGACAGACTGGATTGTCAGTTCCCCAGAGACTTTCTTACTGGTGATTAAAGCGGATTGTTTAGCAAATGTCAGCATTTTTCCATTATATAGGCCAATTGTGCTCAACTATAGACCAAAATCTGTTCTAATAAGGTTAGGCAGGAAGAAAACAACAGAATGCAAAAAAAAAAAAAAAAATGCAAACAAAAGTACTCTATAGTATTTTGGTGCAGTCTTTTGCCATTTAACAGAAGCCCCTAGAATGCTACTTGATTATGTTACATATTTAAAGAATTAGTTCACATCCAGAATAACAAATTCCTGATAATTTACTCACACCTATGTCATCCAAGATGTTCATAGTCTTTTTTTTTTCTTCAGTCAAAAAGAAATGAAGGTTTTTGAGAAAAACGTACCAGGATTTTTGTCCATGTAGTTGACTTCAATGGGGGTTGAAGGTCCCAATTGCAGTTTCAATGCAGCTTCAAAGGGCTCTACACAATACCAGCTGAGGAATAAGGGTCTTATCTAGCAAAACAATGGGTCATTTTCTTCAAAACAGTTTGTTCGAAGCAGCTTAAATCGTAATGTCTGTAAGCCCCTTCCTTCCAATAAGCCTACTCTGCTCTGATTGGTCAGCTGGCCAAGAGAGGAGTACTTGAGCAAGTTAGTGAGTGCTACCATCTGTGGTGCCAAGCCTGCGGTTGTTTTTGATGTCCGTGGGTTGAAGCGCCCCCAATAACATCATATTTAGCTCCTGGAATGCGAATTTACCAGGGTAACCCTGACAAAAGGCGTGTGTTTTACACCTCAGAACACGATTTTTAATGGGGACCCCCCTCGAAAGGTGCCTGGGCTAGTTTGAGTATTTTGTGAAAACCTGGCAACCCCAATGCACCTTTACATAAAACAATAATATAGTGCTACAATCTGTTCTTAAAATAATGACATAAAAACATTTTGCTTAACCCTTATGAAAGCGAATCGTGCCCACAGCTAAAGTTTAGCTGCTAAACTGTAAACAGGTAACAAAACAATAATGGTGGATACGTTATCCGAGTGCTAACGTGGCTAACTGATGAAACAGCAGTTTTAAACCAAGTTTATGTCTTTATTATTAAACGAAGTAATTTGAATGACGACAGTCTACATTAATCGACACATTCTTAGGAAATAGTGGGTTCACCGCAAATTATCAGAACTATTTCTGTAAGATAGTAATATCGTGGTTTCGTGGAAACTTAAAGCTGCTCTAGGTATACAGCAGTCCTCGGTAAAAATGATGAGCACACAATAAAAGGTTAGAATTGTATTACTGTGGTATCGTGGAAAAAAAAATTTAGCCAATGATTCATATCATCATCTTTCGGCAATAAAAATGAAACAAACTTGCTTTTACAGCGCAGAACACAGCGTCTTCTCCACATGAAGTAAACTCACTAACTAGCAGAACCAGTGTTTGTGGGCAGGTCAGACTGTTCATATTTGGCAGGCAGGCGGCGAATATACTAATTTGTTACTCAGTGATGTAGATGGGTAACAGGCAGAAGATTTGAAAATATAACTCGTTAAGACGAATCTGAGTCGACTCTTTCTATGTAACGAACTGCAAAAATAGTACTTTTCGAAAACCCATATAACCTGTTCTTTAACCACAAATGCTCATCTTGCACTAGCTATAGGATTCGCGTCTTGATGCATTACGTAATCAAGTTGGAAAGCCACCTATGGTTAGTTTCAAACTTGTCCAATATTGTTGTTTTACCTTTTTTTGTAAAGGGCGTTTGACTTTCTTTGCACGTTCGCTTTGTAAACACTGGGTTGGTGCCTCGTACAGGACCTTTCCACCGTGTCTATGTAAAAATCCTGGAATGTTTTCCTCAAAAACCTTTATTTCTTTTCAAATGAAGAAAGAAAGACATGAACATCTTAGATGACATAGAGTTGAGTAAATATCAGGAATGTTTTATTCTGGGAATGGACTAATTCTTTAAATGTCATCAGTAATGGCTGCTAATATGCAAAAAAATATTTGATTTCAAAGCTTTATACCAAACCTTTACAGACCAAAAGAGGCAAATCCAAGAACGCCTGCTCTTCTCATCACAAAAAACAATGTGTTCTTGTTGTGCTTGATGCCAATTTGTGTGCAAAACCAATAAATTTTTCAGACTTTCCACAGCATTTCTATATGAAATATGACTCTACCTGCATTGAACAATTTTCCATAATCGCATATTTTTGCATATTTTCACGTACACTTCCATGCAATCGTTTTGCTTATGGTTTGAGAAGGAAATGACCGACAAGCCCCATTCAGAAATACATACATCAGGTACATACCAGTTTTATCACAGCAGCTAAAAATTCACCATCACACACATAGAACACATCCTGCAGACTGGGGTGTTTCCTCCACTATTATTCACTTCACACTCTGTAGGTTTGAGAAAACGCTTTCTATGGTTTTTCACAGGATGCTGCCTGGTACTGCTGTTGTTCTCCAGCTATCAGCTGTCTGGGTGGTAAAAAAAAAAACCTGACAGCTGTCCCTGTGAAGAAGAAGCAAAAACAAACAGCAGGAATCCCCCTGGTCTCCCACCCTTTTTTCCTCTCCTTCTCTACACCTCATCCCTCTTTTCTCTCTCTTCCCTTCCATCCCTCTCAAGTTCCAACCACACGCTTTTAGAAACCACACACTATCCCAAAAATAAACATAGTCCCTTGTGCAAACAACACACTGAAACATTTTCACAACTGACTCGCACCTATTAAAATTGCTTAAATATTTCAAATGCAAAAAAAAAAAAAAAACGTTTTCTTTACCCGAGCCTGACTTTTTGATTCCATCACACATCAGCGTTAACAAAAGATTAAAGTCCCCTTTCACACCGGCTCCATGCCACACATGTGTCACAGAGCACTCCATCTGCAGTACATTCATTAGTCGCACACCTAAAAGGAACGCTTCAAGAGAGAATGGAAGAGAGCATACATACAGACAATTTTTGTCCCACGGAGGGGAGAGAGAGTGCTAACATCCAGCCACAAAGATGAAGAGTCCTCACACTGCTACCGCTGCCACTGCTGAGTCTGCCTCTGGTTTGCTGCCCTATATGAGCGGGAGCCCGCCTCGCACACACAGACACACACACACACACACACACCCATATGCATACAGTGCACGTAGCAACCAGCTGTCAGAAAAGACAGGGAGCATTTCTACTGAACTTCTCAAATATCTCTCAATAGCTACACGCACCCACATGAGCCTGCTGATTTTGATATACAAAACTATGAGCTTCAGGCCACTACTGTAAATTCATAAAAAAGGTGTACATAAAGTGCAAAGTGGTGTTTCTCGGGACTCCAGGGATGAAGTTTAATGAGCTGCTGTAGAGCATTCAAGGGTCAGGAAGCCACTCTGAAGTGTCTAAGAGAACAACTGTCACTGTTTTACCATTCCTGTCCTCTCTTAGTCCTCATCACTCTTTCTTTTTTTCTGAAAACCTCACATTTTCACCTAAAATCTTCTCCTCTTATCTTTGGAAGGGGTGGTTTACACAAAAATGACAATTCTGTTAATATTTACTTACTTTATATATAAATTATATTTTACTTGCATGTCTTTCTAAATCTATGTTATTTTTACCAGTGAGGAAAAAAGAATGACAATTCATATTAATCATGTCTATCAAGCTTGTAAAAAGGTGAACAAGCACCATAAAATTATTATATTGTTTAGTTCTATATATTCCATGTCAAATCTATTTTTTTCAGCATTTTTAAACGTTTTAATCAATTACATCAAATCCGTCTTTTAATCTGAAGCTGTACACATATAAGATTTTCACTGCTTCAGCGGAGGAGAAAATAATTTTTTCCTCACCCAAATTCATTATAGATGCAGCAGACTCTTTTTTAAGAATTCTTAAACATTCCTCTCTTCTGTTCCCAGGTAAAACAGCTTGACAGAATTTCCTTTTTTTATGTGAATTTCCTTTAATCACCTGCACCTCACTGATTGCTGTTTTTGTTCCTTTAAAGTGGAAGTGAAGCAGCAAAAAAATATATAACAAACACAATTAATGTAACCATTTTTAAGTAAAAGAATGTTTTGTTATGGCTTTTGGAACAAGGGTGCCACCATCTTGCAATAGCACAAGAGTGTGATGTTCACAGGGTTGGTTTGCTCCGTTGGTCAGTGAAGTAATATAAGCATTTCTTTACTTTTTGAGCACACGCTTGTTTTAAAATGGAGGAAGACGAACTTGAAAGAACTGTTGAACCCATAAAAAGTCTTAACTGCTTATGCATTTGAGCCATTAGGGCGAGGGGACCGAGCAGTAATACAGGTGGAAGAAGTTGTGAACCCACTGGTTTGGGGTTGAAGAGCAGGTCGGAAACAATATATGTTTACATGGACACTAATCAAAACAGTCATACTGACAGAATTTTGTGTGCATTTGCTCAAGAAGACATGAAAGAGAACTCAATTTGGTACTCACGTGCTGTCCACAGCATGCGAGTACATTGAAATCTCTTTTGCGCTGTCTTGTGCTTGAATGGTTTAAAACACTTTAATGTTTAAACTGGCAAGGCTTAAAACATCTAAGAATGATAAACTTTCTTGAGGATGCAGCGCTGACCTGATCGTTCAGATCGTTCAGGTGATTAGATTTAGTGTCTTGTTAACAGCAGGCAATTTAATTGTATTTGCAGGTGAACATAAAACACAAAAAAGATTTATATGAGACATGAGAAATTTGTAACCAAACTAATTTCCAGTTGTAACCAAAACTGTTTGGGTACCAACATTCCTCAAAATATCGTCTTTTGTGTTCTGCAGAAAAAAAAAACTAAAGTCCTTCAGGTTTATAATCACATGAGGGTAGTAAACAGGGTTCCCAGATTTTCACAACAAAACCCACCCAACACGCAGTTATTCTATGTGGTGATGTAATTTCAATTATTAAGCATTTCAATTTCAATTTCTAGTCAAATTTTACATTACTTACAAACATTACTCTCCACTACATCATCTTCAACCCAGTAATAATACCTATAGCATCTTTTTTCAACTCATTTTCACTTTCACACTGTCTACTCTTGTTTCCTCTCACTCCTTCACCAAAATAAATTATCCCAATAAAAGTTATTTGTGGAAATGACTCTGTAAAGTGCTTTAAGCAGGTGCAGAAAACTGAGCCAAACGGTTCTTAGAATCTGAACTAAAAGAAGCAATTCAGGCTGAACCAGGCGGGCTGTAATCGCTTCTATCTGCACAAACGTTGGATTTGCAGTTTGTACAAAGATGCTCAGAAGTCTCTTGTTTATCATCCAATTTAATTAAGTGAAAGATGCAGGTAAATTCAGATTAAGCAGTAGTAGGTAAAAGTGCATTTCATGCATATAACTGAACATAATGCATGATGATTTCATGGTGCCCCTCAAGGTTCTGTCCTAGGCCCACTACTGTTGACTGTTTACATGCTGCATTATAATTTCTCGACAAATTTTCACAAAATGGTATTAGCTTCTATTGCTCCACATATGACACTCATGTATTACACTCATCATATGAAGCTACAGAATCCATTACAACAAAGGCACTGGATATACTTTCATGTCAATTAAAAATTATACATATAAAAAAAATATAACATTCTGTCAAAAATGTGTGATTTAAAAATGTTAACTTAATCCATAAAATTGATCCATATTAACGGCACTATGTTTCTTTTCAAGCAGAAGCTTTAGCTTTTACAATATATGTAACTACAGCTATTTGAACCATCTGATCAATAGCGTTAATTCCACTATCTGCAGTTACTCACTAAAGCCTCAGTGAACTAATGCCACCATAATAACAACTTTAATGGGCCGTGAGTGTGTGCAGGATCCGTAAGAGGCCATTAATCACAATTAATCTCTCTGATCCTCTGCCCAGGTGTTCTTGAACAAATGGGCTCCTGCAGAAATGCCTCCACAGAGAGAGTGCGGGTCTCCCACATCACGAAAATGGGTCAGCCCTGATGCATGGAAAAACCCACACCTATGACTCTCATTGGCTGCCGAGAGAGAAACAGAGCGACTGCACTTTGCAGAAATGGAGGTGGTTTGGTAAATAGCGTCAGCAAGCAGGCTTAGTTTTACATCTCAAGTTATTTAACGTTAAATGTAAGCTACTGAAAAATTATGGTGTTCATTTAACTCCTTCAGCACATATACTGAAAACACAACAATTATGTAAATAAGGTGTACCATAGTATTCCTGGAAGCACTTTTTATTATCTTTCTTTAACTGAATGGATGCAAATCATTTATATCAAATGAATAATATGTCTGGCATCAATGTGAAATCGGCTCCAAATGATGCAGTACTTCAGTATTACAGAACAACAACAGTGCAGTGTTTCAGTCTTTTGAATGGCCATCAGTCATCTAAAAATGACTAATCAGTAACTTTTTCTTGTGATGTAGCAATCTTGTCTGGGAGACATAATCTCTAGATTGAGGATTCCCTCTGACTCCATGGAGTTTTTAGGAACTCACGGCCACAACACAAGAACAGGGATTCTCAGAGAGCCCATCTCCACTGAAGTACTCTTACATAAAGCAATCAAATTTTCATCATGTGGAACTCAAGTGTCCTCTCTGAATCCTCAAATGTCAGTGCTGCTCTTTCCTACGATAACAAGCAGCAGATGCTTTCAGGGTCAAAAAGAGAAGTAATGTATGAGACCTCACAGACCTTACTGAAGCAGCCATTTGTACAGCTAAAAGAAAGTAAAGTATGGGACAAATTACGCAGAGATCTGATATTTTGACATAAGCATCAATAACACCCAAGCACTGGCAGTCCTTTGGTTGTGCTGCCTGGCACATCGACCATATGGCAGCTCATTAAGTCGGGAAGATCAGAGGGAAACATCCTGTAGTGTGGAACACAGGAAACTTTGGCGCTATTCTCAAGGTAGACATCCCTCGTGTGGTTCCCACCGGCTCACTGTTAGATGTGCAACAAAGCCCCGCTTGAACAACGGGAAAAACGATTCTAGTTTTATTGTTGTGTGAACCATCCACCTTTTATCAATGGCTTGTTTAAAGGACTAGTTCACTTCCAGAATATAAATTTTCTGATAATTTACACACCCCCATGTCATCCAAGATGTGTCTTTCTTTCTTCAGTCGAAAAGAAATTAAGGAAATTAAGCTTCAATGGGGATCAACGAGTTGAAGGTCCTAATTGCAGTTTCAATGCAGCTTCAAAGGGCTCTACAAGATCCCAGCCAAGAAATAAGGGTCTTATCTAGTGAAACGATCATTTACAATTCCAGTTGCAATTTACAATTGCAATTTACAGTTGCAGTCAAAATTATTCAACCCCCTTAACCTGCAAGACATTTTTCTACAGAGAGCAAAACTTTGTAAAAACAATTCAATTCAATATTGATGCCTTAACACGAAGGCCATATTTGTCTAGTGTTCTGCACTGAAATGTTTATCCTTCTTTTGTCGGGGAATCTTACAAGTCTTTGGCTGTAAATTTTTCAGGTTATTCTCAGTTGCCCTGATTAAATATCTATGATATTGTGCTTTTTTGTTCAACACCCTTAAAGGTTTTCTGGTACAACACATTTTAAACTAAGAAATAAGGCTGCCAGCTGTGTCTCTAGTAACTTTTAATGTCTTGGATATCTTCATGTACCCTTACTAGACTTTCTAATATAATACAATTATTTATTCTCTACAGCTTCTTTATAGTTTTGTGAGAGCTCTGTTGACTTCGCCAAATTTGCTACTCAACTTCAGCACATGCATGGGCTAAATGTATGTATGTGTTAAACTTAAAAATCACCCGAAATGGTTGTTTTACCTTTCTTTAAAGGCCGTTTGACTTTCTTTGAACGTTTTCTTTGTAAACACTGGGTTAGGACTAGGGCTGGGCGATATGGCAAAAATGTAATCTCGATATTTTTTTCCCCATATTGAACGATAACGATATATATTTCGATATAAGCTGTTGATGTTGCCAGCTTTAAAATAGTATCCCAACAATGACTAAAGCCACAAAAATGAAAGGGTTCATTAAATTACATTTAAAGTATAGTTTATTAACAAAAACAGATTACAGATTTGGCCTTAAAAATTAAAACAACTTACTAAAATAAGTTGTGACAGAGTATGGTAAATGAGAGTAAATGTACAAAATGTAAACATAAAATTATTGTAAAAACATAATTTGTAACACAATTATTTATTTATTTATTATTATTATTAACACAATTGTTTATTTTCTCTATTATAGGTTGAGCTATTTAAATTAGAGGCAACCACTGTATTTTGAAACAATCTACAGTATAAATAACAAAAAATTACGACACGGTTCTTTCTTAATCGTATTAAGTGCAGATAATTCAGCCATAATCAAAGTAGGCTACTCTCTAAATATTCAAAGTGCAAATAGAGACGGATATTTCAAGCATGATACAGAGCTATAGACATACACAACCTATCATAGCCTACATACAAATACTGTAACAGCCTAGATATGTCATGTAGCCTAATTTGCGTGCATTGGGGGGATTAAAATTGCTTTTGAATGCGCGTGCGTTTTTTGCTTTCGGTTTCAGTTTTAACAATTGCGCCAAACTCTCAGCTGAGCTAAGAGTCACTTTTCAGGTAACCAAACCACTTATATAACGGAATTCGTGCTACCTTTTTTGTCGACAATTTCAACATCTTTGGATAATAACTCGAAGTTAGTTTCACTTTCGTCGCTGCTTCCTCTCTCTTTTTTTTTGTCGTCCTGGTGTTAAGTTTGCTTCGCAGAGTGCGGTAGGAAATGAACTTTGTACTTTGACGTGCACACGCACGCTGTACGCTGATTGGCTGTTGTCGCATATTTCTACTGTGTGATTGGCTCTTAGATTAATCCATATCGAGCAAAAAATGTCTAGAGCCTATCATCGTTATTAACATAAATTTTATCGCGATTCGATATGATATCGTTTATCGGCCCAGCCCTAGTTAGGACTTCCACCTACGTCACGCATGACTTTCCAACGTGACTACATGTGTAAAGTCAGGCTAGTGCAAGACGAGCATTTGTGGTTAAAAAGCATAACGTTTTAGAAAATGACCAATCATATCGCTAGATAAGGCCTTTATTCCTCGCCTGCGATCGAGCCCTTTGAAGCTGCATTGAAACTGCAACTTGGACCTTCAACCCCGTTGATCCCCACTGAAATCCACTATATGGAGAAAAATCCTGGAATCTTTTTCTCAAAAACCTTAATTTCTTTTCGACTGAAGAAAGACAGTCATGAACATCTTGGATGAGATAGGAGTGAGTAATTTAAATGAAACAATTCCATTATCAGACCAACAGTGACAGACCACAACAAACCACGACAGGACAGTTTAGACTATTTAATATCAGTTTAAAAAAAAAGTAAACTCATTATTTTCCATGAAGGCTAACTAACTAGCTGTGATGCACCTTGGTAAGTGCTCAACTAACACTAAACCAGAGGTCATCAACAGCTCATAAACAAATATCTACTTCAGTCATTAAACTCTAGAGTATAGAATCTTTACATACTATCTTCTGGCAATTACAAGGAACTACATTGTAAGATCAGAAACCCTCCACCTCCCCCAGCTCCACCTGTCTAGATCTGCTAGGGGATTCATTTATGCCTTTTCACGCAGCAAAAATATATCTTACATGCTCACAGCAGCAAGTCTGTGTATTTACTGGCAATAGCAAATCCATGCTTGCTCTACAGCAGCAGCAAGCATATCAGATCTTGTCCCCAGACCAAATTCCAACCAGATCTCATGACGAAAACGTACAAGTGGGAACTTTTTAGCAAGATGCGAAATACGCCATGTATGTCATGTATGTTTCATGACATATTAAATGTCAAATGTTCACTGAGTGGTGCTAAAAGAATGTTTGTATTTTTTCCCCATATGGTACGTTTTGATTTTGTATGCATCACCACAGTTCTGACTTGAAATGTCCATTGAGTGGCGCTATAACTATATAATGCTCAGTGACGTTTTAAAATAACATACCATCTGCACTACACCTCAACCTACCCAACAATATGAACAAAAGCAAATGTGACAGAAAAATGAAATCACAGACATGCCGTTTTAGCTTGTTGTTCTATCTCTAATCTTTCAGCTCTTTCACCATGAGTCGTGTTTTTCACGGGGATTTGTACCCAAGGATTCGGTATCCGAAATCCAATTCCGTGCCGGCTGAGCTACCGAGCAAGCTTGTTGTCTGGAAAGCGAAACATATGGAGCTGTAATCATAAATGTGTACGAAAACAATTTCAAGTGCTTACTGTTTTACTGCCTCTTGTATTAATTTATTTTAAAAACGGCAGTGATTTGTACTTATTGATACTTATTTCGCATCTTGCGAAAAACTTCCCACAGGTATGTTTTCGTCATTAAATCAGGTATCCAAATACACTTACATTGTCCAGTGCAATAACAAGCTAAAACTATTCCATTGAAATGTAGAAGCACACTTCTTGTCATGACAACAGAAAGCTGCCATTGACATTGGAAGCAAGTGGTAATGCATCAGTGCTGTCTAGACTGTCACCGGGATGGAAATGTAGAAACTGGGACCTCTTGGAGCTTTAATTGAATACCCCTGCATTCAATTAAAGTGCACTGAAAGGTTTGCTGAAGCATTCAGGTGGCAGTGCCCACATTTTTGTCCTTGTAGCACCTAATGTGGCACAGTGTCCAAAAGCACAGGCCATATAATTACCTGGGAGCACAGCCAATGAAACAAGGAAATTGTTCAATGATCGACAGAGAAAGAGAGTGATCAGATAGTCACAAGATAGAAGGTCAGAAAGTCAAAAAGATGATGTCATGTAATTGTAGGCCACACTTCTTATTTTATTTATGACAGGTGGTTTCATCCTGATTCCTGTACAGTATAAAATAATACAACATAATGGGAAAAAGAGAATGAAATGAACCTTATTTTCAAATCACAATCAAACGGCATTTACAAAAAAAGATAAAACAACTCTGTCAGATGATTTTGAAGTTGAAGGAGAAAATGAGATGGAGTTTTTTGGCCTGCCCTACCTTTTTGAACCAGAGTACAAAGATGAAGAACTAACCACACGTAACCTTTCCAACATGATTATGTAATGCGTGAAAATCACAGAGCTAGTGCAAGGTGAGCATTTGTGGTTCAAAATATATATACTTTTTTTTATTTGAAAACAACCACTACATAGGACACTTATTCATTGGCTGGGATCGTGTAGAGCCCTTTGAAGCTTCTCTGAAAATGCAATTTGGACCTTCAACCCATTGGCCACCACTGAAGTCCTTGAATGTTTTCTTCTGTGGGGCGTAAGCATCGTACAAAAACAAGAATGAAACCATACAAATTCATATGAATTTGCCACCATATCATCAAACGTAAGTTAGTTACAAATTTCCATGAGAGTGTGTTGGTTTACAGACACTAGAATGCACAGAATGTTCAGCAACCAAAATTATTTGTCAAAAAGTAGCAAAAAAAGCTCTTTCGATGTTTGGCCAAATAAATTATACTGAAAAATGATGTGATGCGATCAAATAGAGGTGCACACTAATGCAGCAAACATTAGTGTGAAAGCATTAAAACAAAAGCTTTTTTATTTTTTTTTTTGAAAAGCAAGACAAAACTGTAAAAGCACATGTTCACAGTGTTTAATTTTGATCGGCTTCGGCATTCCCAATTCTGTACATTCACCCCACAGACTCCCAATGTAAGTGCATTTCACTACATGACTTTCTTTTGTCAGGACACAGATGGACGATCTGAAATAATTTTCTGTGGTAATCGGCATCATGCCACAGATGAGCTTAAGCTGTATTTAAGATTATGTGAACAGTGTACTGCTGCACGCACAACCACAACACCCTACTCCTCTATGAGCAGAAATGTCTTAGACATTCATATGCACACCCACACAAACAGTCAGTGCTCGTCTGGAATTTCACAGCAGGTAGGAGTGTACAATTCATCCACATAACCAGTGCATTTAAACACAAAACGTAATGCGAAAAAAGTAATGCAAAACAGTTCCAGCATACAAGACTGCAGCTTCACTGCAACAATAAGCCCAAAACCCTGCACACAATACATGCACACAAACTTTTTCTCCTTTTAGATATTTTACAGTCTCAGAAATGTTCATAACCCCATTGAGAATAATGCTAGAACTTGATTTTAAAAAATAGCCTAAAGACAACCTGCAACTTGTACAAGTCTTCCTACAAAAAAGAAGACAGTATGCTGTAGCACTTCCTGTGGTCCACCTCCTGCAGCTATACTTGATGATATCAGTGTGCTCAGAGATAACGGTTGTTTCATTCACTGCAGATGAGGCACAGAGAGCTGCCAGACACAGCACACCATGTTCTAAGAGCCACCTATCCTTTAGCTGCTGATCTGGGGTCAGTTGTAACTCGAGGACTTTAATGGATAAGTCAGAGATAATGCTAAAAAATGTCTGTTCTTTTATCAGCTTATTAACAGAGGGCAGAGGTAAGCAATGGGGAGAGCATTTTAATTTCTCTTTTTAATTTCTCTTGTAAAACATAAAAACATATCCTAGATTTTTTTTTTTTACTTACCAATGCAAAGGTAATAATGAATAAATAAAAGAGTGGTTTCCCCACCAGTCACTAAAGTTGCCAGATGCAAACTTGTGTATATCGATTGTTTTTAAGAAACATCTTTAGGTGCAGATTCGAAAAACAACCTTTGACAACCCTTGACAACTTTAGTTGCCCCTGGCTAAAATAGGTTACAGTGGGGAACAAGAGAGTGTCTGACTCATTGAGCAGGTAAGCATCATATATCATACAGACTGCCAGCATGAAGCCTGCAGCGATGTGTGTGTTTAGTGGGTTGTGATTGAGCATTCAAATGACTGCGCTTGCACTTTCTCTCTAGGTTGTACTAATGAAAGTGGCATAAGAAATAACAAGTATCATCTGTCATCTGTGCAACTTCCACTTCTGCAAACAATATCCTGAGAGGATCGCTGTGCAGCGCTCTCATCTCCCGCTGTAGATATCAGCACGAACGATAATTTACAATTGCATTAGACTCAGCACAGATTGTGCATAGCACTGCCTCACAATCGTTCTATATCTCACATACTCTCGTAGTTCCGTCAAAGCTTTATAAGACTCATATTATATATTGGACTCGCTGGGTAGCAAATATTCTGCTAGATGTGTCCCACAAATGTATAAAACAGAACTGAAAACAAATAAAATCTAGTATCAGGTATGGTACACACACTCTGGAATTACTGCAGGAATAGCAGGGTCGCGGTGTAGTAGGTGCTTGTGAATGAGTTAAGTCTTGATGTATTCTGTTGTGGAGTCACAAACCTTGTTTTTACTCCAGGTGTTTTTGTTGAAATATTTTCTGAAATGACAGCAATGCAGAGAAAGTATAGCTGAACCAGCAAGAAGTTGCATTAATGTTCAAAGTTTTTTAAAAGGGAACATCAGATGCAAAATTCATTTTTACATGGTGTTTAAACTTAAAAGTGTCTTGTCAGTGTGTGTACACAACCACCCTAATGATAAAAATCCACCCAGTGCTTTTATTTTAATCCCCACAAATCATAAGCACTTTCTCAGATCAAGCCGCTCACAGATTCTGAGCAATGTGACGTAGCTTTGCACAGGCCCCTCCCACGTCTGTTGACTGACACTGGTGTTTTAGCATAGACCCGTCCTGAGTGAGCTGTAAACAGTCCGCCATTGTTTCAATGCCGGAGCAGGGGTAGACAGGTTGACAATTCTAAACGATTGATGTGTTTTGTTGTTGGATGTAATAATGTCAAGCCAACATCTGAGCCACTGATGGTGTAGTAGAATACTTTTGTTTTTGAAGAGAATGTGGCCTCCGTCTACCTAAATGCGTTTGTTATGTGTGATTCATTTCACCAGACTGCTTTGTAAACGAATGTTATTTTAACAACCAATCCGAAATAAATCTTTTTAGTTTTGCAAAGCGAAAACATGCCCACCCAATGAGATTTGAGCATTACATCACATGCCTGGAGCAGCTGCTGTTGCACAAAAAGACGAGTGTGGTGATGCTGTTTCGAAAACCAGTGTAAACAAACACAGAAGAAAAGTATTCCTAGAGAGAAGAAGATGCGCTCGTGTTATCATCGCATCTGAGAACAGATGGTTATTCTCACATGTTCTTAATATAATTTCTATTAATTCTCCACTGAATTATGTGATCTGGAGAAGAACACTGTCCGCTTTCTTCCACGTGCGCGAGTGTTATATGAGTCAGAGCGCGTTCACTTTCTAGATCTTCCGTATTAAAAAAAAAATGATTGAAACATTTTTCTACACATGAGCTGAGCTGCTTTAGACAGCGCACAGGTTGCGCTTCAGTGGATGAAAATTATGTCAAAATGTGCAGTTCTGGCGAGTTACCTTGTAAACATAGTCTTAAATGAGTTATAAAGTCTTAGGATATGTGTCAGATCCGCGTCATGTGCATCATGTTTTAAAGAGACCGCGCTGCTTTTAAAGTCTGTCATTGATGGAAATGAAAGAACAAAAGAAAAAGAGAAATTATCACTCAATTGCTGTAGTTGCTGACTAACTTTTGTAGCTTGAAAATCTGTATAGTTTATGCACCAAACTGCTTTTTAAAGAGGGTCAGTACATAGCAGGTTTTGCAATAAAAATAGTTCCTAAAGTTGTTCCCTAAATGTTTTGCAATGGTTGCTTTATTGCACCCACTACACTACATTAAAGGCCTTTCCACACTGAGCGTGAAAAAGCGAAACAAATATCACACACGATGATGTGCTGGAATAAAACAACAGATTCCTATGGATGCTTCCACATAGACCGCGAACATTTGCGCACTGAAAAAGCTAATGTTATTTTAACAACCAGTCCGAAGAATCTTTTATATATATATATATGATATATTTTCTTTATCTGTTTTTTATGCAGCTCATTTTTATAACAATAAAGGATGTTTATGATAGTAAGCAGTGTGGCCTTATTAAACATACAAAAAAATGCATGTCAAAGATTTCATGGCCGGTAAAAAAACATTTTGGCTCGTAAATTTTATCACGTCACCGGCCATTGGCAGGTGTGCCAAAGTTAGTTTTAGGCCCTGTTTATAATGTTATAAAAGATTTCCCATTTCAAATAAATGCTCTTCTTTTGAACTTTTTATTCATCAAAGAATTCTGAAAAATAATATTAAGCAGCAAAAAGTGTTTTCAACATTGATAATTGTTTTGAGCACCAAATCAGTGTATTAAAAAAGATTTCTGATTTCTGCGTCTATTAAAAAAATCTACTTTGCCACCAGAGGAATAAATTACATTTTAAAATCTAGTAAAAAAATGTTATTTTAAATGTATTTCACAGTATAACTTTTACAAAAAAATTTAACAGTACATGGTAATATTACAGTCTCATAATAAGATATTTTAATTTGTGAAATCACTGGATTTAGGCTAAATCTTAAATAAAAGCATATTTCATAAATTTAACAACAAGAACTGTATTAAAACCTGAAATATAATCATTTGTTTGGACATTTCACCCTTGTTAAAATGTATTATTTTGTTTATTGTGGGCAGATCTTGGGCATTGTTGTATATAGTTTAATTTATACACTGCCATATATATACACTTCTCTTTTGTGTTGTTTTTTGGTATATATCATTAAAATTGTATAATTTATCATTATCATCTGCAAAATGTTGCAGACAAAATTCTTCCATATATACTGTAAACTATATAAATATTTATTTATTTATTCAAAATAGCTTTTACATTTATGCATTCAGCTAATGTTTTTATCCAAAGCAACTTACAATAAATGAAAATAAGCAATTTAATTTCCGGAGCTACACTGTTTTTGCAGTGATGCCATAAAAGAACCATTTTTGGCTCCCCAAAGAACCTTTCAGTGAACAGTTCTTTAAAAGAAGTATTTTGAAGAACATTTAAAAAATCTAAAGAACCTTTTCTGCATTTGAAAGTTTCCATTAATATTCAAAGTTTTTCATGGAACCATCATTGGCAGTAAAGTACCTTTATTTTTAAGAGTGTGGTCCTCAGCAGGAGATAGTTGCTCAGGACCAGCTTAAACCAGCTCATGATTAATTAAGACCAGCCTAAACCAGCTACCATGCTTCAAAACATATCCAACCAGAGTATGCTGGTTATTCCAACAGGGAGAGCCAACAATAATTGTAGTATACAGTGTCAGTTTTTTTTTTTTTTTTTTTTTGTGCTAGATGCACTGGTTATATAATAATACATTTCATTAATAATAAGTTCTGGAGTCTGTTGTGTTGTTGCACACAGTAAAACTCTGACTCATTCTAATCAAGTAAACCTCATGCTGCAACAGGCAAATTAACTTCTGTGTGAAAAGTCTCTGGTTTAAATGATTTAAAAATGTCATAAAACCAATCTTGTGCCATTGCCTGTGAGACACATGCTGTTTGTGTCTATCTGGGCTCCTTACTCATGCTGTCCACAAAGGAGAACGCAAGACTGAGTGTGAGCGCAAACATGGGAGACGCCATCTGCTTTGTTGTGTTTTTGGCTGGAAATGACAGCACATGGCTAGTACACAAGTTCGCCATGTTTACTGCTTTCAACAGGAGAAATCCAGTCTGATTTACAATCCTTTACAAGGCTTGAATCTCCATTTCAATCACTAGCCCAGATATTTAACCACTATGCCACACTCAACCCACAATGAAAACACACTCTAACTTTTCCTTATAACTTTAGCACTTAAAATGACTCATTTTACTCATTGTGAAGTTGGTAAGTGCCTCTAAGGAAAAGTGTTTCGCTCCCTTATTTGTGTATGATCAGCTTTGAGCAGGAAGTTTTCTCACACTACTATTAGTCATACAGAGGAGATGATTGTGCCGCCGACTGAAACACAACCTTAACAAGCCTAATCATAGCATCCCTCCCTCTCTCAGCAGTCACGACCACATAATAGGCCAGTATTTATAGAGTCTCTCCTACAGCACAGAATCTTGTATTTTCTTCAAAACAGGTCTACTCCATTGTCTAAGCCAAGGGTCAGTCTTTCAAGAAGAGTGTACGCCAAATTACTCCACAAAAAACGATTCTTATTTGGAAATCATATGTACTCGAGACTTTTTCTTTATCTGTTATAGACAAAAGCTCTAACTCTGTGACATTTAATAAAGGGAAAGTTACTTTTTGTCTTGTTTCCAGCCAAAACATCTAAAAATTCTTAAATCAAGAAGGATTTCTAAAAATTATTTTCTTGTTTTCAGAACAAAAGCATTTTTTTGCAGTGTGATTTTTATATTATATAGACTAAAACACTGAAACATTCTTCAAAAATATATTCTGTTCCACAGAAAAGTCAACTATTGTACCCACAAAAAAGTTATTTGATATTACATTAAAAGACAGGGATAGTTAAAAATATATTCATTGCATTAACAAAGATGTGCAGCATTAAGAAGAATACTATCACAAGGGACATTTGTTTTTCAGTGTTGTACTCAGTAGTTGTGCTTGATTAAAAAGGTGCTGCATGTGTTTATTGAGTTAACGACTCAAAATACACTAAAGGGACTGAGATCGTTTACTTGAGACCAGGAAATTGAGAAATTACTGTAATTACGTTTATGGCATGTTTGTTTATGAAAACGCATTCTGGGAAGATCCTGTGCGTTTTTGGTGTGTGTATATACACATTCTGGAATAAGCACTAATGTCTCCCTATAGAGAAGTAAAATGAGTGCTTTTCTCAGAACATATATACACACACCCATCAAAAACACACTTACATACAAACAGCACGTGACAATATTCACATTTTGACGTAGATTCTGATGTGCTCATGCAATGAGCAATTTATCATTCCCTGAGACCACAGGAGAGAGTGCAACTGACCCTGATGGATCAAGTGACAGACAAAATTACAAATGTAGGACTGGATAAAGTCATACAAGACATACCTATTCAGACAGCAAATGATTTCAGACATAGCCAATGTGAATATTTATTGTTCTTTTCTTTAAAGGTAAACTATTATGCTCCTTTTTCCAAAATAATGTAAGTCTCAGGTGTCCCTAGAATGTGTCTGTGAAGTTTCAGCTCAAAATACCCCACATATAATTTTGAAATTGCCTATTTTGAGTGGAAGCAGAAACACACCGTTTTAGTGCATTACTCTTCAAATGCAAATGAGCTGCTGCTCCCCACCCCCTTTTCTTAAATAGAGCTGTGCCTTCACATAATGATACTTTCCAACCTGATTGGTCACGTCAAATGACATATATTTTGTGACGAAACTCACCGAACACTCCAAACAAAGGGAATTGGTGCGTTTGACTTAAATTGTTACTCCACCCCAAAATAAAAATGTTGTCATTAATCGCTTACCCCCATGTGGTTCCAAACCCGTAATAGCTTTGTTCATCTTCAGAACGAAAGTTCTCTTTGCTGTCTTATTGCTCTTAAACTGTCAAATACACACAAGTTTCTAAAATCATGAGTTGCGAAAAAGGTCAGTTATGTCTGTAAAGGTAAACAGCTGGGAAGGAAATTGCAAGCTTATAGTAGATCTGTGCATAACATACAGTAGCATGCTATACGGTAAATAAATCAATAAATCCACTGCTTTCTTGTTGCTTTTTCTTGAGGGGTGTTTATAGCACTTAAAAAAGAAAAAAATCTGATTTTCATGATATGTCACCTTTAAGAAGTTGTTGAACTAAAAATAGTTCGTATGACTTGTGCTCTATATTTACAGACCTCTGAAACCATTTGACAGATTTGTGTGAGGAACAGACTGAAAGTTAAGTCATTATTCACTTAAGTCCTGACTTGGTCACTATTAACAGTCTGCTTGTTTGGTGCCCACCAGGGCTCAGATGGCAGAGTTCACACTTACTCAAATGAACCACACTTACAGAGCACTTAGTTTTAGGGTGTTTTCACACCTGCCTCATTTAGTTTGGTTGAATCGCACTAGAGTTCGTTTTCCCTCTTGGTGTGGTTCGTTTGGGCAGGTGTGAATGTAGCACCAAAAGCGGACCAAAGAAACGTCAAACGAACACTGGAGGCGCAAAAAGTACCCGCGCCTTTTTGGACTAATCCAGCTGCCGTAGTCCGCTGCGCTGTTCATTATGGGATGAGGGCAAGTTTTTGTTGACAGTTAGCGTTTTGGCAACATAGCCCCATGGCAGCTTGTGGACAAACTTGGAGTTGTGAGGAGGTGCGGAGCCTCATAAATTTGGTCTGATAATCATATTAGGTCCCAACTTTCGAGAACTCACAAGAACGCCACAATCTTCTCATTGTTTAGCAGTTTAGAAAATTGGTTCAATGACACATCTGGCCAACGAGTGATGTGGATGTTGTCACATGACTGTATTTTGGTTTGTTTTAACTGGTTCGGACCAGATCAATCAGTGTGGTGTGAAACGGACCCAAAACAGCAGAAAAATGCTACAATGTATCATTTGTTGCCAGTGGTCCGGACCAAATGAACTGAACCACAGATGTAAAAGCACCTTTAATCGAAACAAACAGGACAAGTGTGAACACACCGTCAGATACTCTGCCAAAAAAAATCTGTCTGGTTTTGATTTTCACGTCTATATCACTGAAATCATGCTTTTTAAAGGCGTTTTCTGAGTGCAGACATCCGAAGAACATGCACAGAAAGTGGCTGTGACATGGCATGTGAGTACTAAACTAAGTTCTCTTTCCTGTCTTATTGCGCTTAAACTGTCAAATACACACATGTTTATTTTAAAAGCACATGAGTTACGAAAGCGGTCAGTTGTGTATGTGAAGGTAAACAGCTGGGAAAGAAATTGCATGCTTATATTAGATCTGTGTGGCAGCAGCGTAATATACAGTAAATAAATCAATTAAATTTCTAAAAATTCTTGTCTCCACTGAGGAGCACTTGAGGAACATTTATAGCACTTAAACATGGAAAAATCTGATTTTTATGATATGTCACCTTTCAGAAGTTGTTAAAAGCAATGTACCAACAAGTAGCAGCTTTATAACATTTGAGCTGGGTTTTTTTTCAATCAAGAGTTAATGTGGACCAGAACAAAACCCACCATAAAAATAGTTAAAACGACTTGTGCTTTATATTTACAGACTTCTGTAACCATATGACCGATTTCTGTAAGGAACAAACTGAGTTAAGTCATTATATACTAAAAAATCCTGCCTTAAAAATCTAGTTTGACAGCAATGGTCACTATTAACTTTCAGTACCGAATGGAGCAGCTTGGACATTCCAATAAATAACTATTTGTTGGTGGCACAAAACAAAAGGCATACAGATTTTAAAAGACATGATGAAGATACATTTCTGTTGTGTTAACATATAAGTTAAAGTAGCATCAACAGTAAGAGATCACATTGGAATGACTAGAAATTCTTGGGTGAGGAACTCTGAGGTTTAATTTCATGCTCTGCTGCGTCTCTCTCAAACGAACTTGAAAGATGGTGGAAACTCAATGTTATCCTTATTTAAGTAATTCAGGGGATATTTACAAGAGAGGAAAAAGAGAGAGAAGAACAAGACAGATGGCAGTGGAGTGCTGAGTCAGGAAATGAGTGCGCAGACCTGATTTCTTCACTCATGCTTTACAAGAACGCACAGACAAACGCAGACGTGTCTGCAATCAACGACAGCAGACTGACAGTCACAGGAAATGTAGGGTGGATGACAGGTGTCTGTTGAAATGGCGACACTCATTCTTATTCAGTTTGTATTTGAGGTATATTTTTGGCTTTTCAACATTTTAATGGACACTAATAATATAGAAAAGAAAGGAAAATTATGGATTCAAGATTCCAGAAAATGACACATGTGGAACTTGAACCCACCCCACCCATATGAGCAGCCTGGCCTAATGTGATTTCTCAAAACTGCACACTGTTTTATTGTCTTACATTTCTGATTCATGCATATGTTTATGTCAGAGCCTGAACAATCATCAGCGGTGACTAAAACAACACCTCTCACCTGTCCAGTTTCTAAAACACACCCGCCCACACACTCTTACACACACAATGATTTTAAGAAGTGAAAACAGGCTTTCATACTAATGTCAATAACAATCTGCATATCTGACCACTGAGTATACATTTTAAGAATGCGCAATTACCATGCTGTAAAAATAGATAATTTTTTAAGCCTGCTAGAATCTAAAAAGTCATTGTCTGACATTACATCATTTTTCTAAAGCAACCTATCCCTTTATTGCGCTCAATGATTATTCATGTTGAAAGTACTTGTACTGTTACAGTAGTATATTATCTGAAGCAGAATAAGTCTTATCTTGTTTACTCATGTCACTTGAAATGTTTATTATTATTATTCTCAGAATTGTGAGATATAAACTCGCAATCCTGAGTTATAAAGTCAGAATTGTTACATATAAACTTGCAAATGCGAGAAATAAAGACAGAACTTCAAATTTTTGTTGTAATTCTGACTTTATTTCTCACAATTGTGAGTTTACATCATGCAATTCTGAGAAAAATCTGAACTGTGAGTTTATATCTCACAATTCTGAGAAAAAAAGTCGGAATTGCAGACCGTTTCTGCCACTAAATAAAAAAAAGGAATTGCGACTTTTTATCTCACAGTTCTGACTTTTTCTTGCAACTGCGAGTTTACGTCTTGGAATTGTGATATTAAACTCCCAATTCTGACTTTTCTTTTCAGAATTGTGAGATATAAACTTGGAATCCTGAGTTATAAAGTCAGAATTGTGACACATAAACTTCGAACTGCGAAAAATAAAGACAGAACTGTGAAGTTTTGTTGCAATTCTGGCTTTATTTCTCGCAGTTGTGAGTTTATATCTCGCAATTCTGACCTTATAACTCACATTTGAAGGTTTATATCTCACAGTTCTGAGAAAAAAAGTCGGAATTGCAGCATGTTTCCGCCACTAAAAAAAAAAAAAAAAAAAGGAAATTGCGACTTTTTAACTCACAGTTCTGACTTTTTCTTGCAACTGCGAGTTTACGTCTTGGAATTGTGATATTAAACTCCCAATTCTGACTTTTCTTTTCAGAATTGTGAGATATAAACTCGCAATTCTGAGTTATAAAGTCAGAATTGTGACATATAAACTTGCAATGGTGAGAAATAAAGACAGATCTGAAAATGTTTGTTGCAATTCTGACTTTCTGTTACAATTCTGATTTCTCGCAATTGTGAGTTTATATCTCACAATTCTGACCTTATAACTCACATTTGCAAGTTTACATCTCACAATTCTAAAAAAAAGTCAGAATTGCAATTTTATATCTCACAGTTCTGGGAAAACCACTAAATTAGAAAAAAAAGAAGGAAATTGCGACTTTTCATCCCACAGTTCTGACTTTTTCTCGCAACTGCGAGTTCACGTCTCAGAATTGTGTGATATTACAAACTCCCACTTCTGACTTTTCTTCTCAGAATTGTGCGATATAAACTCGCAGAATTGTGACAAAGTTCAATTGTAAAAAGTTTATGGAACTTGTCTTTTTAAGCTTGACAGCCATAGTTAGCCACTACTTTTGTTTTTGAGTGGAGTAAATACTTCTATTAGCCTTAAGGAAATAAAATAAATGAGAGTATTCATAGACACCTGTAACTGCTCCTATTAGGGCGTAACAACCAAACCTCATATTTTCTTCTGTTTTAAATGGCATTCCAAGCAATTAGAATGAAGTAAAGTAAGTGACTTAAATAATTAGTTGCTATGAATAAAACAGCTGTAAGGTGTGCCTAGTACTGGCTAAAGTTCTTAACAATCTGTTCCTTGCCGCATCCAAAAAAATTGGCTGGCATGCCAATTTCAATTTTCACATTCAGCATGACAGCGTAACAACTACAGAATGTGTCTGAGATGATAAGACAGTGCGTACTAAAAGGAAGGACAGATGATATCGCTTTTCCATAATTGAAAAAAAGAACATTCATTCGCTGTATTGTTAAAAGCATTTTTTCACACCTCAATACTGCTGATGAAGAGCTTACAGGAGCTCAGGAACGTGATAGTAAAGACATTTATAATGTTACAGAAGAATTCTATTCCAAATAAGTACTGTTCTTTTGAACTTTCTATTCATCAAAGAATCTCACCAAACTAATCCCACCAAGAATTCCACCAAAATAATTAGCAGCACAACTGTTTTCGACATCGATAATAAAATAAACATTTCTTGAGCAGCAAATCAGCATATTAGAATGATATTTGAAGGACCACGTGACACTGAAGACTGGAGTAATAATGAAAATAAAAATAGGAAAATTCTGATTTGTTTTCGCAGATATAAAATTAAATAACATGCATTTTGATAAAATAATGAACATTTTGCAGATTCTGCAAGGTGTGTGCAAACTTTTTGACTTCAAATGTATATATCGACCACAGACTTTGAGCGGCAGTGTACATTTCGAAAAGACAAAGGAAAAAGAAAAAGCCAAAAGAGGAAGAAAAGGCTTTTCTCAGGTGCTCAAGAAAGTAATGGATCTGTCAGTCAACAGTGAACAGCTGTGTGATTTATAACTCTCAAATACACACACAGACACACACAAACAAACACACACACACACACACACACACACACACACACACACACACACACACACACACACACACACACACTACTGCAATAAGGCTTAATCTCTGCTCAGAGACATTTCAAATTACAGGTTAATCTCTTGATCTTTCCCCTGTTTTAAAGCCAAGGCCAGTGCCCAGCACACAACCAGTATTGTTCAAAAACAATATAAAAAGCTCAGTTCAGGTTGTGTTAAATGGATGGAAATAAAATGTTTTTATAATATAATCTTTTAAAGAATACATAATTTTTTGAGCTAGCTTTACAGACAGTGCTCTGACACACAGAACGGAACAGCTTTGAGCGACCCGAGTTTGATTCCTGGCTTTTGGTCCTTTCCAGTGCTGCCCATTTCTACACTGTCCTATTTAAATAAAATAAAAAACATCAAAAACAGTCCAGATTCTGAGTCTTCAGTGAGAAATAAAACTAGTTTCTGCTTATCAAAGCCCTCCCTGTTCAAAATAAGAGATTAATTTGAAAGTAACATAAAAAGTAAAAGCTCTGCGTCTGCTTTGTACTTTGCCTTTTATCAGTTGAAAAGCCCATTAATAATTGTTATCAGTCTTCGAAAACACGACACCAGCTAACATGCAGAGCAATATTTCAATTCATACAGAGAATGTGTGAGACAAACACTGAAAAGTCTTTTTGTAATTAATGATAAATTAATGACAAATGCATAAACCAACTAATGATTAGCAATTTTGCTTTCACAGATTTGGATCTTTAGTGAGCATACAACTCCAACTGTTCAACATAAGGTTATATGTCAATAATAGTTTGCTCTGCATGCTGTCAGCACTTTGCATTAACGTACACACACATACAAGTCCTTGGTCAAGATGGTGTTTGCATGCAAAACCAGCTGGCGGCATTTACAGTATGAGCCCATTTTCAGCTCTAAATGAGAAAACACACTCTTGGAAGACTGTGGAAAAGCTCCAGATGGAAAATTTAGAAGCAGAGGAAATGAGATCTTGTACATACAGTAAGAACACAGATGAACATCCTGCATACACATCGACTAAATGCATCTCTGTACAAAGAGAACGAGAGAGAAAATAGCTCAGAATATTCATCTTGCCCAGATCTGACGTCATCTTGGATTACTTAACTTGAAATATAGTGCATGAGTCACATATGGACCACTTCATGCTTCATTAGATGGAAAAACATTTCCTATTGTGTTCCTCAGAAGAAAGAATGTCATATGGGTTTGGAAAGACAACATGTTATTAAAAGAGGTGGACTGTCCTTTTAAATTTTGTATGTGGAAAAGCCCTGGCTCTTGTTAAATCAATAAGTCCACGAATACGCTTTTCAGACATCCAATCAATAACTTAAATGAAAACACTCAAGTATATGAGCAACAGCATCATGCATTGCTGGACATTATGACTGGGATTTATTCTGCAAAACTGTAACAGAAATGTGAAAGGCTCTGGAATAACATTATGCAATGAAGTCACTCCAAAATCAAAAAATAACCCTAAAAGAATCCCCATCTGTTGGGGAAGATAAGTCGCAGTTCAATGTGAGAGCCAGAAGGTGGAGCCAGATCTATTCACACAGAGCTTGCTTCAAGCTCCAGTCCAAAAACTCCTCATGATGAAACTAGAACTGCATTAAACAGGAAGACAGACGTAGACGGTATCCGACAGAGTAAAGTTATACATGCTCCCAGGATGTGATACGGCATCATGTATATTTAACACCTGAGTGAATGGTCCTACTTAACGGTTCTATTCTGGCAGGCTTGAACAGTACATGACAGAGAGATTTGGTTTTGAAGACAACCTCTGAGCGAGTTTCCTGAGGGGGTGCTGAAGCAACATTATATAACATATACAACATTTATACTGCTCAGCTCTCAGAAAACCCTAAATCTGATCATATTAAAATGTGAAATATTTATTTAATTTTTAACTTTTTATTTTTTGTTTGAGATGCTATGTCTTTTTACACTTAAATTATACAATTCATGTCTGTGAAAGAAAATAAATAATGCTGGCAAATATAGCCCTGTGATGACCATGAGAAAAGTTTCAACAATATTTAATTATTTTTTACATGATTTAAATTTTTACATTAAGTGTATCTTGTGATAAATGAACACTAGAGGTTGACCGATATGTGTTTTTCAGGGCCGTTACTGATGCAGATTATTACAAAAAATAAAGTAGACTGATAACCAATATTTTGAACCAATGTGTCTGGTGTAAAAATAAAAAATAAATAAATGTCACACTTAAGAATAATAAAGGTGGTGACAAAAACATTCTTTAAATGCTTTTAACAAGTTTCGTACAGATACTGTAACATTAAATTCCAGGGCTTTCAAGGACTTTTAAAGTCTTACTTTTTTGATTTTCAAAGACTTCAATCAGAGATCTCTTTCAAATTCTAAAAAAGTTAGATTTGAAAATATATAGACAAATAGATATAGATGGATAGAAAATAAAATGTCTAAAGTATTACAAAGTATACTACACTTTTACTATAGTAAGATCATGGTTAGTTTTCTTAAAGGATTTGTATTTGTGTATACTTAATTTCTTTTTTCTTTGTTTTGTACTGTACTGTGTTAATGGTTTGATGTTTTCTACTGTTTAAGAAAAAAAAAATCCTAATCTGAAACAAATGATTCACCATGCAAGCTCAGGAGTCCCAATCTGAATCAAATGATTCCACACTCCCAACTTCCAATCTAAAGAAAGGTTTGAGATCCACACTGAAATGAATGATTATTCAGATCAGGACTCAGAGCGGATTTGCAGTTCGCTTATCACAAATTATTTGACTTATTATTATTTGAGATCAGAATTTTGCGTATCATAAATCATTTGATTTGAATCATTCAGTTTACAAAATTGTTTACGGGTCTGTTCCGATCTAAATCGAATGATTTGTGATAAGCGATAGCAAATCCGCTCTGAAGTTCTAATCTAAATTAAATGATTTGCATTACGCAAAGTCAAGATTTAAAACAAATGATGTGTGATACATGATCCGATTGGAGCGCTTCAAAACAGTGAATCATTTTGCAATGCAATGATTTTTACTGATTTTGAGAAAATTTTCGACAGGTCATTCTAGCTAGCCTGGAAAAAATCCAGACCCTAATCTATTAAGATTAAGGGTCTGGCATCGAGCAATGAAAAGGACCTAACTCGAGGGGCGGCACCAAGCATGCATTTGAAACTCTCACTGCACGCAATTGGATAACGCCACGACCAATCACTAAGTTTTCACTAAACCCCCATACGCTTAGCTACCAGCAGAGCTAACTGATAGATTAAACTCTTGCCGTATCCAGTCGGCAAAACAGCAAAAACGTCCTTCTTGCAAAGGAAAGATTCAAGCGCGGTTTTCTGCTCCTCTTTTACTGAAAGGCCAAGTCTAACTCGTTCATTGTAACGGCCAAAGCCGTTTCAAACAACTGGTGTTCATCTGTTTACTAAATGATTCCGGACGTCGCAGCGCTGTCGTCATCAGTTTAGCTCGCCTCTGGCCCGCCTACATCAGACACACCGATTTGATTGGTTCCCAGAACTGCTTACGTAATGCAGTAACCTGCATCATTGCTCGATGCCAGAGTGTCATGCAGAGACAATTCAAATTGTGCTCTCGCGAGACCTCTGGATTTCCAGGGTACATTCTAGCATAAATGACCTCAAATAACACTCAATTGATTCGGTTCATCTATTTCTCCTTTAAAGTGTCTTTAGCCATGTTTACACTACACTTTCAGTACTACTACTGACTTAGCTCACTAGTTTTCTGACATTAACTGAAATAAGTGAAAAAGGTACAAATGTTTTTTGAAATTGCTAACTGAAAAAAATTAAACACTTATTTCACAGATACATTGTCTTTCAATAATTCAAGCACTTTTCAAGTACCTCTTCAGGAATATTGCTATTTTCAATGTTTTTCCAGGCCTTTCATTTCAGAAAGTCAAATTTAAGTACTTAAAGGACTTTAGGCACCTTGTACGAACCCTGTTTTAAATTATTTATTTTTTAAGACTTTTTTGTAAAATATTTATGTGAAGTACCCCCTGATTTTAAATTAATATTTCTAATATTTTAAAAGTGACATCAGATGGCCATTTTCCAGAAGTTGGTGTGATTCTTTCAGGTCTTCATGAAATGTCTGAAAAATTCTTTGGTTAAAATTCCTCAATGGTTGTGTAAAAGGTCACCTTTTTACCTTGTTAAAAACAGCTCCGTTCACAGCGATCTGTTACAGTGCATGTCTCTTTAAATGATAATGAGCTACTGCTCACTCCGCCCCTCTTTTCCAGTTTTTGTGTATTTGGTGGCGCATTCCCATCAAAAACAAAACTAATTGTCAGGAGTAAATGAAGACTTTTATATCCACTTTTAGACAACAATGCTTATGTTTAATGTTTTGTTGTCGCTACAGCTGCTAGCACACAGAGAAAATGGTGGACAGTGTGCAACTGGCTGAGGGCGGAAATATGCTAATACAGGACCGCTGTGGGTGGGGCCTGAGCCGTATCACATAATACTGTTTAGAAATTCAAAATGCCTTGATAATTGAGACTATTTAGGTTTTTTGGAGATTAAAAAAAGGAGTGAATGTATTTTCATCATTGTAGGGTGGTTGTATACACACACTGCTAATACACATTTATATGCAAACGCTGTGTAAAAGTGAATTTTGCATCTGATGTTTCCTTTAACGAGTTTGCATATTTATGGTTCTTTCTTGTTGGTTAAGGATTACAAAGTTCAATGAAAAAATTATAACTATTTTAGATACATTTTTAATAAACATTAATTATTAGATTTATTAGGCCATAAACCCTTGCCAGTTCTCTGAACTGGTTCACAACCCCCAAATTGTGAAACCCTGCATTAGCATACAGTTGACCTCCAAGCTAAAAGAAATGCACTAAAAACCATAAAAATTTCATCTGAATTTCATGCGGCATTAAACTAAAAGGGATTAAGACAGTGTTTAATTAAATAACTTGTACAGTACTCCTAACAGCAGCAGTTGAACATTTATAACAACCCAGTTTCACAGCTTTTACTCAGGGCAGCTCTAATTACAGGTTATCAGAGTAAAGCAGACTCTTAGTGTAATCTGAGACCAGTGTGTGGGACGTCACTTCAGTGCTTTGTTAGACTACAAGCTGAAAGCAGGTATTAGGGAGGAAAGGACTAGCACCAGATGAGACTTACACACTGTATAGTGTTTTGTCTTCACAAACATGCTAGAGTGAGAATGTCTTTAAATCTGTGGGGTGTGTTGGCGCCGATAGCCGTGTGGTTAGCGTGCTGACATATAGTGCCATTGCGCTCCGGGTGTCCTGTGTTCGAATCCCGACTTGAGGACCTTTCCCGATCCCGCCCCCTATCTCTCTTCCACTTCGCTTCCTGTCCTATCATAATAAAGGCCAAAAAATAAATCTTTGGGGTGTAATATAGGGGTTGAGATCTGGTCTGGTAACCACAAGACTACAGGGTCAAAGTCAAACCCTGTATGGGACAGTCATTTATGTATCAGCATATGTCCCCGAACACTTTATCCCAAAGCGGGACTGTCTGCTGTTTGATGACAAGGTTATGGAAATAAATTTCACTGACCCAGTCACAGGGCAATAAAAAAGACTGCCAAGGAATAAATAAATGATGACCTTAAAGGCCTGCATTAAGCTGTATCTTATTTGTCCTATCAGCTTCAATAGTCATTGACTTTTTACTGACACCTGTTGGTGTGGATGAACAAAGTATGTTCAGTAATTTAAAGGAACACTCCACTTTTTTTGGAAATAGGCTCATTCTCCAACTCCCCCGAGTTAATAAGTTGAAATTTTACCGTTTTGAAATCCATTCAGCCGTTCTCCTGTTCTGGCGATATCACTTTTAGCATAGCTTAGCATAGATCATTGAATCCTATTAGACCAATAGCATCGCGTTCAAAAATGACCAACGAGTTTCCATATTTGTTGTATTTAAAACTTGACTCTTCTGTAGTTATATCGTGTACTAAGACCGGTGGAAAAGCAAAGCTGCGAGTTTCTAGGCTGATAAAATTAGGAACTACACTCCCATTCCGGCGTAATAGTCAAGGAAGTTTGCTGCCGTAATATGGCTGAAGCAGGCGGAGTATTATCAGAAATGAGTTCCCAGCTAGTTTAGCATTTGCACATGTGCTGCGTGGTATTACTGCTCCTGCTTCAGCCTTATTACGGCAGCAAACTTCCTTGACTATTACGCCGGAATGGGAGTGTAGTTCCTAATCTTATCAGCCTAGAAAATTGAAGCTTTGCATTTCCACCGGTCTTAGTACACGATATAACTACAGAAGAGTCAAGTTTTAAAAAGGACAAATATGGAAACTCGTTGGTCATTTTTGAACGTGATGCTATTGGTCTAATAGGATTCAATGATCTATGCTAAGCTATGCTAAAAGTGATATCGCCAGAACAGGAGAACGGCTGAATGGATTTCAAAACGGTAAAACTCATCTTATTAACTCGGGGGGAGTTGGAGAATGAGCCTATTTCCAAAAAAAGTGGAGTGTTCCTTTAATAGCAAAGCTGTTGGTTTATGTTTGTGTTTGTTTATGGTTGACGTCTGGCTAAAAGCAATATGTGACCCTGGACAACAAAACTAGTCATAAGGGTCAATTTCAGAAATTGAGATTTATACATCATATGAAATCTAAATATATAAGCTTTCCACAGATGTATCGTTCGTTAGGACAGGACAACATTTGGCCGAGATACAACTATTTGAATATCTGGAATCTGAGGTTGCAAAAAAATATAAATAAATATAAATATAAAAAATTGAGAAAATCACCTCAAGTTGTCCAAATGAAGTTCTTAGCAATGCATATTACCAATCAAAAATTAAGTGTTGATATATATTTACAGTAGGAAATTTACAAAATATCTTCATGGAACATAATATTTATTTAATATCCTAATGATTTTTGGCATAAAAGAAAATTTGATAATTTTGACCCATACAATGTATTTTTTGCTACTTAAGATGGTTTTGTGGCTCGGATTTCATAAAAAATATCTTAATTTGTGTTCCAAAGATGAGCGAAGATCTAATGGGTTTGGAACGACATGAGGGTGAGTAATTAATGACAGAATTTTCATTTAAGGCTGAACTGTCGCTTTAACTCCTGACATAGTATTAGAGAAATGCTCTTTGTGACATAACAACTCAGCTTGATGCAAATTAGCAGTAATGTGACGTGCCAACTAGTATGATTGGAAACAGAGGTCTAGTAGAAATTAGAAACCAAAACCACTGAGTCTCTGTGACTTTGACCTCAAATATTGTTGTGGACCTCCAGTCAAATTTCAAGTAGACATCTGTGCCTATCTAGCAAAAACACATGCTTTGTTTGAGGTCCTTCTAGGACATAAACTTGAATGGCACTCTCATTTCTCTGGAAGGTTTGCCTCGGTGTCTGTCACAATAATGCCACATTAAACAGGCCTGTTAGCATTCTTTGATGTCTCGAAGGGAACAGAGGTCATTCGGTATACATTTATTCGTTCATTTAACTAATGGCAGTATGTAAATTAGCATCAAAACAAAAATAATGTAATGGTTTGTAACAGATCATAAAGACACCTACACATTAATATAAGCATAAAGTTGACCCACTTATGAACTTAAACCACCCACAAGCATTTTTCAAGCAACAATTTTTCTTTCTCCATTTCTTACAGACACACACACAAATGGAGGACAAATGTACGACAGCGTTTTAGTGCCACGTTGAAACATTTTTTAAAATCTAAAATTACGAGATTAAAGTCATAATATTTTGAGAATAAAGTCAAAACATTTTGAGAATAAAGTTGAAATGTTTAGAGAATGAACTTAAAATTACAAAAAAAGTCAAAGTGTTTTGAGAATGAAGTCAAAATGTTTTAGTTAATTTTTTTTTTGAGAATTTTGAGTCAAAATTATGAGAATTCAAAGCAATTATGAGATCAAAGTTATAATATTTTGAGAGTATATTAGCCTATTACAAACATTTCAACTTTCTCTACTCTCGTAATTTCAACATTATTCTCGTAACATTTAGACTTTATTCTCTAAATATTTTGACTTTTATTCTCTTAATTTCAACTTTATTTTCAAAATATTTCATTTTATTCCAGCAATTTTGACTTTATTCTTAAAATATTTATACTTTCGCGAAATATTTCAACTTTGTTCTCATAATTTCGACTTTATTCCTAAAATATTTCGACTTTATTCTCTAAATATTTTGACTTTATTCTCGTAATTTCAACTTTATTCTCTAAATATTTCAACTTTATTTTCGTCCTTTCGACTTTATTCTTAAAATATTTTGACTTTATTCTCGTAATTTTGACTTTATTCTTTAAATATTTCGACTTTATTCTCTAAATATTTCAACTTTATTCTCTAAATATTTCAACTTTTTTTCAAAACTTTATTCTCATAATTTCGATTTTATTCTCAAAATATTTCACTTTATTCTAGTAATTTCGACTTCATTCTCTAAATATTTCAACTTTATTCTCAAAATATTTCATTTTATTCTAGTAATTTCGACTTTATTCTCTAAATATTTCATTTTATTGTAGCAATTTCGACTTTACTCTTAAAATATTTCAACTTTATCTCGTAATTTCGACTTTATTCTCTAATTTTAACTTTATTCTCATAATTTCTATTTTATTCTCATAATTTCAACTTTAATCTCTAAATATTTTGACTTTTTTTTAAATTTCGACTTTATTCTCGTAATTTTTACTATTCTTAAAATATTTAATTTTATTCTAGTAATTTTGATTTTATTCTCTAAATATTTCGACTTTATTTTCGTACTTTCAACTTTATTCTTAAAATATTTTGACTTTATTCTCGGAATTTCGACTTTATTCTTTAAATATTTCAACTTTATTCTCATAATTTCGAATTTATTCTCTAAATATTTCGACTTTATTTTCGTAATTTCGACTTTATTCTTTAAATATTTCAACTTTATTCTCATAATTTCGACTTTAATCTCTAAATATTTAGATTTTTTTTTTCCAAAATTTTGACTTTTTTTTCAAAAATTCGACTTTATTCTCGTAATTTCGACTTTATTCTCAAAATATTTCATTTTATTCTAGTAATTTTGACTTTATGCTTAAAATATTTTGACTTTTACTAAATATTTTAACTTTATTTTCGTAATTTCGACATTATTCTCTAAATATTACAACTTTTTTTTTTTTTGTGGCACTAAATGCTATTGAACAAATAAGCCACGGTGAACCCTGAAAATTATTTCTTAAATCTAATTGTTAATTGTTACCATTATTATTAAAAACTAAAACCTTAACCTTAAACTAAAACTGAGCAGTAGTGGATTATTCTTTTCAAAGGTTAAGCAAACAAACCGCATGGGCTTGAACATCATCACCTAACAAAGCCTGGATGTGCTGAAGCTTGTGTTACACAAACAAACAGTGCAATACTGGAAGTCATGGAGCCTAGTGGAGCGGCACATCCATCCACACAACAGCTAATTGATGTCCAGTCTGCCTGAAGAGTTAATGCGAATCTCATTTGCCTCTATGCAAACAGCTCTGTGCTAGACTCAGCCCTGTGCAAATAAGATTTCACACAGCGGTGAACAGGCCTGCTCGCAGCCAGCCAGCATTTAATTATATTGTTTTTATACTATAATTTATATACTATTTAGCTTCATGAACACTATAGACTCTCTCAATACCTTACTGTTTAATCATTATATTTCTATAAATGTAAATCCCTGGTGTTTGATACAATCGTCAATTCTTGTGAAGGAGGAGTTTTAAGAGAGTAAGAGGAGGAGGTTTCTTTATAGGGAGGTATGAAGTTACAGGTAAACACCCCTACTACGTATACAACTTGACTCAATAACACTAATAATCAATATGGCGAAACAAGGCTGTAACTACATTCAAGAATGAAACAAGGCTGTGAGGGTTAGAGGTACAGGTTGACCAATGGATTGTAGGTTACAAAAGGGGTTAAAACCTTTGCTTGGCAAGCATCTTGTCATAAAAAGTGAATCTGTAACTCCCACTGCAACCACAAGAAACCCACATTTGAGATAACACAATCATTTTAAATGCTACAAATTGGTATCAAAACATGTGACCCTGGACCACAAAACCAGTCATAAGTAGCATGGGTATATTTGTAGCAATAGCCAAAAATATATTGTTTTGGTCAAAATTATCGATTTTTCTTTTATGTCAAAAATCATTTGGATATTAAATGAAGATCATGTTCCATGAAGATATTTTGTACTTTTCCTACCATAAATATATCAAAACTTAAAGTGCCCCTATTATGCCTTTTCAAATATGATATTTCATGTAGTGTGTCAAGTAGCTGTATGTGAACATAAACTATCTGCAAAGTTGAGACGCCGACAGTGCACTATAAATAAAGTTTTTGTCTATCAAAAAAAAGAGTCGGCTCACATTCGCCTAAACGAGTCGTCAGCAATTCGAATCTTTTTTCTGTAACGGCCACACGTCACGAGCTACACATTTGCGTAATGTCCGCCCACGTTCAATTTCGCGAACAACTTGCCCGCCCACAAACAGTAGGCCTACCATTTTCACGTGGATTAACGTTACATCATGTCAAGAAGACGCCCTGCGCTGTGAGAGTGAATTTGTTTTATATGCCCTTCCGAAAGATGAAACTACCAAGAATGAGTGGTTAACATTAATTTTTTCAACACCTCAGCAGTCCAATGCCAATCTTGTGTTGTGTTCGCGTCATTTTACTGATGACTGTTTTTCCAATCTTGGGGAGTAACGTTACAACGCGAGATTCACCAAACGCTTGGTTTTAAAAAATGGATCAGTGCCCAGTTTATTTGGACCGGCTTGCTCCTCTGAACTTCTACCTGTAAGTATGATTAATAATTGATGATTGTATTTTCTAGCGATCGTTCAAAATACGTCTTTGTGTACGTTATGGTGTGTAACAACCCCGCACATGTCTTGGTAAGCGGCTAACTTGCGTTTCTGTAGTTCTGTTGTTCAGCTGTGAGTGCAATGTAGTCTAAAAATTGTGATTGATGCAGCTTGACTGTCTGTCTGCCTTATTAGTTTAAGTAATGATAATGATAAACGATGGCTTAACGCAGTGTTATGGGTTGTACGTTACAGTGTTGAAGTTCACAACGTAGAGGTGTGCCCGGTTCGCTTACAAAAGCAAATTGCAAGCACTTAGTTTCCACAGTTATAATATGACACCCACTGAGAAACGTCCTGCTCCAGTCATGCTTGCAAAACAGTTTCTTGTCGATGTGCCACTTCAACCGTTTCATCGTCAGACTCCGGCTCGAATTGATAGGGTAAAATCGAGGCTATCTTTTCTATGCATTAACAGGTCTCCACAGCTGTCATTCAGTTATGCCAATGGGCGTTTCGTTTTGCGCTGAAGCGGTAGACCAATCCAAAAGGACTGCACCATCTGACCAATCACAGCGGTGAGGGCTCACTGAAAGGAGGGGTTTAGAGAGACTGATTCTTCGAACTGCTTCACACGAGTCGTTTACGAATCATTTAGAAACGGGGTAAAATTAAATCTAATTTTTGAGAAAACTAAAGTGTTTTTTGAACTTGCATACATGTAAACCTGTTTTAAGAGACTATTACAACAATATTAACTACCTTAAACATGGCATAATAGGGGCACTTTAATTTATGTGTAGTAGTACACATTGCTAAGAAAGGCAATTTTCTCAATATTCAGATTTTTTTGCACCCTCAGATTTTCATATAGCTGTATCTCTGTCAAATATTGTATTCAAATATCCTAACAAACCATGCATCAATATAAAGCTTATTTACTTAGCTTATACATGATGTAAGAATCACAATTTCAGAAAAATTGACCCTGATGACTGGTTTTGTGGGGCAAGGTCGCATATTATACAGTACAACATGAATAATGAACATTCATTTTTAGATTTGGTAAAGATAAAGCTAAAGATAAAGCTTTTAAGTATAATGTATTATAAAAAAAAGTACTTTTAATGCACCTTATAATGCATTGTACAATCTCATGAATAATTGTAACCGCAAATACAACACATCAATGTATTGTTACACTATGCATTTTAAATGCAGTTATAATTATTTACGACAAGATATAAAGTATTGCACTTTATTCAAAAATTAAAATGCATTATACCTTTAATAACCCTTATAATGCAATATACATGAAGTCCTTAATTAAAGTGAATTAAAGCAATTATATTTGAAAGTGTTATTAAATTAGTTTTTTTTGTTTTTTCATAACAAACTTTGTGTGCTATTCAGTGTGCTATAAAATATGGGACATGGGCATGAACATTTAAATTAATAAATATGTAATTTCATTACAATTTTATTTCAAATTCACAAACCTGTGCTTTTAACATGTAATTGGTTTAATACTTAATTGTCAACTATTTGTATAATTATTTAATCATAAATTACAAGGTATCTGCTGTATGTTTGAATAAACACTCTAATATTGACTGATTACTACTATGACATAAATGTGACCCTGGACCACAAATAAAGGTACATCTTTTTAAATTGAGATCTATACATCATCTAAAAGCTGAATAAATAAGATTACCATTGATGTATGTTTTGTTAAGAGATACAACTATTTGAAAATCTAGAATGCAAGGGTGCAAAAAACGCTGTTCAAATGAAGTTCTTAGCAATGCATATTACTAATCAAAAATTAAGTTTTAATGTATTTACTGTAGGAAATTTACAAAATATGTTCTTCTAATTAATATCCTAATGTTTTTTGGCATCGATAAAAAATCAATAATTTTGACCCATACAGTGTATTTTTGGTTACTGCTACAAATATACCTGTAAGACTGTTTTTGTGGTCAAGGGTCATAAATATGCTATGCATACCTGAAATGTTCTACCAAAATGTCTGATAAGCCAAAAATATAGATTTTCTTCTATTAAATAGTAATTAAGCAACAAAATATGTGAGAGGGGAAACATTTTTAAAAATAAAAGTTCCAAAAGGTTAAAAAACTGAAGGGATTTTTCAAAAGAATAATTTCTGGTTTCCCAAAGAACTTTTTTTCCTATATTGAAGAACCTTTTTAATAATCTAATTTGTTTTTTCCACTTTAAAGAACCTTTTTTTTTCCAATTGAAAGTTTCAATGATTGTTTAAGATTGTAATAGAACTGTTATTATATGAGTGTATATTACAGTGTATTATTTACACTTCGTTATGCTAAAGCAGCCTTGTTAATAAATAAAATTAAATCAAACACATACATAATAAACAGCACTGCAAGTAAAGCAATATTTTCAAAAGGCTTCCTTCACTGTAACATTTGATTTCTACACATATAAACAATTTATCATAGGTTATCACAGAAGAGTGACTTCAAATTGCACCAGTGGTAATAAATTGCCATGTTTTTTTGCAGAGAACCCCACCATGAATAACTGATATTCACAGCTTCTAAAAAACAAGTAGAGCTTCCCGAGCTTCACCACAGCACAAAAAAAAAATGGCTTGGATGAGGTACTTACACACTCCATTCTGGATCAACACGTCCTACTACAGCACACACACACAGCACAGTGGTTCTGATGACAATGGTAGAAATCCAAAAAACATCTCATCCAGTGGGTCTACATAATGCTCACTGAACCCAACTACAGACACGGCTGCCCTTTATAGCATACGGCTCATGCACATTCATTAGCCCTTTTAAGAGACATACAAACGTATTCACATGAGAAGCAGAGATGTGTTTTCATACAGCTTCATTTGCAAGTGCATTTAGACCATCTCTTCTTAATAACTTCCATTGAACTGCAAATTATTCGCTGAATTACCATACTAAAACATTTAATAAAGAGACGCCTTTATCTTGTAAATATTCACCTGTTCCTTTTTTAAACATGTTGTCGTATCACAAACACCAGCCAGACATCAGACTAGTGATGTGTAGGGTTAAATTACAGTTTTCTTCAATGTAAAATAACCCCATGAAGGCCTTTCATGCTGTAATTTGTCAGCCACTGTTTGATCAAAATAAAAGCAAAGGGAAAATGTTTTTATAGTGCAAGCACTACATGTGCTTTCAACAGGCTGACAGAAGAGCTCAGCGCAGTCTAATAAACATATAGATTACCCAGAGAACAAACCACATTAGTGCCGTTGATTCAAACATGCAGCATATTTTACATTGTAATTTATGATTAAATAGTTACAATAGTTGACAATTACGTTTTAAACCAATTACATGTCAGAAGCACCGGTTTAAGAATTTGAAATACAATTTCAATTAAATGTTTTCATATTTGTGACCCTCAACCACAAAACCAGTTGTAAGTAGCAAGGGTATATTTGTAGCATAGATTGTATGGGTCAAAATTATAACTTTTTGTTTTATTAAGTAAAGATCATGCTCCATTAAGAAATTTTGTAATTTGTAATTTTGATATAAATATATCAAAACTTAATTTTTGATTAGTAATATGCATTGCTAAGAATTTAATTTGAACAATTTAAAGGCAATTTTCTCAATATGTCGATTTTATGGAACCCTTTCAAATTGTTGTATTCTGGCCAAATATTTAAACCATACCATCAACGGAAAGCTTATTTATTCAGCTTTCAGAATCCAACATATCATGCTCTATTTAGATCTTGTTACCACTTGACTCATTGGTTAAAATTAGGGCTGTCGCGGTTCGTTGTTTCTAATGGACTATGGACTCCATTTCATTTTGCCTGCATCGAATAACCGGCAAAATACCGGAAGTGGCGCATTTCACGGACTACAATCCATAACATCCATATTATATCCATTATATATTAAACCCATTTAAAAATCATATATTTTTCATCATGCTAAGTGTTTATCGTGATTTCAAAATAAAAGTTTAAACCCTCACTCTGAGTTTACGCATTTTGATGTCTACATATTTATTAAATTACAGTGGCTATAGCATTTCTAAAGACATAAATATAGCCATATATTAAAGCTTAAGTGGACATTTGACTTAAATGTTGTTTAGTCAATATTAAACAAGGATTAGATCGCACAGTGAAGTGTAAAAACAATCGTCAGGGCGTTGGCGCCCTCTGCAGGTCTTTGTTGTAATGCGTAATGTACATTAGCTCCATTGTTTATAACACATTATGTATTTCAACAGTTTTGTGCAATAAAACCATATGATTTATTGTTTTTGATTTTTTTTTTCAAACTAATTATTATAGCTATTATGAATGGATTTTGAGTAATTTTAAATGCTATTGTTCACTTACATCTATTTTTATTACCACAAAAAATAATTATAATTATAGAGCCCTATGAAATCCATTTTTTTTTTATTCTAATTTTTCTATACTAATGGTTAATGCTATATTAATGGTTAAATTAAATTGTTTTAATCAAAAAGCCTGTCTAAATAATTGAGTTTTAACAAAATCTTTTCCATTGCTTTTCTGGATTTTAATGGTTCCATTAAATTTTAATAATCAAACGCTTCTTCAATTAATTTATTTTGTTAAAAATCTAATGTTCTTAAGTAAAATTGTAGATTTTTTTGTTGGTAATTAGTCATTAGATTAATCAATTAATTGATAAATTAGTCGATAGATTAATCAATATAAAAATAGTTGTTAGTGGCAGCCCTAGTTAAAATAAGCAATATTTGTTTCATTTCCACTTCTTTTATATCAATATCCCAGCCTGTAATGTGCATAAAGAAAAAAAAACACAAAACCACAAAAACAGAGTGCTTGACTTGAAGGGGAATTGCTCTTTAGGAAGATAAACTTTATTTTACAGCAATCTTCTTATCTTTAACCTCAATCTCAGCAGGAGAAACCTACACATGAGATAACAACCGTACAAATTCAATAGATCTAGAAAAACCCCTGAGTCATCCTGGCTTGTGAGTCCATCTCATTTGTGCAAGGCATGAGGATATTACACCGGCAATTTTGCTCCAGGCAAAGAAACACTACAACATTAGGCCAAGCGGCCAGTGAGAAAATTTATTTCTGATGTAGTGTGGTTTACGCATTTCAGATCATTTCCTATGTGCCCCTCGGGGCAGGATGTTGAAAGAAAACTGTGATGGTATGGAGTATTCATTGGTGATCAAAGGTCTCCAGTCACAGAAAAGCACAACCTATTGTGGTTTACCATTGTGTCAGGAAATGTGACTCAAACATCTCGTTACAAATAAACTGACTGAGGAGGTGTTAATCACAGTGCTTTGAAACTCAATTAAAATGGACTAATAAAGCTACCTCAGATTACATACACTACTTATTATGTATAGTAAGGTCCAAGCATAGCTAATCTTGATGTACACAGACTAATAAAAAAATACAGACCACTGCAGCTCTTTACAGAAATGAGGGCATATGTAGTAGTGAAGGTTCATTAGCTGCAATAGAGCAGAATATTTGTCAAAATAAAGATGATGAGGAGTTCAAAGGAACCGAAGATTGTGAGGCCTACACGACTGAACAAAGAAAACCTTTTTTCCCATACTATATTGCCTATACTCAGATGTAAACAACAGCATGGATTGCACGGTTAATTTACTGCTAATTTATGCTGTCTAAACCATGGAAAAAACCATGTGGAAGCTTCTTAGCAGGAAGAGGTGTAATATTTTGACAAACTAAAGTCAATAAGTGGTAAAGATACATACAAGCAGTATTAAGATATTAGCCTAATATTTCACCTAACTGACCAGAAATGATAAGCACAAACACAAATTTTGTCAAGATTATTGCCCTGGAAATCCTGGTTCAGTTTGGCCAACCACAAATGTTTTTTGTTCCTCACACAGTTTTTGCACTCTTTTTCCTGATTTGTTATAACCTTAGGCAGTCTATCGTACTTCAAATGCTTTTCCCTGTCTGACCGATTAGTACAGCCCAAAAGATGACAATAATTTACCATTTTCAAAGCAATAATCAGAAAAATATGCGATTTTCAGTGGCATTGTTTACATTCAGTGCCGCCAATATGGCCGATTGATGATGTGTCTTGAAAACTCTATTGTTTGCAAAACTAAGGGGGAAATATAATCTAAAGTGGTTTTAGAAGTCAAAATATTTGCACAATATATCAGGCGAGCAAGATTGTTATTGATCGTCACGGCATGAATCACAATTATGTACAATACAGAGTGTGATATTTCCTTTTATATAAAACAGGGCAATGAACAAGAAGTAAATATTTACAATTACAACTTACAATTTAGACACAATGCCCCAGGTTGTCCATGTAATTTCTCTCAGCCAATGAAAATAGTTCTACACAAAGTCAAAATGTGTCCAGGCAGCACACAGGAGGGCTTGTTTCCAAAATGATTCAGTGTTCAAATTGGTTGAGTGAATGATTCAATGACTCACTAATTTTAAAGGGCTAGCTCACCCAAAAATGTTTTCTTTGGGCATTCTCGTAGCTTCATACAATTACGGTTGACCACTGATGTCACATGGACTATTTTAACAATGTCCTTACTACCTTTCTGAACCTTGAACATGTCAGTTGCATTGCTGTCTATGCAGGGTCAGAAAGCTCTCAGATTTTATCAAAATATCCTAATTTGTGTTCTGAAGATGAACAAAGGTCTTACGGGTTTGGAACAACATGAGGGTGAGTAATTAATTACAAAATTTTCAGTTTTTGGTGAACTGTCCCTTTAATAGTTGCCTGGTTGTTCCTGAATTAATCCGTGTTTGAACAAATCGTTTGAATGAATGAATCAATGAAATTTCACTAAAGATTTTCATTTTGCTTAAAACTGACTGGCTGTCTTAACTGTGAAACGTCCCACTATATAAAATAAAGTGGCTAGACTAGATTACTTAATTCATTTTTATTGTGTTTTTTATACTCATACTAAACCAAATGGACAGCCCTATGCAGCCGTGACACTTGCCCTGACACTTCACTAAGACAAGTCAGCATATTGATAAAAATGATTATTGTCTGAGAGCCAGAAAGTACTTTGACTGCCAGAAGATTCTTCCACTCTCAGCTGGTGGTAGAAACCTCCATGGTGCGGTAATAAAAACTGCTGCCATGAGCAGCAGTGGTTGTACACACTCTTCACTTATGACCTTAACTAATCTGTTCTGCTCTAAACTGAAATCACATAGATCTATATCTAGCATTCTGTCTAATTCATAAGAAATAAGCCCTATCTGTTACATTTTCAAACAGAACAACACAGAGGAACAGGACCTCAGTATGGCAGTAAGGTATTATATAATTGCTATGGAGGGAAAGATATGGTAGAGGGTTTAATTATGGATCAGGCTAAATGGGTCACTGATTCTTTCATTGCCTTCTCTGCACACAATGTCACCGAACTTCTCAAACCCACACACTGTATCATATTACGTGCAGAGATTTTTGATCTTTCCATAAATATCTAAGACTTCATATAAGAAGCCTAATGCAAACTGCCTACTTTGGAAGAATGAATCTTTTTTTTAACCCAAAAATAGACATTTGCTGAAAATGTATTTAATCTCAGGTCATCCATGTAGCTTAAAAAAAAAAAGAAAAAGAAATGTATACTTATTTTATGTTAGATTTATTTTTTATAAATTAAAATATGAGCCTCTACCGATAATAGTGTTTTCTTGAGTGAAAAAGTCAGCTCATTTGAATCAGGAGAGAAATATGCACAAATCAAGTTTTGTCAGTTGTAAACAAATATGTTGGTGGAATTTAATGTGAGAGAGCGACATGCAAGGGATGGAATTTTTCACTAGATGAATTATGAATTATGGACTTTTTGGTCAGAAGAGGCTGTTTAAAGTTAACAAACATGAAGTTTTTCACTTCACAGGAGAAAACTGATACCGATCTGATCTGTTCGGACTCCCATTCTTACGGCACCCATTTACTGCAGAGCAACGTAATACTAAATTTCTCCAGTTTCTGTTCTGATGAAGAAACAAACTCATTTACATCTTGGATGGCCTGAGGATGAAGGCCTCATTTTAAGCACATTTTAATTTTTTGTGAACTATTACTTCAATAAATGTAAGCCTCTGAAAAAGTTAAGCATACATATTAATTTGTTTCTCTTTCTTTAGCATTACATCAGATAATCTTAAACTTCAAAGCTTCTACCTTCTAAATTTTCAACCGCTGATCTTGCTGTCTATTTATTTTTAACATGACTAGTTGGGATTCACAAAATAATGAAATGCAGGAGCAATAATGATGTCAGGTTCACAAAATTATGAATTGATAGCCTATAAAACTGTTTTTTATTTGCAAAAAGGTAAATGCTGACAATTGTTGATAAGGGAATCACTGTGAAAGGGAGAATTGCTTTCTCTTTCATTTCCATTGTCTGAAAATATAAATAAAATAAACAAAAAAAACTTGTAAAATCCAAAGTCCTGTTTATGCCATTGAGCTCATTTTTTATTTACTATTCATTCATATTTAGACAAAGGGAATAAAGGCTCCAATGGGAAACAGCTGACCACCTGCAGCAGTTTCAGTCAAAGCTTTGACAAGTTTCAAAGTTACAAGAAATTTCAACTCGTTGCGCTAGATGCACCTAAGATTGAGGTTATGAAGTATTCAGATGTTTGCTTTGTTGCATGTAACAGCTTCATTAGGACAGATGTGTCATTTCAAACGTCTGGGACATTTGTTTCTCAAGTGTGATAACCACAAGAGCTGCTACATGTTAACAACGTCACCAGTTAAGGCCTCTTAGAACAATGAAAGTCATTCTCATGATGACACATATATTATATAGCATCCTAACAGCATTTTATGAAACTAATGTTTGCATCAGTGCATTAATATGTTAAACTCAGAGAACACATAAACATACAGGGTGTGTTTGGGACACTTAAGTCACACTTAAAAATGTGTGAATGTCATTGCAGAATAATATAAACAAAGTAGCATTTATTTTAAAGAAAGACAGCACAAAGAGACTTTCAAAGCCAAACATTTCACTAAAAATAAGTTTGTTAATAAATGGGTCAATGACGTAATGCCTAAATTTTCTTTGGTTTAAATGCATAAATAAATGGCATATATAAGAAGTAGCTCTCCCATGTATGTACCTACTTTAACATTTCAAAAAATTTAGTTTGTCATTTTTCTGTTTTTCAAAATCAAAATATCATGTGGTGCGACCGTCCGGCCATAACTTCTGCTTTGGAAACATCTTTGAAATTACCCTAAATTTGTATTTATATTTAGATCATAATAAACAAACAAACTATATCCGATAATCTCATTTAATAAAATATCATGTGGTGCGACCATCAAAAAAAACTACCATTTTGGGACTTTTATGTTGAAATCCATTCAAAGATAGGACATTGCAACATATACCAATTTGCCAAGGATCCATTGAAGCATCAAACAGGTTTATAACTCTCTTTAAAATTCGAAAAAAAATAACCTTTTTTAACAGCTGGTATGTAGTTACCACATTTGGATATCATGTGGTATGACCTCAAAAAAACTGTGAATTTTAAGTTATTTCTACAAGGTTTTTTAATTAGAAATTGTGACCTTTTATGGGAAGCTAGCTTGTTTTGTTTAGGTGGACAATTTTGTGCCTGTAAATTTTGACTGAACTTGAAAATATGTAGTGCGACCAAATATCATGTGGTGCAACCACTGCAGAGTGTTTTCCATTATAGATATATGTCCCAGATTGGCAGTTTTTGTGCTTTTATATTCAAATGATGGTTTATATACATAAAATACATTGTTTTAGTATCATTTGGAATAGATCTTTATGCAATTTGGGTCATTTCAGATAGTTCATGTTTAATCTTTGTAAAATATGAGAAAAAATGCACCATTTTTTAAGTTCAAGTCTACCAATGTTAATCAACTCTCCTGTCTGGTTTGTTTGTCGGACAAGATTCGGATGACGAATTCGGCTTTACAATTGGTCAGATCGCCTGTCAATCAAACTCCTGATGAAGGGTCAATTCAGAACCCAAGATCAAAGCAAAGTTCAGAAATAACTGGGGCTAAATAAATGCCTGCAGTTAATGCCAGGTGTTGCACTTTTTTCACACATCTCTTAAAATAGATTTTTAATGATATTTTTGTCATTTATAGGGACCACACATCATGTGGAGCGACCAGTAATAACAATAACTGTATTAAATTAAAAATAATATATCTAATTTCTGTGGTTAAAATATGAATCACTGCTGCAGTATGCTTAAGCGAATGGTATTTTTAAAAGCATTTTTATCCGTTTTAGGCAATTTATAGGAAAAATAAATCTGCTAACTGCATTTAAGAAGAAATTATAGATAAAAAATATGAGATTATTACTTACAATTACTCAAAATAAATCTAAATACTTTGCTTCTAAACACTTTCATTATTGAGAACATCTAAAATAAATGTTAAGCATGTTAAAGAAATTAATTAATTTTAATAGAAATCAAGGTCACACCACATGACATTTTCAAGGCTACAACCAAATCATCTAGATGAAAATCCACTAAAATCACTTAATGTAAAGTTTTAATATGAATTTATGTGTACGCAACGTTCGTAATGCTTGAACATTTTCAATAGAAATCTTTTTTTTTTTTGTATTTTTAAATTGTCCTGTCGAAAATCCCTATACGTCAATGACACAAATATACTGTTTAAAATTCAGTTTACAGCAATTTGACACTGATTTCATTGTAAGATTTAAGAGTAACATGTGTGACAGGGTTCCTTCATCAAATAGATATACCAAGTTATTTCAAAACTGTGATTTCCAGGCCAGGGAAGGACACCTGTAACACCCTAGTTGTGTACATTTTATGCTCAGCTGAAAAAATATTTAATTAGCTATAAAATGTGTTGTTAGTGCAATCTTTATAAAAGAATATAAAACCCTCATCTAATATTTAGAAACAATCGTATGAAAGTCATTGAGATGTATTGTGGGAATCCTGATGTTATGAACTCCACCTGTGGTTCATAATTTTATAACCTCCTGACATCATTATTGGCCCTTCATTTTCATTATTTTGTGAATATATAATGAATAGGCAGGACTTGTGTAAACTTGAGGGGAAAATACAGCATATATCCATCACATGTCACATTGACACAGTTATTTAAAGTTATGGTCTATAATTGTGTACAGATGACATTTGTTTGATATGCTGTTATCTAATGCAGTGACATTGAAGTGTGGCTTAAGTGGCCAAATACTATTTGAGGCAACTGAAATTGACAATTGTGAGATCACGAATAAAGTTAGTAAACATTTTAGTCTCTCTACAAACACATGGGTATGCTACACAAGAGGGGAATCAGCAACAACACACATTGACATTTCAGTCAAAACGTTTTATGTCGACTGCTGTCTAAATACCCCACATGGGAGATGACCAGACGATATTCAATTTGCGGGTCAGTTAATAAGGAGACAATGCCGATACGTAGTAATATAGGGTGAAGCGTGAAGAACAAATGCATTTCTCAGGATGCAAAAAGCACACTCATGTCACTTTCTGAATGTCTTGTTTTAAAATCACTCTGACACTTACCAGGTCACTGGCGTGTTTAGCCAGCTCATCCTCACTGGATGCAGCCGAATCCACCACCAGCTTCTGGAAGCACGACGAGCCCAAGGACGAGCTCTTCTGCTGGGACATCACCAGATGAGACACCAACAGCTTCGGGCTCCCATGCGCGGATACGGAAATCTCCGGTTTACTGACTGATGCTCCCTCAGCAGCGGCCAGCGGTGAGATCCCGAGCCCTTTCCCGGCGCTAGAGTCCGGCTGCTCGCAGAGGGTCCTGTCGCCCACGAAAGACGGCGGAGTTGAGCAGTACAGATTGGGCTGCGAGGACGAGAAGACCCGGTCCAGGACCTGTTTCTTCTTTCTTTTAAACATCCACAGCCCGCTTTCTTTCTTAGCATCCCCGCTGCGTCGTTCGGACCCCAGTTTGGGGCTCAAGAACGGTTTGGTCTTCTCTTGGAAATTCCTCCACATCCTTCTCTGGTAGGACGTTGAATGTGGGTCTTTGGCGCTCTCATCCTTGTGTTTCTCCTCCATAGTTGGCGTCCAGCAGCAGCAGCGGCAGCAGGCTGTCAGCAAACGGAGCGCCAGTGACACTGAAGCGCGCGGGCGAGCGAGCGCACAGGAGCGCGTGCTCTTGATCGCAAATGACACTCAGGCACTTACAACACATTCACTTTATCTGGTGCTGATGCTAAGAGTCGCATTATTCAGAGGGTCCTTCACGGTACCTTAACCTTGAAGTCTAAACTACTGTAAAATCTATTTCCGGACCACTTGTTTTCATTTCATAAAATAGCCTTATAAAAGAAAACATGAGGTAAAAATAGAAAGAATAGCTATCAACAAGGGTTATCTGTGAAATAAACGTGACTGTGAATCTGATTCACTCTTTAATGACTTAATGACCTGAGAGTAACCTAAGAAATAGCCAGTACACGAAATCATAATTGCAGAAGAGTAAGATACGCCTCCCTCTGGTGAAAGTCCGTAATTATAAGGAATGCGGTGAGTGTATGTTTTACAGCACAGGTCTACCTATGTCATTATATTGCGTAATGTTAATACAAGCCATTAGAGTGATATTAAATGTTATTTGTTGCTATAAAACGTACTGACAATGATACAGGTGGCACATGACTTATTAAATAAGACACATGACACCAGATATAATTATTATTAGTAGTAGTAGTATTAGTATTAGTGTTATTAGTGGGTGCAGGACACTGTAGTTCATTTATGTAAACAGTGACATATTATACCCAAAAATTCTTCATACAGTGGACTACCAGTAAAACTGATAAAAGTTTGGGATCAAAAATTATTCAGACACTTTGACTTGACCATGTGTTTTTTCTTTAACTGCTAAAGCGATCTTTTTACACCACAGACTAAACAAAATTAAGCATTGCTTTGTAACTGGTCAACAAAATGCTGATAGTTGTATAAATATTGTCATACTAACAATTATATGATTTTTTGGCTCATTGTAATCCATTACAGCACATACCTTTCTATCAAAATTATGCAATAAAATGCCTGTTATTTTTTTTAATTAGTACTGACCTGAGTAAGATATTTTTATCAGTCTACAAGAGAAAATAACAGTACAAATTATAAAAATGACACTGTTCAAAAGTTTACATACACTTGATTCTAATGTTGTTACCCGAATAATCCACAGCTGTTTTTGTTGTTGTTGTTGTTTTGTTTGTTTGTTTCCTAATGGTTATTCATGAGTTTGTCCTGAACAGTTAAACTCCCTGCAGTTCTTCAGAAAAATCCTTCAGGTTCCACAAATTCCTTGGTTTTTCAGCTTTTTTGTGTATTTAAACTTTCCAACAATGACTGTATGATTTTGAGATCCATCTTTTCACACTGATGACAACTGAGGGACTTCTGTAATATGCACCTATTACAGAAGGTTCAAATGCTCACTGATACTCCAGATGGAAAAACTGCCCTTCAGAAGCTACAGAAGATACTTACATGTTTCCCAGAAGACAAAATAAATTAGATTTGCCCTGATCTTCAAATTAAAAACGTTTTCATTCTTAATACATTGTGTTTCCTTCTAAAGCATCAGTAATAAGCATATACATTTGCCAGACACAACTGGAATGTCAAAGAGGACTGGGTTCTATGGTCAGATAAAACTAAAAAAAAAAAAAGAGCATTCAGTAGCAAACACTCAAGATGGGTTTGGTGAACACAGGAGTAAAAAAGTACATCATGTATACACTGAAATATACAGATAAAAAGTTAAAACCTGCTCGTCTCTTGATTTGAACATAAGAAAAGCACGGAAATCTGAAGGATCTTGAGAGCTTTTGTATGAAGGAATGGTCTCTGATCAATTGTCAGGTGTTCTTCAACTTCATCAGGCATTATAAGAGAAAGCTCATAGCTGTTATTTTGGCAAATGGAGGTTTCAAAAAGTATTGAATAAAAGAGTGTCAATAATTGCGTCCAATGTGTATTTGAGAAAAACAGTTATTTCATAATGAGATTTCCCCCATTTTCAATTGTTTCAGTTCAATGATTATTGTGATTTTTTTTTAATAAAAGAACAAAAGGATTGGCAATGCAGATTTATTTTTACAGGCTTTTTTGTTTACATTTACAAAGGGTGTCACTAATTTTGTACACCACTGTATATTACTATATAACTTCTTCCAAAAAATATCTTCACAATAACTTACAGGTATTAGGCTATATATTCTTACATTTTTTTAACATATATGTATGGCAAGGCAACCTAAATGGCAAATTTACAATGTAAAGGTGGCAGAGAAGCGCTTCTAAGTGGCATTTGTGTGTCTTTACAGACTGTTTAATGTGGCACAGAAGAGACATAAATGCATTTACAAAGCAATTACAACTGTATACTTCCATATAGGAGCTGAGACAGATCTAAGCAAGCATAATTTAGTGCACCACTGAATTTTGAGCAGGCACAAAGCCTTACTTAAGACAACTTTAGAGTTAATCAGCTGAGAGTTTTATTAAGTTGACAACTCTTTTTTTTTTACAGTGTAAACAGCAATGCTATCGATTTAAAAGTGAAGGCAAAGCCAGCACCACCCACAACAAAACCCACTCATATTTCCTTTTAAAGATATTTGAATTATTTGATTTCTAGGAAGGGTTTAACAGCTGCCGTAAAGGCATTTCTGTTTGGGAAAAAGCTGCGACCGAGGTTTATGTGTATCAAATTGATTTTACACACAGCATGTAACAGCACACATTAGGACATTACTTTAATAATTCCCCTAAAGAGACCATCACTACTTAGCTTTGAAGCATGGGGATACTGAGTACATTTGCTATTGCATAATAGATGTGTTACAAATCGCTAAAGGGAAATCATTACTGGTACTCTGGTCAGAAAATCCCGTGAGAATTAATGAGAAGTCTGAGATGTCTGGCTTCTATATCAATGCTTAATTATGCTTCTTGTCAAATGATAGCATGATGAACTGTTTTCAGTCCATCATCCTAAAGATGTCATCTAGAAAGTTAATTAGTTGTAATAACGTTAGATTTAGACAAGCAGATGTACGTTTTTAAAATGTTGTATTTGCAAATGGCATTATCTAGTTGTCAAGTAGACCGAAAATGACACGCTCCTGTCAGAACATGCCATGCGGTAGCTAAGAGATCAGACTAAACAAACACAGCAGACTACAGGGAAGCAGTTCACAAGTAAGCAAAGATTTCAGATTTACTGCATTATACAGTAAAGCCTATACTGTAGATTACACATTTGAACTAAACTAAAGGGTTACTTCTGTCATTCTGTTGTCATTGTGACTGTGTTATGACGGATGCCTATATTAAAACTGTAAATGCTCAATCAAAAGGATTCACCTCTATTAAATGAATACTTTATTCATGAGTTCATCAGGGTGAAACGCTACTCAGCGGCAGATAATCGATAGTTGCTGTAGTCTGCTGGAGCCCTTGAGTTACGCTTACTAAATTTAATGCAATGTAAGAGAAAACAGTGCTGCGGTTTTGTAGCTTCAAAAGGCATTTGATTCAGCTTCATTTCGACAGTGTGTTTCAGTTTCTTTTACAAAGTAAAGCACTCTCAGACTCTGTTTTGTATTTATACTATACATTTTAAGATATTAAATGACATCAAATAAGTCCACTTTATACTGTAATGAGATGTAACAAGGTGTTTGCCTTTGATAAAAAAAAAAAATTCTGAGGAAAAGCATTTGAAAACAAAAAAACCTTTCTTGCCATATTACTTTATTTTAACAGTCTGTTGGTATTTAAAGGGATAGTTCATCCAAAAATGAAAATTTGATGCTTATCTGCTTACCCCCAGGGCATCCAAGATGTAGGTGACTTTGTTTCCTCAGCAGAACCCAAACGAAGATTTTTAATGAAAACCGGTGCATTATTTGGCTGGCAGTCTGCCAGCCAAATAATGGACGTGGATGGGCACCAGACCTTTAAAAGTGAACAAAAACATGCACAGACAAATCCAAATTACACCCTGCAACTCGTGACAATACATTGATGTCTTAAGACACGAAACGATCGGTTTTTGCAAGAAACTGAACAGTATTTATATCATTTTTTTACCTTTGATACACAGCCACGTCCATCTGTCCTGAGCACAAGCTTGTCATCCGGATCGTTACACATGTATGCGCTCTGGCGTAGTATATGCAAACACCGTAAGGGGAAATCGGTGAAAAGTCCCGGATGAGTTTGCGCAAGCAAACGTAATCTTTTAGCTTTAAATTGGTTTGAACAATCAGGATAAGCGCAAGTATTTACCATTTTGAAAAGCCGCTATACCCACAATCTCTGTGCACTGTGTAAACAATGAGTGTCGTATACATGCGACAGATCGCTTCCGGTGTTACGGTTAAAAATCTTCGTTTGTGTTCTGCTGAGGAAACAAAGTCACCTACATCTTGGATGCCCTGGTGGTAAGCAAATAAACATCAAATTTTCATTTTTGGGTGAACTATCCCTTTAAAGGCTTAAAAAAAATGAGGCTCTAGCAAAATCAGTTTTGTAACTGTGTTTTGAATTAAATGCTTATAGGACATATGGAGAACCGCATGACTAGTAAGGAACATACTTTAAGCATTCTACTGGAACAAGCCATGAAGATCAGAGATGATGTGGTGACTGGTCTACGTGCAACTCAGGGTTCAGTCCTGATGGAGTCGTCTGCTAGAAAACTACTGGAGAACCATATTCAGATCATTACTCACATTGTCAAACAGCTCAGCAAAGACATCCAGGTGCAAAAATAAGAGTTACAATGACATACGGTATATTTTTAGCACATGAAGTGGTCAATTAATAATCTGCAAAAGTGAATGCAAACAGCTCAACAAACAAAAAAGCAATAATAAGGAAAAAGTAGATAGAATATTAATAAAATAGAGTGATATTGGGGTCAAAGTATTTATTACAAATAAGAAAACAAGTGGTTAGAATATAAATAAAATAGAGAGTGCAAGTGTTAGAGGGTCATCATGTTTTTTATATAAAATATGGTAAACAAAACAAGTGAATAGAATAGAAATAGAATAGAGTGCTAGTGTCAGAGGGTCAAGGTTTTTATAATAATTAAAGCAAGTAGTTAGAATAGAAATAGAAGTGTTAGAGGGTCAATATTTTTTATATATTATAAATAAAAGAAAACAAGTGGATAGAATAGAAATAGAATAGAAAGTGTAAGTTTTAGAGGGCCAAGTTCTTTTTATAATGATGAAAAGAAAAGTTGATAGAATAGAAATAGAATAGAAAGTGCAAGTGTTGGAAGGTTAAGTTTTTATGTACAATAAATAACAGAAAACAAGCATATAGAATAGAAATTGAATAGAAAGTATTAGTTTAGAGGGTCAAGTTTTTTATAATAAGAGAAAACAAGTGGTTAGAATAGAAATAGAATAAAAAGTGCAAGGGTTAGAGGGTCATGTTTTTATATATAATAAAAGAAAACAAGCAGATACAGTAGACTAGAAATAGAGTAGAATGCTAGTGTTATAGGTTTAAGGTTTTTATAATAAATAAAGAAAACAAATGGTTAGAATATACATAGAGTGGAAGTGTTAGAGGGTCAGGTTTTTTCATATATAATAAATTAAAGAAAACAAGTAGAATAGAATAGAAATAGAACAAAAGGTGTTTGTTTTAAAGGGTACATTTTTACAATAATTAAAAGAAAAAAGTAGTTAGAATAGAAATAGAATAGAGAGTGCAAGTGTTAGAGGTCAGGTTTATATATAATAAAAGAAACAAGTAGATAGAATAGAAATAGAATAGAAAGTGTTCAATTAAGAGGGTCAAGGTTTTTATTATAAATAAGAAAACAAGTGGTTAGAATATAAATAAAATAGAGTGTGCAAGTATTAGAGTCAAGTTTTTTATAAAAAATAAAAGAAAAGAAAACAAGTGGATAGAAAAGAAATAGAATAGAGAGTGCAAGTGTCAGAGGGTCAATATTTTTTATATGTAATAAAAGAAAACAAGCAGATAGACTAGAAATAAAATAGAAAGTTTTAGATTTAGAGAGTCAAGTTTTTATACTAATTAAAGGAAACAAGTGGCTAGAATATAAATAGATAGTGGAAGTTTTAGAGGGTCAAGTTTATATATATATAATAAAAGAAAATAAGCAGATATAGAAATAGAATAGAAAGTGTTAGTCTTAGAGGGTCAAGTTTTTATAATAATTAAAAGAAAATGAGTCTTTAGAATAGAAATAGAAATGAGAGTGCAAGTGTTAGAGGGGCAAGTTTTTTATACATATTAAATAAAAGAAAACAAGCAGTTTGAATAGAAATAGAATAGAAAGTGTTAGTTTTGTAGGGTCAAGTTTTAATAATACTTAAAAGAAAACAAGTGGTAAGAATAAAAATAGAGAGTGCAAGTATTAGAGGGTCAAGTTTTTTTATACATATTAAATAAAAGAAAACAAGCAGATAGAATAGAAATAGCATAGAAAGTGTTTATTTTAAAGGGTCAAGTTTTTTGTGTATAATAAATAAAAGAATACAAATAGATAGAATAGAAATAGAATAAAAAAATACTAGTTTTAAAGGGTCAGGTTTTCTTTTATATATATATATATATATATTTTATTTTATTTTTTTTTTTTTTTTATATAACACCATACCTATACTCTTAAAAATAAAGGTTCCACAAGGGTATTTTGGCAGTGATGCCATAGAAGAACCATTTCTTCAGTGAACAGTTCTTAAAAGAACCATTTTGAAGAACATTTAAAAAATGAAAATAATCTTTTTCACTATAAAGAAACTTTTCTGCATTTGAAAGGTTCCATGGATGTTCAAGGTTCTTTATGGAACCATTGATGGCAATAATGAAACTTTATTTTTAAGAGTGTAGGGGAAAGTGAGAATGCCAACAATTTTTTTTATTTTTTTGGCATTTTTAGTATACAACTATAGAAGTTTACCTAACTATGAGGACTTCTGCTTCTGAGAGAACTGGAAATGTGAAAAGGGTTCACTGCTTTTTTTTATTTTTATTTTTTTATAAAGGTCTGAACTAATTACACTGATAGACTGTGAAATCAATAACACCTATGATCAAAGCATCTCAAAGTTTTACATTCACTGTTAATGTGAAAGCAAAAATTTTACAGTGCTTGATGAGCGAGGTACAGTTTGAGGGAACGTGCCAGCCAGCAGAGCCATTTGCCTGATGGGATACATTATGCAGAATATGTGCATAAAAAATGAATGAATCAAATAAATCAAAGCCCAGCAGTCACCACAGCCAGAATTAAGCTTTTTTTCCCCGTCCCTGAAGATTGATGACGTAACCAGGAAACACAGGCTTGATTAACAATGGAAAAAATTAGGAATCTGCTAGGCCTAATGGCTTGAGCTAAACCATTTCTGTCTTTCCCTCTAAATTGCAAAATGTTAATACACTCGAGGTACATTATCCAATTTAGAAGCTATTAAAAGAACAACAACAAGATACTCCGGCATTATAATGGAAAATGACTGAAGTCTGTCAAACTGTGATTGTGGTGAGTGACTGCTGATATGTGCAATCACAGTGTTATACAACCGCGGGGACAGAACAATCTTTTGTCTCCCCAGGTGCTGGAAGCCCAGATTATCGAGAGAGACAACCTTGCTGCAGGGACGTCTTTTGCAGTCAAGAACTTGGATCACAAAAACGTGACGGGTATTGGAGATCTCAGAGGCAGAGTTGCAAGGTCACAATTCATTTTATTTTATTTTTTATTTCAATGTATTTTATTTAAGATAAATAATAAATATTAATTGCAACTTTTTATCTCAGAATTCTTTATTTATCGCAATCCTGACTTTTTCTAATTCTTTACATTTGTGAATTTTATAATTCACAAATGTGACTTCATATCACGGAATTCTGAGAAAAAGTCAGATTTGTGAGTTTGTATCATAATTCTGAGAAAAAAGTCAGAATTGCAAATTTATATCATGCGATTGTGAGAAAAAAGTCAGAATTGCAAGTTTATATCATGAGATTGTGAGAAAAAAGTCAGAATTGCAAGTTTATATCATGCGATTGTTTGAAAAAAGGTTAGAACTGCCAGTTTATATCACAATTCTGAGAAAAAAAGTCAGAAAAGCCAGTTTATATCTCGCAATTCTCAGAAAAAAACTCAGATTTGCGAGTTTATATCATGTAATTTATATCACAATTCTGAGAAAAAGTCAGATTTGTGAGTTTGTATCATAATTCTGAGAAAAAAGTCAGAATTGCAAATTTATATCATGCGATTGTGAGAAAAAAGTCAGAATTGCAAGTTTATATCATGAGATTGTGAGAAAAAAGTCAGAATTGCAAGTTTATATCATGCGATTGTGAGAAAAAAGTCAGAATTGCAAGTTTATATCACGCTATTGTTTGAAAAAAGGTTAGAACTGCCAGTTTATATCACAATTCTGAGAAAAAAAGTCAGAAAAGCCAGTTTATATCTCGCAATTCTCAGAAAAAAACTCAGATTTGCGAGTTTATATCATGTAATTTATATCACAATTCTGAGAAAAAGTCAGAATTGCCAGTTTATAATCACAAAAATGTCAGATTTGCGAGTTTATTTCACAATTTTGAGAAAAAAGTCAAAATTACACATTTGTATCACGCAATTTTGGAAAAAAAGGGGCACATTTGCGAGTTTCTATCACGCAATTCTGAGGAAAAAAGTAAGATTTGCGAGTTTATATGACAATTCTGAGAAAAAAAGTCAGAATTGCGATTTTGTATCAATTCTGAGAAAATAGTCAGAATTGCGAGTTTGTATCATGCAATTCTGGAAAAAAAAACGTTTGAATTGCGAGTTTGTATCATTCAATTCTGGAAAAAAACACTTGAATTATGAGTTTCTATCATAATTCTGAGAAAAAAGTTTATATCACGCAATTGTGAGAAAAAAGGTCAGAATTGCACGTTTATATCACAATTCTGAGAATAAAAGTCAGAAATGCATGTTTGTATCACAATTCTGAGGACAAAAGTCAGAATTGCAAGTTTGTATCGCAATTCTGAGAATCAAAATGTCAGAATTGTGAGTTTGTATCACGCAATTTAAAAAAAAAGTACTAAGAATCACACAATACTGAGAATCAAAATGTCAGATTTGCAAGTTTACATCACAATTTTGAGAAAAAAAACTGAATTGCGAGTTTATAGCACACAATTCTAAAAAAAAAGTCAGAACAGAGCTTGTATCACGCAATATTGAGACAAAAGTAAATTGCGAGTCAATTCTGAGAAAAAAAAAGTTTGAATTGTGAGATAAAAAGTTGCAGTTACATTAAATATTAAATATCTGAAGTTTGAAGGTCAGTGGTCAAGCAATTTATAATGTACTTTTGTGGGAGCACTTTATTTATCTTGAAAATCAACTAAGCCATAGAAATTTTCTGTGACCTACTGACTCCCATTTCTTTAATACGGAATACCTTCAAAATACCACGTTGGCTAACAGTAGTTAACAATATAGATATTAAAAGTTCTAGAAAAAGAGTTTACATTTTTAAAAAGCTTTAAATGTTGCTAAAATGATAGAATATTCAGCTACAGTGCCTTGCAAAAGTTTTTCCACATTTTGTTTTGTTGCAGCATTATGTTTACCTGCTTTAAATTGCTTTTTTCCACATCAATCTACATCTCATACACCATAATGACAAAGCACAAAACAGGTTTGTAACAACTTTGCAAATTTATTAGAAATAAACTGAAAAGATCCCGTTGCATAAGTATTCATATCCTTTTCTGGGACACTCGACATTTAGCTCAGGAGCATTCATATCGCTTCTAGATGTTACTACACTTCGAGTGGAGTTCAACTGTGGCAAATCCCTTTGAATGAGTATGATTTAGAAAGGCACACACCTCTCAGAAAAGGTCTAACAGCTGAAAATGCATATCAGAGCAAAAACCAAGTCCTGAGGTCAAGATAACTACCTGTAGAGCTCAGTGACAGACTTGCGTTAAGGCAATGATCTAGGGAAGAGTTCAGAAAAAAATCTGCTGCATTGAAGGTTCACAAAAGCATGTAGCCTTCATTATCCATAATGGAAGACGATTGGAACAACTAGAACTCTAGAAAACGTCTGCCAGCCCCCATCCAAGCTGACAGAGCTTCAGAGGTGAAAAGGTGAGGCAAAGAATGGCAGATAATTGCCAAATACAGATGTGCAAAGCTTGTCACATCAAACCCAAAAGACTTGAGGCTGTAAAGGTTCTTCAATTATGTACTGAGTTAAGAGTATGAATACTTACGCAATGTACTTATTTCAGTGTTTTATTTTTAATAAATTTGTAAAATTCGCAAATCTGATTTTTGCTTTGTCATTATTATGGTGTATGGAGTGTAGATTGATGTGGGGAAAAACTAATTTAAAGCAGTTTAACAATGCTGCAACAAAACGTGAAAAAATGAAGGGGTATGAATACTTTTGCTAGGCACTGTATATCAGCACAACTTGAATGGGAACATATGAAATACTTATAGTTGTCTCAATTTCTTTTTGCCTTAGATGTGATGCTAGCATTGCTAAACTATCATCAGACATTAGTGTTGGACGGCGAGACATCCTGAAACTCCAGCAGGAAGTGAGCCAGTTACACTCTGGGCTGGAGCTGAAGCTAAAAGACATGGAACTCAGGGTGAGATATTAATGACCAGGCCATTGAAGAGCATTATCAAAATATATTCACACAAAGACATCAACATTTTAAAATATATGGTAACACAATGGTTCTTTATGGCACTGGCATTTCTGCATTTGGTTTCCATTACTTAGGCATTGTGAGCAAGCCAGTATGTGCATTAGATACAAAATTGCATCAGGATTGGCCTTTCTTCCACTGGGGAAACTGCAGTGTTGTTATCCAAATAGACTGGAGCCCCTCCATGGTGACTATGTGGGGAGTAACAGTAAATCACAGTGACTGCAGTGCATTAGCTCTGGGGAGTGGGCACCACACACCATAATGGTAATTGAAAATGAAAGGGGACGAGGACCGGCGCAGCTTGTGTGTGTCAAATACACATGGGAGCACTAGCTTGCCATGCACGCTTATGTCAAAACATGGCAATACACAATGATTTTACATTTCTATGCAATACATATTTGTTTCTCTGTGTCATAACTGCTTTATTTGGGAATAACCTTTTCAGGTCTATTTAACCAGCTCCGTTTGATACAGTTTGGAGCTAGAATGACAATGACAACTATGTGAAGTGAATGCGATGACAGCTGCGTTTCATTTTGTCATGTCATCTGCCAGCTGTCTCAGGATGTAGGAAAACTAGAGGTGTCACTGTCAGAGAAGTTCATCTCCCAGAGGAACGCCACTGGGGATTTACAGAAGGAGATACAACGACTGGATCTGAAGTAAGAGCAATTAAAGGCACTCAGTAGTCACTGATATGATTGGTTTACACTCTCAGAAATAAAGTGAGGCCTACAAAAGCTGTCACTGGGATTCCGTTTCAGAGATGTTCTCTGAAGACAAAGATGTCTTTCTTTCTTCAGTCGAAAAGAAAGGTTTGTGAAGAAAACATACACATCAACACATCAAAGGGCTCTACACGATCTCAGCTGAGGAATAAAGGTCTTATCTAGTGAAACGATTGGTCATTTTCTAAAAAACATAAAAATGTATACACTTTTTAACCACAAATGCTCATCTTGCAGTAGCTCGACCTCACGCATTACATAATCACGTTAAAAAGGTCAGGCATGATGTATACGAAAGTACCGACCCAGTGTTTCCAAAGCAAAAGTGCAAAGAAAGTCAAACATCTTTTACAAAAAAAGGTAAAACAACATCAGATAATTTTGAAGTTGGAGAAAATGAGATGGAGTTTTTCACCCTACCCTACCGTTTTGAAGAAATGTACACAGATGAAGAGTTAACCGTGCGTGACCTTTTCAACATGATTATGTAATGCGTAAAATCGTAGGCAAACATCGCAGAGCTAGTGCAAGACGAGCTTTTGTAATTAAAAAGTATATACATTTGTATTATTATTTTTTTTAAATGACCTACCGTTTTGCTAGATAAGACCTTTATTCCTCAGCTTAGATTGTGTAGAGCCTTTTAAAGCTGCACTGAAAGTGCAATTTGGACCTTGAACTCGCTGGCCACCATTGAAGTCCACTATATGGAAAGAAAGTCTGGAATGTTTTCCTCAGAAATCTTAATTTCTTTTTGATTTTCTTTTTGCCATTGATCCTTGCATGTCTTGTAACTAAATGTGACATGCCGAGAATATACTGAAGCGTGAATTAAATCAAATTAATTTTTTTTATTACTTCCCAGGCTTGTTTTCAAAGTGGGTTGGCCTGCTGGACTCCAAATATTTAATTGATAAAAGAAACAATAATCTGACTTGTTGCAGAAATCAATTTTAGACCCCTTGTTTTTAATGTGAAGGGCACTAGTGAAGGGACTTGACAGGCCTGACTTATTCACTTATTAGGATACTTTCCCACCGGCGAACTCTATCGAATCTGCTGTCAGGAGGATTTGTTCTGTTGAGACTGATGTAAATAGGAAACTTGAGAAGTGCCTGGTGTTTTGGCACCAAATGTCTCCCAGGGGAACCACTGACTCACTAGATAGGCCTCCAAATAGTGCAAATGCCAATCTATGTGCTGCCCCATGAGCATCATGGCATGCAAGGTGATGCTCTCCATCTTTTTGACAATATTAGCTCCTGACTGCATCGTGGAGCACAGATGGCAGCTTCAGCATGCTGAAATGGAGCCTTGCCCACGATCCCAGTGGAAAACGTATTTTCATGGTGTGACAGAATCAAAGCAATTGGCTGGCTATGCTTGGGCTGTTATGTAATAGTGGTGAGTCAAGATAGCTTACAGTGACTCATGAAAAGAAACATATGGGACAAAGATATAACTATAACATGAGCACAAATGTGACAGTGATGTCTATTAGACTCAATTTACCCTTTATGAAAAGGAAGTGGGGGATAGTTGACACACTTTTTACCTTACTGAATATTCCTCAGTATTTTTGAAAGTCAGTTTATGTATAAGCGCATAACAATTACATTATATGAGGTGGCCATAAGTGCTGTTGTTACATCAAAAATAAGTACAATGTACTTATTGTGTTCATATTGTATTGCAAAACACTTTTGCTGCTATTGAGGTGGGATACATGTAGGGTTAGGGACAGGTTTGGTGGTATGGGTAGGTGTAAGAGTGGGTTAAGGTGTAAGGGATCGTTAACAGTGTAATTAGAGGGGTTTAAATGCATAGTGCTGAAACCCTATTGTAATTGTTAGAATAGCCACAGATCAGCAATCTCCAGGAAAAACTGATCGTGCAAACCAAACTGTAAGTCGTACACCTACAACGTGACAACGGCTCGCCACAATCGCCCTGACGGGGGCGCTACAGCGATCAAAAGTATGAAATCGCTCATATCTCCTAAACGTCAGTCGCAAACTCAAGTGTCTTATGTCGTTGGCTAAATTTGCGGTTATTTCGCATTTTTTGAAAAACCTACACTGTAACCGATTTTTGTAATTTGAACAGTATTTTACTGTAATATCTACAGTAAGATACTGTAAAATGTATATACAGTATTTTACTGTAAACTGCTAAGGATTATGGGAAAATATATGATCACTACTGTAATTCTCCACTACTGTAAATCCGTTTACAGTAGTGAACTTGCCCGCGAAAAATTGACCAATGGCAAGGGAGATTTTTTTTTCTCCTGTTGAGAGGAAGTGGCGGTAAAAAGGACAAAAGAGAAATGTTGCATCAATAACTCGACAAAAAGGTTAGTATATTATTTCTGTTTTATGAAAAACTGAACAATTTTAATTTGTTTTCACTTGTTAACAGCAAACTAACAATATTCATCGTGTTTTTCATGTCGGTAGCCTTTTTTTCTGACTGACGGCCGGGGCGCCGCCATAACGGTGAAAACATGGACTGGTGAGTAAATTAAGGTGACCTATATTAGTCGAAATAAACTTTATTTAAACTGAGAAACACGTTTGTATATTCGGCTGCCCTTTAATGCAAGTTAGTTCGTCTGACGAGCCCTTACTCAAGCTTAACAGCAAACTGAGGTGAAATACTGAGGTAAAGTGTGTTAAGTAACACCACTGTTTCTGTGGAGATTTTAAACTGTATTTTCAAGCCCTTCTTTTGTTTGTTATTTTCAAGTTTCTGGTCTGGATGTCATCTGTAACGTCGGAGGTGTATTTTGGATCTTCTTCTGTGAATGACTGCCATAGTATCGACGATAACATGAACTGGTAAGCTAATAATGTCAGTAAGCCGAAGTTGACAAACTTAACGTTAGTCACAGAGCAGCATAATATCTTTTAAACGCTGCCTCTTTATAGCTAGCAAGGTAATTCTCTTCAAATGATGTTTAAGTAAGAAATGTGTGTATGAATGTCGTATGTAACTTTATAGACGGTCCCTTCAGTGACAGACGTGACATAAACAGCGCGCTAACATGAAACACTGAGGTAAAACTGAACACCGCGGTTAACTGCATCTTTTGTGTTTTATTTTCAAGTTTGTGGTCTCGTGGTCATGTCGTCTGCATCGGAGGTGTATTAGAGTCTTTTCTGGTGATTGCCGTCGTCGCGGTGCAAACAACAGGTGAGCTTCCCCTTTCATCAGTTTAACTAAGTTAATGTTAACGTTACTAAATTAGCCAAATTAGCCACAGGCTGCTGTTCTCCACTGACTTGCAGAACAGGTTAACTTTTTAAAGAGAGTAACGAGCTAGCAATATATTAATATAGCAAGTTTTGCTAATAAATATTATAAATGTTTATTTTATTAAAAATGTAAATTTTATTACTGTACAGTAGTTGTCTTTTCTGATCATAAACTATAGTAACACTAAAAGGGTGTTGTGACACTGTCTGTTACAAGAGATTTCTCCAAGCACTAACTGGATGCTGACCATCAGATGCAGAATCATCATACAGCCAGCTGTCCATTTTACAGACATGCAGAATAAGGTAACCTAAAACATATTTTGTTTTACATTGCATTTACATTCATGCATTTTTCAGATGCTTTTATCCTAAGCAAGTTATATTGTATTTAAAGTACACATTTGTAAGGTATTTATTTCCTGGGAATGTTTTTTTATTACCATCAAGATTGAGTTTGCATGCGCATTAAAATTATTTCTATTAAACCAGCATTTAAACAGCAAAATGCAGCTGCTTCAGGTATCTTTAACTTACTGTAACCTTTAAATTCATAATAGCAATCTTACTGTCTGTCAATTTAGATTATTGTTACTGTAAAGCAACAAATATAGATTTTTAATCATAGTAGGCCTATTATATGCACAGACTTTCTAGGAAACACACACCTGTTTAGAATGTTTATATGAACAGATTGGTTAGCATTTAGCATGGTCTGTGGCAGACTTTACTAGGTGTCAGGGCAACAAAATTCAATAAACAAGAATGTAATATTAAGTGATTTAAATCAAGAAGAAAATATTGTCTTTTTGCTCCATTTAGTAAAAACGGTTCTTAACAAAGCCATGTTGTGCATCTCTGCACACAGCAGTGTTTCATTACTGAATGAATTTACCTTTTTTAAACACCTAGAATCAGTGACTTACTGACCCATTCATAAAATTCTTTATAAAAAATTTCAAGAAAAAGTTTCTTCAGTTTTTTTTCTTACTACTGCGTTCGTATGTAGTATATAATTAGGGCCCGAGCCCAAAAGGGCGAAGGCCCTATTGTTCTTCTAAGGATTCTTATTAGGGCCCGAGCCCAAAAGGGCGAAGGCCCTATTGTTTTTCTAAGGATTATTATTATTATTAGGGCCCGAGCACCGATGGTGTGAGGACCCTATTGGATCTGCTTCGTTTATTAGGGCCCGAGCACCGATGGTGTGAGGACCCTATTGGATCTGCTTCGTTTATTATTAGGGCCCGAGCACCGATGGTGTGAGGACCCTATTGAATCTGCTCCGTTTATTATTATTATTAGGGCCCGAGCACCGATGGTGTGAGGACCCTATTGGATCTGCTCCGTTTATTATTATTATTATTAGGGCCCGAGCCCAAAAGGGCGAAGGCCCTATTGTTCTTCTAAGGGTTATTATTTTTTTTTTTTTTTTTTTTTTTTTTTTTTTCAACCTTCCGGGCACTTTTGGGGGCCTTAACATACTCAAAAACTCTTGAAAATTTGCACACACGTCAGAATCTGCGGCCATCAGGACGCCAAAGAGGCTGGGACCCGGGCGTGGTTCAGGGCCTCTACAGCGCCCCCTGGAACACAGTTTGAAAACTTGATGTACTGCGCACACATACTTGCATGTATTGATATGAAACTCGGTACACATATAGATCTCACTGAGCCAAACAACTTTTGTACTCTATGTCATAGGCTCCACCTGACAGGAAGTGAGATATTTAGGGCTGTTTAAAAAGCGCATGCTCTGGAATTTAACGTACTCCTCCCAGGAATTCCATGGGATTGTCACCAAACTCGGTCAGCATGATCTCAAGACATTGGGGACGCTAAATTGCGAGGAGAATTTTGATATCTCGAACGGTTTGGCCGTGGCAAGGCGACAAAGTTATGGCGAGAAATGAGAAACAGGAAGTGTCTAATAACTGTTGACCACATTGCCTGATTCTGATGAAACTTCACCAGTTTGTTCGTTGTATGATGCCGATTCCATAAATGTGACTATTATGAGTCAAAGTTATAGCGCCACCAACTGGCAGCAGGAAGTGTGTCATTTTCAAAATGCTTTGAAATCAGCCTCTTAATTTTACTCGATTTTCTTTAAACTTCATCAAAATCATGTCAAAACACGGCCGATAAGAATATGTAAAGGGGTCGATGATAAATCGAATGCTGTTGCCATGGCAACATGTCAAACTTTAAAATTAGATTCCTGTCTTTTCGAGGCAGTTAACATGCTTAGAATTTCATGAAACTCAACACACACATCAATATTAATGATAGTTAGACACTGGCAAAAGGTCATAAATGGGCGTGGAGCAGGCACTCTATAGCGCCATCTTTTGACAAAAGTTGGGGGGTTAGTTTTTCCTACAGTCACCAAACTCTGTACATATATTAATCTCATCAATTTGGACAACTTTCTAAATTCAACTCATTAGCTAAGACCAACAGGAAGCCGGCTATTTTGATTTGAATGTGGATTTTTGGAAAAATCAGGCTGTAAACAAATGCACACTACTTCTAAGAACAACCAGCTGTTCACACCAAACTTTTTTAACATGAAGAGAATATTCTGAAGATGTTAAATTGCGAGCGGATTTTGGATATCTTGAACGGTGTGGACATGGTGATTTTTTAAAGATATAGTAAAAAATATTTTTATATCTTTAAAGTGCAGCATCCAAACTCTTTAAAACTTTTTTCACACAGAGATCTAATCATTCTGAGCAAGTGCTGGAAATAAAAAATGTATACAAGCTTCTATGAATTAAAGAAAATTTAAAAAAGAACTCAGAAACCTGCTGTCACTCTGGTGAATGTCTCTACAGTATGTGTGTGCGTTGAGTCAGGCACAGAGAAGCTCATTATTGCAGGGGGGAGGGGTGAGAGGCAGAGAGGGAGAGAGGGGTAGAAAGTGAAACATGCTATCTTGCTTATAGACCATCTTTGAGAAATGCACACATATATATATATAGTGTAATCGAAATAAATACGTCTGATCTTTGAGAGTCTGATATTTTGAGAAAATATAAAGGGTCACTAAGTCTTTCATTGTTTGTATTTTGCAGTTGTTGTTTTTTTATTTTTTTATTTTTTTACTGAACTATACCATGAACTTGTCCTATTCAGTCACATAGCAAAAGATTAAGAAAAATTAAACTTTTAGCATTAGCGATTTATCTTCATTGATAGACATTTATTTTCATAGTGTTATTTATTGAATATAAAATTTAAATTAACAACTTCAAGACAAACTTGGACAACAAAACAAGCTTTGCTGTTATCTGTTCAAAACATCTGAAAATTATAAAATTTTAAGATGAGATATATATATATATATATATATATATATCGCCCCTTTCAATACTCAACTTGTTTTTAAAGATATTTTGAAAGAATGAAGCGTTTATAGAGCACTTTATTGTGTATTGCTGTACACCCACATGAACTGTGTGCATGTTCATGTTAATTCACAGTACATAAATTATATATGAATACTTTTTTCGCTTAATATTAATTAACATTAATAAATGCTATTTATTTATTGGTCATGTTAACTAATATAGTTAATGCTAACAAATAAAACTGAATGGCAACATTTTATATTTTGTGTGTATGTGTCTGTGTGTTGATTTTAAAGTCTAACCCTTTCAATTCTGTAAACTTTAAATCCAAACTAGCAGAGGGTTACTGTGAATGCATGTGCCAACTGGGCACCGTCTTCCTTGTTGATTCTTAGTTATGTAGCGCTTAAGAGTGATGTCTTATAACAGGAGGAGTCACCAGCAAAGCAATATCCACCCAAAAATTGTACAGATAGGTAACGATGACATTTAAGCAGAAGTGGTGGACGTAAAGCAAGCAATAATAACATTTTGTTATCATCATGAATCATGTTCTTATCATCATCATCAGAGTATAGGGAAAATTTAGCATATTGGTTCACAGTTGGCATTATCTGAAGTCCTTGCATTGATTGCATTTAATTAAATCAACATTATATTTGGTCAGTCTGATCTTGAGGCCTTAGAGATGTTAAATTGTGAAGATCTTGAGTTTTCATTGAGTTGTTATAACTTAGCCATAAAATGTCTGATCTGCCACAAAATTCACAGGTTTGGTAAGAGTCCTGGCCTGAAGACACCTAAAGACCAATATTCAGATATTATCATAGCGCCACTTGTTAGCAGCAGGATATATCATATCTTTCACTAACTCAAACATACCAAGGTCAATCTGCACCAAACTTCATATGTTTGATAATAGTGATGGCCTGAACACATCTACATGCCAATAATTAGTTACAGGCATAGCGCCACCATCTTTCAGCAGCAAGTTTGGCACATTTAAATGACTTATGACAGATTTTTTCTATATTTACTGTATTAAAAGCATACTGCCCACCGTTTGCTGATTTCCTGAAGCCACCGGTCGGCGGTGAGCCCGGGTGCGAGGGCCCGTTCATCGCTGCTCGCAGCTTTAATTAGGGCCCGAGCCCAAAAGGGCGAAGGCCCTATTGTTTTTCTAAGGATTATTATTATTATTATTATTATTATTATTTTTTTTTCAATGTTTTGGGGGATTTCGGGGGCCTTAACATACACGAAAACTCTTGAAACTTTGCACACACATTGGAACCTGCGGCCATCAGGACCGGACAGACTTTGACATGGGGGGGTCACCTGGGGGGGGCATGGCACAGCGTTAAAAATTGCGACTTTTGAAGGGCTCTGGAGCGCACAACGGTTGATCTACAGTCACCAAAATTCATACACATATAGACCTCATCGGGCCGAACAAATTTCACACTCATAGTCCGTGCTTCGCCAAACAGGAAGTCGGCTATTCAGGGATGTCTAAAAAGTGCATGCAATGGAATTTGAAATACTCCTACTAGGCCTTTCCACCGATTGCCACCAAACTCGGTCAGCATGATCTCAAGACATTGGGGACGCAAAATTGCCAGGGGATTTTTGATATCTCGAACGGTTTGACCGTGACGGGGCGACAAATTTATGGCGAGAAATGAGAAACAGGAAGTGCCTAATAACTTTGACATACTTTGTCTGATTTTGACCAAACTTCAGCAGTTTGTTCATCGTCTGATGCCGATCACAGAGATGTGACTATTATGAGTCAAAGTTATAGCGCCACCAACTGGCAGCAGAAAGCGTGACGTTTTTGAAACGCTTTAAACTCAGCCTCTTAATTTTACTCAATTTGCTTCAAACTTCATCACAATAATGTCAAAACACGACCGATAAGAATCTGTGAAGGGCGTTATCCATAACTTTTATCATGTTGCCATGGCAACGTGTCAAACTTTAACTTTAGTTTTTTGTGTTTTTGAGCCACTTAAAATGCTTAGAATTTCATGAAACTCAACACACACATCTGTATTAATGACAGTTAAACACTGATAAAAGCCCATAAATGGGCGTGGAGCAGGCGCTCCATAGCGCCACCTTTTGACAAAAGTTGGGGGGTTACTTTGTCCTACAGTCACCAAACTCGGTACATATATTGGACTCATCAAGCCGGACAACTTTCTAATTTACACCCATTAGCTACGACCAACAGGAAGTCAGCTATTTTTATTTATATATGGATTTTTGGAAAAATCAAGCTGTGGAATTTGAAATACTCCTCCTAGACCTTTCCACCGATGGCCACCAAACTCAGTCAGCATGATCTCAAGATATTGGGAATGCAAAATTGCCAGGGGATTTTTGCTATCTCGAACGGTTTGGCCGTGGCAGGGCGACAAATTATGGCGAGAAATGAGAAACAGGAAATGTCTAATAATTTTGACACACTTTAGCTGATTTTGACCAAACTTAAGCAGTTTGTTCGTCGTATGATACCGATCACAGAGATGTGACTATTATGAGTCAAAGTTATAGCGCCACCAACTGGCAGCAGGAAGTGTGTTGCTTGCAAAACGCTTTTAAATCAACCTCTTTATTTTACTCAATTTGCTTCAAACTTCATCAGAATAATATCAAAACACGGCCGATGAGAATCTGTGAAGGGGTCCTTGATACATCAAATGCTGTTGCCATGGCAACATGTCAAACTTTAACATTTGTTTCCTGTGTTTTTAAATATAGCTGTGAATAAATTAATATCACTCATAGCAGAATCAGACAGTTCACAGCAAACTTTGTCAACATGATGCCAAGGTACTGAAGATGTTAAATTGTGAACGGCTTTGGGACATCTTGAACGGTGTTGATGTGGTGATTTATGAAAGTAACAATAAAAAAGATGAACAGTTATTTTCATATATCTTTAAATTGCATTATTCTAACTCATCAAAACTTTTTACATATAAACAACAAGAAATTCTTAGGAAATACGTGTAGTTTCAAAATGTTATCATGCTCAGAGGCCCCAAAAACATTAAAAGTGTCACATAAATTTGTCAGATTAAAGCTCTAATACCAGGGATGAACACTAGAGGTCCTCATAAAATAAGGAATCGTTTGACCTCTAATGCTATTTAGCTCATTCTCAGTGTATAAGAATGAAAATAATCCATAGAATCAGTTGATATAGACTGTACTGTCAGTGTACTTTTACATAATTATTTTGTATAGGTGCTTAAAGAGCATTAAAATCTTTTTTTAATCTTTTAAGGAAAAATTATATGATTTATATACATATATACAATCTCACTGATAGAATAAAAAATCTTATAAGTATGACACTATACTGCTCAGTTTACTTAATTAGAATGAGAAACAAATACATCAACTAAGTTAATATGTATTTATTTTTAATATATTTGTTTATAATTATTTCACAGATGCTTATAGATCATTAAAATAATATTAAAAAATGGATGTAGATCATAAAACATGGTAACTATTTAAAATAGGGTCTCTTTTGTTAACATTAGTTAATGAACTAACACACGAACGAACAACGAACAATATTTTTGTACTCGATTTTCTTCAAACTTCATCAGAATGATGTAAAAACACGGCCGATGAGGGTCTGTAAAGGCGTCCCTGATGCATCAAATGCTGTTGCCATGGCAAATAAATAAAAATACAAAATACATTCAAATATTTGTTTCCTGTGTTTTTGAGGCAGATAGCGTGCCTAGAATTTCATTTTCCATTTTCAATTTTCAATGATTTATTATATATTTAAAGTGCAGCATCCTAACTCTTTGAAACTTTTTTCATACAAATAACTATTCATTCTGATTAAACACAGTTCATTTCATAATTATACAAAACTCCACGAATGAAAGAAAATTAAAAAACAAATCTGATCTCACTCTGCTCTGCACTCTATGTGTGTGTTTGTGTGGTAAGTGGCTGAGTGTAAGGAGGTGGGATGGGTGGTAAGAGAAAGAGTCAGACAGGAGGAGAGACAGTTAGGGTTAGTCCAAAGGGTTATTGTGAATGCATGTGCCAACTGGGCACCGTTTTCCAGATGCTATCAGTATGGCGACTGCCAGACGGCGAGGGCCCGGTCAACGCTGCTTGCAGCTTTAATTAGGGCCCGAGCACCGATGGTGTGAGGACCCTATTGGATCTGCTTCGTTTATTATTATTATTATTATTATTATTATTCTTCTCCAAAATGAATCGCATTTTTGAGGGCTTAGACATACCCGAAAACTCATGAAACTTTGCACACACATCAGACCTGGCGAAAATTTACGTCTGATATGGGTTGCAGAAGTGGGTGTGGCAAAATGGCTCGATAGCGCCACCTTTACACGTTCCGCGGTGTGCGCTTTCAGTTGTGATTCACGTACATGCACGGAAATCGGTACACACATCTAGCTCACCAATACCTACAAAAAAGCCTCTTGGAGCAAAATTTGACACCCAACAGGAAGTCGGTTATTTTTAATTTTCTTAGCAAAATTTGTGTAATTTTTGCCATTTTCAGGCGTCATACTTGAACGAACTCCTCCTAGAGATTTATTCGGATCAACGGCAAATTTGGTGAGTCTAATCTAAAGCCCTTTGTGACGTTAAATTGCGAAGATCTAGAGTTTTCATCGGAGGGCGTGTCCGTGGCGGCCTGGCAAATTTCGATGCTTCGCCATGAAAAAGGAAGTTGCTATAACTCAGGCATAAAATGCCCGATCTGCCCCAAACTTCACATGTGTGATAACACTCCTGACCTGATGACATCTACATGTCCATATTCAGTTTTACTCATAGCGCCACCTGCTGGCACCAGGTAGTGTCATGCTGTACTCTGCAACAAACTCCTCCAAAAGATTTAATCAGATCAACACCAAAATCGGTCAGTCTAATATAAAGGCCTTAATGATGTTAAATTGCGAAGATCTTGAGTTTTCGTTGAAGGGTGTGTCCGTGGCGACCTGGCAAATTTCGTGGTCTCGCCATGGATATAAAACTTGTTATAACTCAGCCATAAAATGTCCGATTTGCCTCAAACTTCACATGTTCGATAAGAGTCCTGGCCTGAACCAATCTGAAGGCCTATATTCTATTATAATCACAGCACCACCTGTTGGCAATAGGAAATGACTTGTACCAAACTCCTCCTAGAGATTTAATGATATCAACATTATATTTGGTCAGTCTGATCTCGAGGCCTTAGAGATGTTAAATTGTGAAGATCTTGAGTTTTCGTTAAAGGGCGTGTCCATGGCGGCCTGACAAAGTTTGATGTTTCGCCATGGACATAAAAGTTGTTATAACTCAGCCATAAAATGTCCGATCTGCCTCAAACTTCACATGTTTGGTAAAAGTCCTGGCCTGAAGACATCTAAAGGCCAATATACAGATATTATTATAGCGCCACCTATTGGCAGCAGGATATATCATATCTTGCACTAACTCACACATACCAAGGTCAATCTGCACCAAACTTCATATGTTTGATCAAAGTGCTGGCCTGAACACATCTACATGCCAATAATCAGTTATAGGCATAGCGCCACCAGCTGGCAGCAGGAAGTTTGGCACATTTAAGTGACTTTGATCTATTTTTCCTACATTTACTGTATTAAAAGCATACTGCCCACCGTTTGCTGTGTTCCTAAAGCCACCGGTCGGCGGTGAGCCCGTGTGCGAGGGCCCGTTCATCGCTGCTTGCAGCTTTAATTATTATTATTATTCTTCTTATCCGGAATGAATCGCATTTTTGAGGGCCTAAACATACCCGAAAACTAACGAAACTTTGCACACACATCAGACCTGGCGAAAATGGACATATGATATGGGTTGCAGAAGTGGGTGTGGCAAAATGGCTCAATAGCGCCACCTTTACACGTTCCGCGGTGTGCGCATTCAACTGTGATTATCGTACATGCACAAAAATCGGTACACACATGTAACACACCAATACCTACAAAAAAGCCTCTTGGAGCAAAATTTGACACCCAACAGGAAGTCGGTTATTTTTAATTTTCTCAGCAAATTTTGTGTCATTTTTGCCATTTTCAGGCCTCGTACTTGAACGAACTCCTCCTAGAGATTTATTCGGATCAATGCCAAATTTGCTGAGTCTAATCTAAAGCCCTTTGTGACGTTAAATTGCGAAGATCTAGAGTTTTCATCGGAGGGCGTGTCCGTGGCGGCCTCGCAAATTTCGATGTTTCGCCATGAAAAAGGAAGTTGCTATAACTCAGGCATACAATGTCCGATCTGTCCCAAACTTCACATGTGTGATAACACTCCTGACCTGAAGACATCTACATGCCCATATTCAGTTTTACTCATAGCGCCACCTGCAGGAACCAGGAAGTGTCATGCTGTACTCTGCAACAAATTCCTCCTGGAGATTTAATCAGATCAACACCAAAATTGGTCAGTCTAATAAAAAGGCTTTAGCGATGTTAAATTGCGAAGATCTTGAGTTTTCGTTGAAGGGCGTGTCCGTGGCGGCCTGGTAAATTTCGTGGTCTCGCCATGGATATAAATCTTGTTATAACTCAGCCATAAAATGTCCGATTTGCCTCAAACTTCACATGTTCGATAAGAGTCCTGGCCTGAACCAATCTGAAGGCCTATATTCTATTATAATCACAGCGCCACCTGTTGGCAACAGGAAATGACTTGTACCAAACTCCTCCTAGAGATTTAATGATATTAACATTATATTTGGTCAGTCTGATCTCGAGGCCTTAGAGATGTTAAATTGTGAAGATCTTGAGTTTTCGTTAAAGGGCGTGTCCATGGCGGCCTGACAAAGTTTGATGTTTCGCCATGGACATAAAAGTTGTTATAACTCAGCCATAAAATGTCCGATCTGCCTCAAACTTCACATGTTTGGTAAGAGTCCTGGCCTGAAGACATCTAAAGGCCAATATACAGATATTATTATAGCGCCACCTATTGGCAGCAGGATATATCATATCTTGCACTAACTCAAACATACCAAGGTCAATCTGCACCAAACTTCATATGTTTGATGAAAGTGGTGGCCTGAACACATCTACATGCCAATAATCAGTTATATGCATAGCGCCACCAGCTGGCAGCAGGAAATTTGGCACATTTAAGTGACTTTGACATATTTCTCCTATTTTTACTGTATTAAAAGCATACTACCCACCATTTGCTGTTTTCCTAAAGCCACCGGTCGGCGGTGAGCCCGGGTGCGAGGGCCCGTTCATCGCTGCTTGCAGCTTTAATTATTATTAGGGCCCGAGCACCGATGGTGTGAGGACCCTATTGGATCTGCTTCGTTTATTATTAGGGCCCGAGCCCAGAATGGGCGAAGGCCCTCTTGTTTTCCTAAGGATTCTTATTTTTTTTTTTTTTTTTTTTGTTAACCTTCCGGGCACTTAAGGGGGTCTTAACATGCTCAAAAACTCTTGAAAATTTGCACACATGTCGGAATCTGCGGCCATCAGGACGTCACAGAGGCTGGTACCGGGGCGTGGCAAGGGGACTCTACAGCGCCCCCTGGAATTTTTAGGGCCATATAGCACACATACTTGAACGTACACATATGAAACTCGGTACACATATAGAACTCATTGAGCTGAACAACTTTTGTACTCTATGTCATTTTCTTAACGCAACAGGAAGTGAGATATTTAGGGCTGTTTAAAAAGCGCATGCTCTGGAATTTAACGTACTCCTCCCAGGATTTCCATACGATTGTCACCAAACTCGGTCAGCATGATCTCAAGACATTGGGGACGCTAAATTGCGAGGGGATTTTTGATATCTCGAACGGTTTGGCCGTGGCAAGGCGACAAAGTTATGGCGAGAAATGAGAAACAGGAAGTGTCTAATAACTGTTGCACACATTGCCTGATTCTGATGAAACTTCACCAGATTGTTCGTTGTATGATGCCGATTCCATAAATGTGACTATTATGAGTCAAAGTTATAGCGCCACCAACTGGTAGCAGGAAGCGTGTCATTTTCAAAATGCGTTGAAATCAGCCTCTTAATTTTACTTGATTTTCTTCAAACTTCATCAAAATAATGTCAAAACACGGCCGATAAGAATATGTAAAGGGGTCGATGATAAATCAAATGCTGTTGCCATGGCAACGTGTTAAACTTTAAAATTAGATTCCTGTCTTTTCGAAGCAGATAACATGTTTAGAATTTCATGAAACTCAACACACACATCAATATTAATGACAGTTAGACACTGGCAAAAGGTCATAAATGGGCGTGGAGCAGGCACTCTATAGCGCCATCTTTTGACAAAAGTTGGGGGGTTAGTTTTTCCTACAGTCACCAAACTCTGTACATATATTGTTCTCATCAATCTGGACAACTTTCTAAATCAAACTCATTAGCTAAGACCAACAGGAAGCCGGCTATTTTGATTTGAATGTGGATTTTTGGAAAAATCAGGCTGTAAACAAATTCACACTCCTAAGAATAACAAGGTATTCACACCAAACTTTTTTAACATGAAGAGAAGATTCTGAAGATGTTAAATTGCGAGCGGATTTGGGATATCTTGAACGGTGTTGACGTGGTGATTTTTTAAAAAACATAACCCTAATTTTTTATATCTTTAAAGTGCAGCATCCAAACTCTTTAAAACTTTTTTCACACAGAGATCTAATCATTATGAGCAAGTGCTGGTAATATCATAGTTATTCAAGCTTCTATGAATTAAAGAAAATTAAAAAAAGAAATCAGTAAACTGTTGTCACTGGGCTGACAGTCTGTGTTGACACTAAGAGTGACTGAAGGGGGAGGGGTGAAAGGTAGAGAGACCAGTGGAACATGCTGTTTTGCTTAAGACCATCTTTGAGGAAGATGCAATTTGCACATTGCACATTGCTGTAGTTTAATCTGCATAAATAAGTCTGAACTTTGAGAGTCTGATCTTTGAGAAAATATAAAGGGTCACGAACTCTTTCATTCTTTGTATATTGCAGTTGTTGTTTTTTATTTATTTTTTACTGAACTGTACCATGAACTTGTCCTATTCAGTCACATAGCAAAAGATTAAGAAAAATACAGCTTTTTAGCATGAGCGATTTATCTTCATTGATAGACATTTATTTTCATAATTAAAATTTTTGATTCAATAAAAAAAAAAACACTAACAATTTCAAGACAAACTTTGACAACAAAACAAACTTTGCTGTTATCTGTTCAAAACATCTGAAAATTGTACCATTTTAAGATGAGTTATATTTATATATCGCCCCATTACAATACCCAACTTGATTTTTAAAGATATTTTGAAAGAATGAAGCGTTTATTGAGCACTTTATTGTTTATTGTTGTATACCCACATGAACTGTGTTCATGTTCATGTTAATTCACAGTACATACACTATGTTAAAAGATACTAATTTACCTTTAAACAATATATGAGTACTTTTTTAGGTTAATATTAATTAACATTAATAAATGCTTTTTATTATTGTTCATGTTAACAATGTTAACAAATGAAACTGGATGGTAAAGTTGTATATTTAGTGTGTATTTGTCTGTGTGTTGATTTAAAAATGTAACCCTTTCATTTCTGTAAACTTTAAATCCAAACTGGCAGAGGGTTACTGTGAATGCATGTGCCAACTGGGCACCGTTTTCCTAATTGATTCTTAGTTATGTAGCGCTTAAGAGTGATGTCTTATAACAGGAGTCACCTGCAAAGCAATGTCCACACACAAATGGAACAGATAGGTAACGATGACATTTAAACAGAAGTGGTGGACGTAAAGCAAGCAATAATAACATTTTGTTATCATCATGAATTACATGTTCTTATCATCATCCTCAGAATATAGGGAAAATGTTCCCTATATTGTGAACGGCTTTGGGATATCTTGAACGGTGTTGATGTGGTGATTTATGAAAGTAACAATAAAAAAGATGAAGAGTTATTTTCATATATCTTTAAATTGCATTATTCTTACTCATCAAAACTTTTTACATATAAAGAACAAGAAATTCTTAGGAAATACGTGTAGTTTCAAAATGTTATCATGCTCAGAGGCCCCAAAAACATTAAAAGTGTCAAATAAATTCGTCAGATTAAAGCTCTAATACCAGGGATGAACACTAGAGGTCCTCATAACATAAGGAATCGTTTGACCTCTAATGCTATTTAGCTCATTGTCAGTGTATAAGAATGACAATAATCCATAGAATCAGTTGATATGTACTGTACTGTCAGTGTAATTTTACATAATTATTTTGTATAGGTGCTTAAAGAGCATTAAAATATTTTTTTTTATCTTTTAAGGAAAAATTATGTGATTTAAATACATATATACACTCTCACTGATAGAACAAAGTATCTTATAAGTATGACACTATACTGCTCAGTTCACTTAATTAGAATGAGAAACAAATACAAAAAGGCCAAAAAGTCAACTAAGTTAATATGTATTTATTTTCAATATATTTGTTTATAATTATTTCACAGATGCTTATAGACTATTAAAATAATATTTAAAAATGCTTGTAGACCATAAAACATGGTAACTATTTAAAATAGGGTCCAATACCTACAAAAAAGCCTCTTTGAGCAAAATTTGACACCCAACAGGAAGTCGGTTATTTTTTTCTCAGCAAATTTTGTCATTTTTGCCATTTTCAGGCGTCGTACTTGAACGAACTCCTCCTAGAGATTTATCCGGATTAACGCCAAATTTGCTGAGTGTAATCTAAAGCACTTTGTGACGTTAAATTGCAAAGATCTAGAGTTTTCATTGGAGGCCGTGTCCATAGCGGTCTCGCAAATTTCGATGTTTCGCCATGAAAAAGGAAGTTTCTATAACTCAGGCATACAATGTCCGATCTGTCCCAAACTTCACATGTGTGATAACACTCCTGACCTGAAGACATCTACATTCCCATATTCAGTTATAGTCATAGCGCCACCTGCTGGCAACAGGAAGTGTCATGCTGTACTCTACAACAAACTCCTCCAAGAGATTTATACAGATCAACACTAAAATCGGTCAGTCTAATAAAAAGGCTTTAGTGATGTTAAATTGCGAAGATCTTGAGTTTTCGTTGAAGGGCATGTCCGTGGTGGCCTGACAAAGTTTGATGTTTGGTCATGGACATAGAAGTTGTTATAACTCAGCCATAAAATGTCCAATCTGCCTCAAACTTCACATGTTTGATAAGAGTCCTGGCCTGAAGACATCTTAAGGCCAATATTCAGATATTATCATAGCGCCACCTATTGACAGCAGGATATATCATATCTTGCACTAACTTAAACATACCAAGGTCAATCTGCACCAGACTTCATATGTTTGATGAAAGTGCTGGCCTGAACACATCTACATGTCAATAATCAGTTACAGGCATAGCGCCACCAGCTGGCAGCAGGAGGTTTGGCACATTTAAGTGACTTTGATCTATTTTTCCTACATTTACTGTTTTAAAAGCATAATGCCCACCGTTTGCTGTTTTCCTAAAGCCACCGGTCGGCGGTGAGCCCGGGTGCGAGGGCCCGTTCATCGCTGCTTGCAGCTTTAATTATTATTATTAGGGCCCGAGCACCGATGGTGTGAGGACCCTATTGGATCTGCTTCGTTTATTATTATTATTAGGGCCCGAGCCCAAAGGGGCGAAGGCCCTATTGTTCTTCTAAGGGTTCTTATTTTTTTTTTTTTTTTTTTTCTTTTTTTTCAACCGTTGGGGCACTTTTGGGGGCCTTAACATACTCAAAAACTCTTGAAAATTTGCACACATGTCGGAATCTGCCGTCGTCCGGACGCCACAGAGGCTGGGACCCGGGCGTGGTTCAGGGCCTCTACAGCGCCCCCTGGAACACAGTTTGAAAACTTGATGTACTGTGCACACATACTTGCACGTATTGATATGAAACTCGGTACACATATAGAACTCATCGAGCTGAACAACTTTTGTACTCTATGTCATGGGCTCCACGCAACAGGAAGTGAGATATTTAGGGCTGTTTAAAAAGTGCATGCTCTGGAATTTAACGTACTCCTCCCAGGAATTCCATGGGATTGTCACCAAACTCGGTCAACATGATCTCAAGACATTGGGGACGCTAAATTGCGAGGAGATTTTTGATATCTCGTACGGTTTGGCCGTGGCAAGGCGACAAAGTTATGGCGGGAAATGAGAAACAGGAAGTGTCTAATAACTGTTGCACACATTGCCTGATTCTGATGAAACTTCACCAGATTGTTCGTTGTATGATGCCGATTCCATAAATGTGACTATTATGAGTCAAAGTTATAGCGCCACCAACTGGCAGCAGGAAGCGTGTCATTTTCAAAATGCTTTGAAATCAGCCTCTTAATTTTACTTGATTTTCTTTAAACTTCATCAAAATCATGTCAAAACACGGCCGATGCGAATATGTAAAGGGGTCGATGATAAATCAAATGCTGTTGCCATGGCAACGTCTCAAACTTTAAAATTAGATTCCTGTCTTTTCGAGGCAGATAACATGCTAAGAATTTCATGAAACTCAACACACACATCAATATTAATGATAGTTAGACACTGGCAAAAGGTCATAAATGGGCGTGGAGCAGGCACTCTATAGCGCCATCTTTTGACAAAAGTTGGGGGGTTAGTTTTTCCTACAGTCACAAAACTCTGTACATATATTGTTCTCATCAATCTGGACAACTTTCTAAATTAAACTCATTAGCTAAGACCAACAGGAAGCCAGCTATTTCCATTTGAATGTGTTTTTTTGGAAAAATCAGGCAGTAAACAAATTCATACTCCTTCTAAGAACAAACAGCTAATCACACCAAACTTTTTTAACATGAAGAGAAGATTCTGAAGATGTTAAATTGCGAGCAGATTTTGGATATCTTGAACGGTGTTGACGTGATGATTTTTTAAAGAAGTAGTAAAAAACATAACCATCATTTTTTTTATATCTTTAAAGTGCAGCATCCAAACTCTTTACAACTTTTTTCACACAGAGATCTAATCATTCTGAGCATGTGCTGTTAATATAAATTTTATACAAGCTTCAATGAATTAATGAAAATTAAAAAACGAAATCAGAAACCTGCTGTCACTCTGGTGAATGTCTCTACTGTGTGTGTGCGTTCAGTCATGCTGAGAGAAGCTCATTATTGCAGGGGGGAGGGGTGAGAGGCAGAGAGGGTAAGAGAGCTGTGAGCAATGCTACAGACCATCTTTGAGGAAGAAATTCACATATGTACTTTAATTACATAAGTCTGATCTTTGAGAGTCTGATATTTTGAGAAAATATAAAGGGTCATTAAGTCTTTCATTGTTTGTATTTTGCAGTTGTTGTTTTTTATTTATTTTTTACTGAACTATACCATGAACTTGTCCTATTCAGTCACATAGAAAAAGATTAAGAAAAATACAACATTTAAGCATGAGTGATTTATCTTCATTGTAGACAATATTTTCATAGTGTTATTTATAGAATATAAAATTATAATAATTAAAAATTTCAAGACAAACTTTGACAACAAAACAAACTTTGCTGTTATCTGTTCAAAACATCTGAAAACCATCATTTTAAGATCAGTTATATATATATATATATATATATATATATATATATATATATATATATATATATATATATCGCCCCATTAAAATACTCAACTTGATTTTTAAAGATATTTTGAAAGAATTAAGCCTTTATAGAGCACTTTATTGTGTATTTCTGTACACAATGTAATGTTAAAAGATACTAATTCACCTTTAAACAATATATGAATACTTTTTTTAGCTTAATATTAATTAACATTAATAAATGCTGTTTAATTATTGTTCATGTTAACTAATATAGTTAATGTTAACAAATGAAACTGGATGGCAAAATTGTATATATTGTGTGTATGTGTCTGTGTGTTGATTTTAAAGTTTAACCCTTTCAATTCTGTAAACTTTAAATCCAAACTGGCTGAGGGTTACTGTGAATGCATGTGCCAACTGGGCACCGTTTTCCTAATTGATTCTTTGTTAGTTACATAGCGCTTAAAAGTGATGTCTTATAACAGGAGTCACCTGCAAAGCAATATCCACACACAAATTGAACAGATAGGTAACGATGACATTTAAGCAGAAGTGGTGGACGTAAAGCAAGCAATAATAACATTTTGTTATCATCATAAATTACATGTTATCATCATCATCATCAGAATATAGTGAAAATGTTCCCTATATTGTGAACGGCTTTGTGATATCTTGAAAGATGTTGATGTGGTGATTTGTTGGAGACACTCCATAGCGCCACCTTTTGACAAAAGTTGGAGGGTTAGTTGTAGCTACAGACATCAAACTTGGTCGGTATATTGGTCTCATCAAGCCGGACAACTTTCTAATTTACACCCATTAGCTACGACCAACAGGAAGTCGACTATTTTGATTTGAATGTGGATTTTTGGAAAAATATAGCTGCGAATGAATTCATATCACTCATAGCAGAATCAGACATCTCACACCAAACTTTGTCAACATGATGCCAAAATACTCAAGATGTTAAATTGTGAATGGTTTGGGATATCTTGAACGGTGTTGATGTGGTGATTTATGAAAGTAACAATAAAAAAGATGAAGAGATATTTTCATTTATCTTTAAATTGCATTATTCTAACTCATAAAAACTTTTTACATATAAAGAACAAGAAATTATTAGGATATACGTGTAGTTTCAAAATGTTATCATGCTCAGAGGCCCCAAAAACATTAAAAGTGTCATTTAAATTTGTCAAATTAAAGCTCTAATACCAGGGATGAACACTAGAGGTCCTCATAAGATAAAGAATCGTTTGACCTCTAATGCTATTTAGCTCATTCTCAGTGTATAAGAATGAAAATAATCCATAGAATCAGTTGATATAGACTGTACTGTCAGTGTACTTTTACATAATTATTTTGTATAGGTGCTTAAAGAGCATTAAAATCTTTTTTTATCTTTTAAGGGAAAATTATATGATTTAAATACACATATATACACTCTCACTGGTAGAACAAAAAATCTTATAAGTATGACACTATACTGCTCAGTTCACTTAATTAGAATGAGAAACAAATACAAAAAGGCCAAAAAAAAAAGAACTAAGTTAATATGTATTTATTTTTAATATATTTGTTTATAATTATCTCACAGATGCTTATAGATTATTAAAATAATATTTAAAAATGCTTGTAGACCATAAAACATGGTAACTATTTAAAATAGGGTCTCTTTTGTTAACAATGGTTAATGAACTAACAAACACGAACAAACAACGAACAATATATTTGTACTCGATTTTCTTCAAACTTCATCAGAATAATGTAAAAGCCCTGATGCATCAAATGCTGTTGCCATGGCAAATAAAAAAAATAAAAAATACATTAAAATATTTGTTTCCTGTGATATTTAAGGCAGATAGCGTGCTTAGAATTTCATTTTCCATTTTCAATTTTCAATGATTTTTATTCAATTTTCAATGATTTTATTTTCAATGATATTTAAAGTGCAGCATCCTAACTCGAAGCTTTTTTCATACAAATAACTATTCATTCTGATCAAACACAGTTCATTTCATAATTATACAAAACTCCACGAATGAAAGAAAAAAAAAACATATCTGATCTCACTCTGCTCTGCAGGAGGAGAGACAGTAAGGGTTAGTCCAAAGGGTTACTGTGTATGCATGTGCCAACTGGGCACCGTTTTCTTGATGCTATCGGGATGGCGACTGCACAGACGGCGAGGGCCCGGTCATCGCTGCTTGCAGCTTTAATTATTATTATTATTCTTCTCCAAAATGAATCGCATTTTTGAGGGCTTAGACATACCCGAAAACTCATGAAACTTCGCACACACATCAGACCTGGCGAAAATTTACGTCTTATATGGGTTGCAGAAGTGGGTGTGGCAAAATGGCTCGATAGCGCCACCTTTACACGTTCCGCGGTGTGCGCTTTCAGTTGTGATTCACGTACATGCACGAAAATCGGTACACACATGTAGCTCACCAATACCTACAAAAAAGCCTCTTGGAGCAAAATTTGGCACCCAACAGGAAGTCGGTTATTTTTAATTTTCTTAGCAAAATTTGTGTAATTTTTGCCATTTTCAGGCGTCATACTTGAACGAACTCCTCCTAGAGATTTATTCGGATCAACGGCAAATTTGGTGAGTCTAATCTAAAGCCCTTTGTGACGTTAAATTGCGAAGATCTAGAGTTTTCATCGGAGGGCGTGTCCGTGGCGGCCTGGCAAATTTCGATGCTTCGCCATGAAAAAGGAAGTTGCTATAACTCAGGCATAAAATGCCCGATCTGCCCCAAACTTCACATGTGTGATAACACTCCTGACCTGATGACATCTACATGCCCATATTCAGTTTTACTCATAGCGCCACCTGCTGGCACCAGGAAGTGTCATGCTGTACTCTGCAACAAACTCCTCCAAAAGATTTAATCAGATCAACACCAAAATCGGTCAGTCTAATAAAAAGGCTTTAACGATGTTAAATTGTGAAGATCTTGAGTTTTCGTTGAAGGGTGTGTCCGTGGCGGCCTGGCAAATTTCGTGGTCTCGCCATGGATATAAAACTTGTTATAACTCAGCCATAAAATGTCCGATTTGCCTCAAACTTCACATGTTCGATAAGAGTCCTGGCCTGAACACATCTGAAGGCCAATATTCTATTATAATCACAGCGCCACCTGTTGGCAATAGGAAATTACTTGTAGCAAACTCCTCCTAGAGATTTAATGATATCAACATTATCTTCAGTCAGTCTGATCTAGAGGTCTTAGAGATGTTAAATTGCGAAGAACTTGAGTTTTCGTTAAAGGGCGTGTCCGTGGCGGCGTCACAAAGTTTGATGTTTCGCCATGGACATAGAAGTTGTTATAACTCAGCCATAAAATGTCCGATCTGCCTCAAACTTCACAGGTTTTGTAAGAGTCCTGGCCTGAAGACACCTAAAGGCCAATATTCAGATATTATCATAGCGCCACCTGTTGGCAGCAGGATATATCATATATTTCACTAACTCAAACATACCAAGGTCAATCTGCACCAAACTTTATATGTTTGATGAAAGTGCCAGCCTGAACACATCTACATGCCAATAATCAGTTATAGGCATAGCGCCACCAGCTGGAAGCAGGAAATTTGGCACATTTAAGTGACTTTGACATATTTCTCCTATTTTTACTGTATTAAAAGCATACTACCCACCATTTGCTGTGTTCCTAAAGCCACCGGTCGGCGGTGAGCCCGTGTGCGAGGGCCCGTTCATCGCTGCTTGCAGCTTTAATTAGGGCCCGAGCACCGATGGTGTGAGGACCCTATTGGATCTGCTTCGTTTATTATTATTAGGGCCCGAGCCCAAAAGGGCGAAGGCCCTATTGTTCTTCTAAGGATTCTTATTTGTTTTTTTTTTTTTTTTTTTTTTTATTTTTATTTTTTTTCAACCGTTGGGGCACTTTTGGGGGCCTTAACATACTCAAAAACTCTTGAAAATTTGCACACACGTCGGAATCTGCCGTCGTCCGGACGCCACAGAGGCTGGGACCCGGGCGTGGTTCAGGGCCTCTACAGCGCCCCCTGGAACACAGTTTGAAAACTTGATGTACTGCGCACACATACTTGCGCGTATTGATATGAAACTCGGTACACATATAGAACTCATCGAGCTGAACAACTTTTGTACTCTATGTCATGGGCTCCACACAACAGGAAGTGAGATATTTAGGGCTGTTTAAAAAGCGCATGCTCTGGAATTTAACGTACTCCTCCCAGGAATTCCATGGGATTGTCACCAAACTCGGTCAGCATGATCTCAAGACATTGGGGACGCTAAATTGCGAGGAGATTTTTGATATCTCGAACGGTTTGGCCGTGGCAAGGCGACAAAGTTATGGCGAGAAATGAGAAACAGGAAGTGTCTAATAACTGTTGCACACATTGCCTGATTCTGATGAAACTTCACCAGTTTGTTCGTTGTATGATGCCGATTCCATAAATGTGACTATTATGAGTCAAAGTTATAGCGCCACCAACTGGCAGCAGGAAACGTGTCATTTTCAAAATGCTTTGAAATCAGCCTCTTAATTTTACTCGATTTTCTTTAAACTTCATCAAAATCATGTCAAAACACGGCCGATAAGAATATGTAAAGGGGTCGATGATAAATCAAATGCTGTTGCCATGGCAACGTGTCAAACTTTAAAATTACATTCCTGTCTTTTCGAGGCAGATAACATGCTTAGAATTTCATGAAACTCAACACACACATCAATATTAATGATAGTTAGACACTGGCAAAAGGTCATAAATGGGCGTGGAGCAGGCACTCTATAGCGCCATCTTTTGACAAAAGTTGGGGGGTTAGTTTTTCCTACAGTCACCAAACTCTGTACTTATATTGTTCTCATCAATCTGGACAACTTTCTAAATCAAACTCATTAGCTAAGACCAACAGAAAGCCGGCTATTTTGATTTAAAGGTGGATTTTTTGAAAAATCAGGTAGTAAACAAATTCACACTACTCCTAAGAACAACCAGCTGTTCACACCAAACTTTTTTAACATGAAGAGAAGATTCTGAAGATGTTAAATTGCGAGCGGATTTTGGATATCTCGAACGGTGTTGACATGGTGATTTTTTAAAGATGTAGTAAAAAACATAACCCTAATTTTTTATATCTTTAAAGTGCAGCATCCAAACTCTTTAAAACTTTTTTCACACAGAGATCTAATCATTCTGAGCAAGTGCTGGAAATATAAATTTTATACAAGCTTCAATGAATTAAAGAAAATTAAAAAGATAACTCAGAAACCTGCTGTCACTCTGGTGAATGTCTCTACAGTATGTGTGTGCGTTCAGTCAGGCACAGAGAAGCTCATTATTGCAGGGGGGAGGGGTGAGAGGCAGAGAGGGTGACAGAGTAGAGAGCCATTCTACAGACCATCTTTGAACATAATGCACATACTGTATGTAGTGTAATTACATAAATATGTCTGATCTTTGAGAGTCTGATATTTTGAGAAAATATAAAGGGTCACTAAGTCTTTCATTGTTCGTATTTTGCAGTTGTTGTTTTTTATTTATTTTGTACTTAACTGTACCATGAACTTGTCCTATTCAGTCACATAGCAAAAGATTTAAAAAAATACAACTTTTTAGCATGATCAATTTATCTTCATTGATAGACAATATTTACATAGTGTTATTTATTGAATATAAAATAATAATAATAAAAAATTAAGACAAACTTTGACAACAAAACAAACGTTACTGTTATCTCTTCAAAACATCTGAAAACCATAATTTTAAGAACAGTTATAAATATATATATCACCCCGTTAAAATACTCAACTTGATTTTTAAAGATATTTTGAAAGAATGGAGCGTTTATAGAGCACTTTATTGTGTATTGCTGTACACCCACATGAACTGTGTTCATGTTCATGTTAATTCACAGTACATAAACTTTATATGAATACTTTTTCTTAGCTTAATATTAATTAACATTAATAAATGCTATTTATTTATTGGTCATGTTAACTGATATAGTTAATTTTAACAAATGAAACTGGATGGCAACATTTTATATTTTGTGTGTATGTGTCTGTGTGTTGATTTTAAAGTGTAACCCTTTTAATTCTGTAAACTTAAAATCCAAACTAGCAGATGGTTACTGTGAATGCATGTGCCAACTGGGCACCGTCTTCCTTATTGATTCTTAGTTATGACAACAATTGATTTTATACAAAAATATATTATACAAAAATTGTAAAGATAGGTAACAATGACATTTAAGCAGAAGTGGTGGATATAGAGGAAGCAATAATAACATTTTGCTATCATCATGAATTACATGTTCTTATTTGTAGCATACTGGTTCACAGTTGGCATCTATCTGAAGTCCTTGCATTGATTGCATTTAATTAAATCAACATTATATTTGGTCAGTCTGATCTTGAGGCCTTAGAGATGTTAAATTGTGAAGATCTTGAGTTTTCATTAAAGGGCATGTGCGGGGTGGCCTGACAAAGTTTGATGTTTCTGCATAGACATAGAAGTGGTTATAACTTAGCCTGAAAATGTCTGATCTGCCACAAAATTCACAGGTTTGGTAAGAGTCCTGGCCTGAAGACACCTAAAGACCAATATTCAGATATTATCATAGCACCACCTGTTGGCAGCAGGATATCTCATATATTTCACTAACTCAAACATACCAAGGTCAGTCTGCACCAAACTTCATATGTTTGATAATAGTGCTGGCCTGAACACATCTACATGCCAATAATCAGTTATAGGCATAGCGCCACCATCTGGCAGTGGCAAGTTTGGCACATTTAAATGACTTATGACATATTTTTTCTACATTTACTGTATTAAAAGCATACTGCCCACCGTTTGCTGATTTCCTGAAGCCACCGGTCGGCGGTGAGCCCAGGTGCGAGGGCCCGTTCATCGCTGCTCGCGGCTTTAATTATTAGGGCCCGAGCACCGATGGTGTGAGGACCCTATTGGATCTGCTTCGTTTATTATTATTAGGGCCCGAGCCCAAAAGGGCGAAGGCCCTATTGTTCTTCTAAGGATTCTTATTTGTTAGGGCCCGAGCCCAAAAGGGCGAAGGCCCTATTGTTCTTCTAAGGATTCTTATTTTTTTTTTTTTTTTTTTTTTTTTTCAACCGTTGGGGCACTTTTGGGGGCCTTAACATACTCAAAAACTCTTGAAAATTTGCACACACGTCGGAATCTGCCGTCGTCCGGACGCCACAGAGGCTGGGACCCGGGCGTGGTTCAGGGCCTCTACAGCGCCCCCTGGAACACAGTTTGAAAACTTGATGTACTGCGCACACATACTTGCACGTATTGATATGAAACTCAGTACACATATAGAACTCATCGAGCTGAACAACTTTTGTACTCTATGTCATGGGCTCCACGCAACAGGAAGTGAGATATTTAGGGCTGTTTAAAAAGCGCATGCTCTGGAATTTAACGTACTCCTCCCAGGAATTCCATGGGATTGTCACCAAACTCGGTCAGCATGATCTCAAGACATTGGGGACGCTAAATTGCGAGGAGATTTTTGATATCTCGAACGGTTTGGCCGTGGCAAGGCGACAAAGTTATGGCGAGAATTGAGAAACAGGAAGTGTCTAATAACTGTTGCACACATTGCCTGATTCTGATGAAACTTCACCAGTTTGTTCCTTGTATGATGCCGATTCCATAAATGTGACTATTATGAGTCAAAGTTATAGCGCCACCAACTGGCAGCAGGAAACGTGTCATTTTCAAAATGCTTTGAAATCAGCCTCTTAATTTTAATCGATTTTCTTTAAACTTCATCAAAATCATGTCAAAACACGGCCAATAAGAATATGTAAAGGGGTCGATGATAAATCAAATGCTGTTGCCATGGCAACGTGTCAAACTTTAAAATTACATTCCTGTCTTTTCGAGGCAGATAACATGCTTAGAATTTCATGAAACTCAACACACACATCAATATTAATAATAATTAGACACTGGCAAAAGGTCATAAATGGGCGTGGAGCAGGCACTCTATAGCGCCATCTTTTGACAAAAGTTGGGGGGTTAGTTTTTCCTACAGTCACCAAACTCTGTACTTATATTGTTCTCATCAATCTGGACAACTTTCTAAATCAAACTCATTAGCTAAGACCAACAGAAAGCCGGCTATTTTGATTTGAAGGTGGATTTTTTGAAAAATCAGGTAGTAAACAAATTCACACTACTCCTAAGAACAATCAGCTGTTCACACCAAACTTTTTTAACATGAAGAGAAGATTCTGAAGATGTTAAATTGCGAGCGGATTTTGGATATCTCGAACGGTGTTGACGTGGTGATTTTTTAAAGATGTAGTAAAAAACATAACCCTATTTTTTTATATCTTTAAAGTGCAGCATCCAAACTCTTTAAAACTTTTTTCACACAGAGATCTAATCATTCTGAGCAAGTGCTGGAAATATAAATTTTATACAAGCTTCAATGAATTAAAGAAAATTAAAAAGATAACTCAGAAACCTGCTGTCACTCTGGTGAATGTCTCTACAGTATGTGTGTGCGTTCAGTCAGGCACAGAGAAGCTCATTATTGCAGGGGGGAGGGGTGAGAGGCAGAGAGGGTGACAGAGTAGAGATCCATTCTACAGACCATCTTTGAACAAAATGCACATACTGTATGTAGTGTAATTACATAAATATGTCTGATCTTTGAGAGTCTGATATTTTGAGAAAATATAAAGGGTCACTAAGTCTTTCATTGTTCGTATTTTGCAGTTGTTGTTTTTTATTTATGTTTTACTTAACTGTACCATGAACTTGTCCTAATCAGTCACATAGCAAAAGATTTTAAAAAATACAACTTTTTAGCATGATCAATTTATCTTCATTGATAGACAATATTTACATAGTGTTATTTATTGAATATAAAATAATAATAATAAAACATTAATACAAACTTTGACAACAAAACAAACGTTACTGTTATCTCTTCAAAACATCTGAAAACCATCATTTTAAGATCAGTTTTATATATATATATATATATATATATATATATATATATATATATATATATATATATATATCACCCCGTTAAAATACTCAACTTGATTTTTAAAGATATTTTGAAAGAAAGCGTTTATAGAGCACTTTATTGTGTATTGCTGTACACCCACATGAACTGTGTTCATGTTCATGTTAATTCACAGTACATAAACTTTATATGAATACTTTTTTTTAGCTTAATATTAATTAACATTAATAAATGCTATTTATTTATTGGTCATGTTAACTGATATAGTTAATTTTAACAAATGAAACTGGATGGCAACATTTTATATTTTGTGTGTATGTGTCTGTGTGTTGATTTTAAAGTGTAACCCTTTCAATTCTGTAAACTTAAAATCCAAACTAGCAGATGGTTACTGTGAATGCATGTGCCAACTGGGCACCGTCTTCCTTATTGATTCTTAGTTATGACAAAAATTGATTTTATACAAAAATATATTATACAAAAATTGTTCAGATAGGTAACAATGACATTTAAGCAGAAGTGGTGGATGTAAAGCAAGCAATAATAACATTTTGCTATCATCATGAATTACATGTTCTTATCATCCTCATCAGAAAATAGGGAATTTGTAGCATACTGGTTCACAGTTGGCATCTATCTGAAGTCCTTGCATTGATTGCATTTAATTAAATCAACATTATATTTGGTCAGACTGATCTTAAGGCCTTAGAGATGATAAATTGTGAAGATCTTGAGTTTTCATTAAAGGGCATGTCCGTGGTGGCCTGACAAAGTTTGATGTTTCTGCATAGACATAGAAGTGGTTATAACTTAGCCTGAAACTGTCTGATCTGCCACAAAATTCACAGGTTTGGTAAGAGTCCTGGCCTGAAGACACCTAAAGACCAATATTCAGATATTATCATAGCCCCACCTGTTGGCAGCAGGATATCTCATATATTTCACTAACTCAAACATACCAAGGTCAATCTGCACCAAACTTCATATGTTTGATAATAGTGCTGGCCTGAACACATCTACATGCCAATAATCAGTTATAGGCATAGCGCCACCAGCTGGCAGCGGCAAGTTTGGCACATTTAAATGACTTATGACATATTTTTTCTATATTTACTGTATTAAAAGCATACTGCCCACCGTTTGCTGTTTTCCTGAAGCCACCGGTCGGCGGTGAGCCCGGGTGCGAGGGCCCGTTCATCGCTGCTCGCAGCTTTAATTTTTATTTTTTTTTTTATTTTTATTTTTTTTCAACCGTTGGGGCACTTTTGGGGGCCTTAACATACTCAAAAACTCTTGAAAATTTGCACACACGTCGGAATCTGCCATCGTCCGGACGCCACAGAGGCTGGGACCCGGGCGTGGTTCAGGGCCTCTACAGCGCCCCCTGGAACACAGTTTGAAAACTTGATGTACTGCGCACACATACTTGCGCGTATTGATATGAAACTCGGTACACATATAGAACTCATCGAGCTGAACAACTTTTGTACTCTATGTCATGGGCTCCACGCAACAGGAAGTGAGATATTTAGGGCTGTTTAAAAAGCGCATGCTCTGGAATTTAACGTACTCCTCCCAGGAATTCCATGGGATTGTCACCAAACTCGGTCAGCATGATCTCAAGACATTGGGGACGCTAAATTGCGAGGAGATTTTTGATATCTCGAACGGTTTGGCCGTGGCAAGGCGACAAAGTTATGGCGAGAAATGAGAAACAGGAAGTGTCTAATAACTGTTGCACACATTGCCTGATTCTGATGAAACTTCACCAGTTTGTTCCTTGTATGATGCCGATTCCATAAATGTGACTATTATGAGTCAAAGTTATAGCGCCACCAACTGGCAGCAGGAAACGTGTCATTTTCAAAATGCTTTGAAATCAGCCTCTTAATTTTAATCGATTTTCTTTAAACTTCATCAAAATCATGTCAAAACACGGCCAATAAGAATATGTAAAGGGGTCGATGATAAATCAAATGCTGTTGCCATGGCAACGTGTCAAACTTTAAAATTACATTCCTGTCTTTTCGAGGCAGATAACATGCTTAGAATTTCATGAAACTCAACACACACATCAATATTAATGATAGTTAGACACTGGCAAAAGGTCATAAATGGGCGTGGAGCAGGCACTCTATAGCGCCATCTTTTGACAAAAGTTGGGGGGTTAGTTTTTCCTACAGTCACCAAACTCTGTACTTATATTGTTCTCATCAATCTGGACAACTTTCTAAATCAAACTCATTAGCTAAGACCAACAGAAAGCCGGCTATTTTGATTTGAAGGTGGATTTTTTGAAAAATCAGGTAGTAAACAAATTCACACTACTCCTAAGAACAACCAGCTGTTCACACCAAACTTTTTTAACATGAAGAGAAGATTCTGAAGATGTTAAATTGCGAGCGGATTTTGGATATCTCGAACGGTGTTGACGTGGTGATTTTTTAAAGATGTAGTAAAAAACATAACCCTAATTTTTTATATCTTTAAAGTGCAGCATCCAAACTCTTTAAAACTTTTTTCACACAGAGATCTAATCATTCTGAGCAAGTGCTGGAAATATAAATTTTATACAAGCTTCAATGAATTAAAGAAAATTAAAAAAATAACTCAGAAACCTGCTGTCACTCTGGTGAATGTCTCTACAGTATGTGTGTGCGTTCAGTCAGGCACAGAGAAGCTCATTATTGCAGGGGGGAGGGGTGAGAGGCAGAGAGGGTGACAGAGTAGAGAGCCATCCTACAGACCATCTTTGAACAAAAAATGCACATATGTATTGTAATTACATAAATATGTCTGATCTTTGAGAGTCTGATATTTTGAGAAAATATAAAGGGTCACTAAGTCTTTCATTGTTCGTATTTTGCAGTTGTTGTTTATTTATTTTTTACTTAACTGTACCATGAACTTGTCCTATTCAGTCACATAGCAAAAGATTTAAAAAAATACAACTTTTTAGCATGATCAATTTATCTTCATTGATAGACAATATTTACATAGTGTTATTTATTGAATATAAAATAATAATAATAAAAAATTAAGACAAACTTTGACAACAAAACAAACGTTACTGTTATCTCTTCAAAACATCTGAAAACAATAATTTTAAGATCAGTTATATATATATGTATCACCCCGTTAAAATACTCAACTTGATTTTTAAAGATATTTTGAAAGAATGAAGCGTTTATAGAGCACTTTATTGTGTATTGCTGTACACCCACATGAACTGTGTTCATGTTCATGTTAATACACAGTACATAAACTTTGTATGAATACTTCTTTTAGCTTAATATTAATTAACATTAATAAATGCTATTTATTTATTGGTCATGTTAACTAATATAGTTAATTTTAACAAATGAAACTGGATGGCAACATTTTATATTTTGTGTGTATGTGTCTGTGTGTTGATTTTAAAGTCTAACCCTTTCAGTTCTGTAAACTTAAAATCCAAACTAGCAGAGGGTTACTGTGAATGCATGTGCCAACTAGGCACTGTTTTCCTTATTGATTCTTAGTTATGTAGCGCTTAAGAGTGATGCCTTGTAACAGGAGGAGTCACCAGCAAAGCAATATCCACACAAAACTTGTACAGATAGGTAACAATGACATTTAAGCAGAAGTGGTGGACGTAAAGCAAGCAATAATAGCATTTTGTTATCATCATGAATCATGTTCTTATCATCATCATCAGAGTATAGGGAAAATTTTGCATATTGGTTCACAGTTGGCATTATCTGAAGTCCTTGCATTGATTGCATTTAATTAAATCAACATTATATTTGGTCAGTCTGATCTTGAGGCCTTAGAGATGTTAAATTGTGAGGATCTTGAGTTTTCATTGAGTTGTTATAACTTAGCCATAAAATGTCTGATCTGCCACAAAATTCACAGGTTTGGTAAGAGTCCTGGCCTGAAGACACCTAAAGGCCAATATTCAGATATTATCATAGCGCCACTTGTTGGCAGCAGGATATATCATATCTTTCACTAACTCAAACATACCAAGGTCAATCTGCACCAAACTTCATATTTTTGATAATAGTGCTGGCCTGAACACATCTACATGCCAATAATCAGTTATAGGCATAGCGCCACCAGCTGGCAGCGGCAAGTTTGGCACATTTAAATGACTTATGACATATTTTTTCTATATTTACTGTTTTAAAAGCATACTGCCCACCGTTTGCTGATTTCCTGAAGCCACCGGTCGGCGGTGAGCCCGGGTGCGAGGGCCCGTTCATCGCTGCTCGCAGCTTTAATTATTAGGGCCCGAGCCCAAAAGGGCGAAGGCCCTATTGTTCTTCTAAGGGTTCTTTTTTTTTTTTTTTTTTTTTTTACACCTTCCGGGCACTTTTGGGGGCCTTAACATACTCAAAAACTCTTGAAAATTTGCACACACGTCGGAATCTGCGGCCTTCAGGACGCCACAGAGGCTGGGACCCGGGCGTGGTTCAGGGCCTCTACAGCGCCCCCTGGAACACAGTTTGAAAACTTGATGTACTGCGCACACATACTTGCACATATTGATATGAAACTCGGTACACATATAGATCTCACTGAGCCAAACAACTTTTGTACTCTATGTCATAGGCTCCACCTGACAGGAAGTGAGATATTTAGGGCTGTTTAAAAAGCGCATGCTCTGGAATTTAACGTACTCCTCCCAGGAATTCCATGGGATTGTCACCAAACTCGGTCAGCATGATCTCAAGACATTGGGGACGCTAAATTGCGAGGAGATTTTTGATATCTCGAACGGTTTGGCCGTGGCAAGGCGACAAAGTTATGGCGAGAAATGAGAAACAGGAAGTGTCTAATAACTGTTGACCACATTGCCTGATTCTGATGAAACTTCACCAGTTTGTTCGTTGTATGATGCCGATTCCATAAATGTGACTATTATGAGTCAAAGTTATAGCGCCACCAACTGGCAGCAGGAAGTGTGTCATTTTCAAAATGCTTTGAAATCAGCCACTTAATTTTACTCGATTTTCTTTAAACTTCATCAAAATCATGTCAAAACACGGCCGATAAGAATATGTAAAGGGGTCGATGATAAATCGAATGCTGTTGCCATGGCAACATGTCAAACTTTAAAATTAGATTCCTGTCTTTTCGAGGCAGTTAACATGCTTAGAATTTCATGAAACTCAACACACACATCAATATTTATGATAGTTAGACACTGGCAAAAGGTCATAAATGGGCGTGGAGCAGGCACTCTATAGCGCCATCTTTTGACAAAAGTTGGGGGGTTAGTTTTTCCTACAGTCACCAAACTCTGTACATATATTAATCTCATCAATTTGGACAACTTTCTAAATCAAACTCATTAGCTGAGACCAACAGGAAGCCGGCTATTTTGATTTGAATGTGGATTTTTGGAAAAATCAGGCTGTAAACAAATGCACACTACTTCTAAGAACAACCAGCTGCTCACACCAAACTTTTTTAACATGAAGAGAATATTCTGAAGATGTTAAATTGCGAGCGGATTTTGGATATCTTGAACGGTGTGGACATGGTGATTTTTTAAAGATATAGTAAAAAATATTTTTATATCTTTAAAGTGCAGCATCCAAACTCTTTAAAACTTTTTTCACACAGAGATCTAATCATTCTGAGCAAGTGCTGCAAATAAAAAATGTATACAAGCTTCTATGAATTAAAGAAAATTTAAAAAAGAACTCAGAAACCTGCTGTCACTCTGGTGAATGTCTCTACAGTATGTGTGTGCGTTCAGTCAGGCACAGAGAAGCTCATTATTGCAGGGGGGAGGGGTGAGAGGCAGAGAGGGAGAGAGGGGTAGAAAGTGAAACATGCTATCTTGCTTATAGACCATCTTTGAGAAATGCACACATATATATATAGTGTAATCGAAATAAATACGTCTGATCTTTGAGAGTCTGATATTTTGAGAAAATATAAAGGGTCACTAAGTCTTTCATTGTTTGTATTTTGCAGTTGTTGTTTTTTTATTTTTTTACTGAACTATACCATGAACTTGTCCTATTCAGTCACATAGCAAAAGATTAAGAAAAATTAAACTTTTAGCATTAGCGATTTATCTTCATTGATAGACATTTATTTTCATAGTGTTATTTATTGAATATAAAATTTAAATTAACAATTTCAAGACAAACTTGGACAACAAAACAAGCTTTGCTGTTATCTGTTCAAAACATCTGAAAATTATAAAATTTTAAGATGAGTTATATATATATATATATATATATATATATATATATATATATATATATATATATATATATATATATATATATATATATCGCCCCTTTCAATACTCAACTTGTTTTTAAAGATATTTTGAAAGAATGAAGCGTTTATAGAGCACTTTATTGTGTATTGCTGTACACCCACATGAACTGTGTTCATGTTCATGTTAATTCACAGTACATAAATTATATATGAATACTTTTTAGCTTAATATTAATTAACATTAATAAATGCTATTTATTTATTGGTTCATGTTAACTAATATAGTTAATGCTAACAAATAAAACTGAATGGCAACATTTTATATTTTGTGTGTATGTGTCTGTGTGTTGATTTTAAAGTCTAACCCTTTCAATTCTGTAAACTTAAAATCCAAACTAGCAGAGGGTTACTGTGAATGCATGTGCCAACTGGGCACCGTCTTCCTTATTGATTCTTAGTTATGTAGCGCTTAAGAGTGATGTCTTATAACAGGAGGAGTCACCAGCAAAGCAATATCCACACAAAACTTGTACAGATAGGTAAAAATGACATTTAAGCAGAAGTGGTGGACGTAAAGCAAGCAATAATAACATTTTGTTATCATCATTAATCATGTTCTAATCATCATCATCAGAGTAAAGGGAAAATTTAGCATATTGGGTCACAGTTGGCATTATCTGAAGTCCTTGCATTGATTGCATTTAATTAAATCAACATTATATTTGGTCAGTCTGATCTTGAGGCCTTAGAGATGTTAAATTGTGAAGATCTTGAGTTTTCATTGAGTTGTTATAACTTAGCCATAAAATGTCTGATCTGCCACAAAATTTACAGGTTTGGTAAGAGTCCTGGCCTGAAGACACCTAAAGACCAATATTCAGATATTATCATAGCGCCACCTGTTGGCAGCAGGATATATCATATCTTTCACTAACTCAAACATACCAAGGTCAATCTGCACCAAACTTCATATGTTTGATGAAAGTGGTGGCCTGAACACATCTACATGCCAATAATCAGTTATAGGGCATAGCGCCACCAGCTGGCAGCAGGAAATTTGGCACATTTAAGTGACTTTGACATATTTTTCCTATTTTTACTGTATTAAAAGCATACTACCCACCATTTGCTGTGTTCCTAAAGCCACCGGTCGGCGGTGAGCCCATGTGCGAGGGCCCGTTCATCGCTGCTTGCAGCTTTAATTATTATTATTATTCTTCTCCAAAATGAATCGCATTTTTGAGGGCTTAGACATACCCGAAAACTCATGAAACTTCGCACACACATCAGACCTGGCGAAAATTTACGTCTGATATGGGTTGCAGAAGTGGGTGTGGCAAAATGGCTCGATAGCGCCACCTTTACACGTTCCGCGGTGTGCGCTTTCAGTTGTGATTCACGTACATGCACGAAAATCGGTACACACATGTAGCTCACCAATACCTACAAAAAAGCCTCTTGGAGCAAAATTTGACACCCAACAGGAAGTCGGTTATTTTTTATTTTCTTAGCAAAATTTGTGTAATTTTTGCCATTTTCAGGTGTCATACTTGAACGAACTCCTCCTAGAGATTTATTCGGATCAACGGCAAATTTGGTGAGTCTAATCTAAAGCCCTTTGTGACGTTAAATTGCGAAGATCTAGAGTTTTCATCGGAGGGCGTGTCCGTGGCGGCCTGGCAAATTTCGATGCTTCGCCATGAAAAAGGAAGTTGCTATAACTCAGGCATAAAATGCCCGATCTGCCCCAAACTTCACATGTGTGATAACACTCCTGACCTGATGACATCTACATGCCCATATTCAGTTTTACCCATAGCGCCACCTGCTGGCACCAGGAAGTGTCATGCTGTACTCTGCAACAAACTCCTCCAAAAGATTTAATCAGATCAACACCAAAATCGGTCAGTCTAATAAAAAGGCTTTAACGATGTTAAATTGTGAAGATCTTGAGTTTTCGTTGAAGGGTGTGTCCGTGGCGGCCTGGCAAATTTCGTGGTCTCGCCATGGATATAAAACTTGTTATAACTCAGCCATAAAATGTCCGATTTGCCTCAAACTTCACATGTTCGATAAGAGTCCTGGCCTGAACACATCTGAAGGCCAATATTCTATTATAATCACAGCGCCACCTGTTGGCAATAGGAAATTACTTGTAGCAAACTCCTCCTAGAGATTTAATGATATCAACATTATCTTCAGTCAGTCTGATCTAGAGGTCTTAGAGATGTTAAATTGCGAAGAACTTGAGTTTTCGTTAAAGGGCGTGTCCGTGGCGGCATCACAAAGTTTGATGTTTCGCCATGGACATAGAAGTTGTTATAACTCAGCCATAAAATGTCCGATCTGCCTCAAACTTCACAGGTTTTGTAAGAGTCCTGGCCTGAAGACACCTAAAGGCCAATATTCAGATATTATCATAGCGCCACCTGTTGGCAGCAGGATATATCATATATTTCACTAACTCAAACATACCAAGGTCAATCTGCACCAAACTTTATATGTTTGATGAAAGTGCCAGCCTGAACACATCTACATGCCAATAATCAGTTATAGGCATAGCGCCACCAGCTGGAAGCAGGAAATTTGGCACATTTAAGTGACTTTGACATATTTCTCCTATTTTTACTGTATTAAAAGCATACTACCCACCATTTGCTGTGTTCCTAAAGCCACCGGTCGGCGGTGAGCCCGTGTGCGAGGGCCCGTTCATCGCTGCTTGCAGCTTTAATTATTATTATTATTCTTCTCCAAAATGAATCGCATTTTTGAGGGCTTAGACATACCCGAAAACTCATGAAACTTCGCACACACATCAGACCTGGCGAAAATTTACGTCTGATATGGGTTGCAGAAGTGGGTGTGGCAAAATGGCTCGATAGCGCCACCTTTACACGTTCCGCGGTGTGCGCTTTCAGTTGTGATTCACGTACATGCACGAAAATCGGTACACACATGTAGCTCACCAATACCTACAAAAAAGCCTCTTGGAGCAAAATTTGACACCCAACAGGAAGTCGGTTATTTTTAATTTTCTTAGCAAAATTTGTGTAATTTTTGCCATTTTCAGGCATCATACTTGAACGAACTCCTCCTAGAGATTTATTCGGATCAACGGCAAATTTGGTGAGTCTAATCTAAAGCCCTTTGTGACGTTAAATTGCGAAGATCTAGAGTTTTCATCGGAGGGCGTGTCCGTGGCGGCCTGGCAAATTTCGATGCTTCGCCATGAAAAAGGAAGTTGCTATAACTCAGGCATAAAATGCCCGATCTGCCCCAAACTTCACATGTGTGATAACACTCCTGACCTGATGACATCTACATGCCCATATGCAGTTTTACTCATAGCGCCACCTGCTGGCACCAGGAAGTGTCATGCTGTACTCTGCAACAAACTCCTCCAAAAGATTTAATCAGATCAACACCAAAATCGGTCAGTCTAATAAAAAGGCTTTAACGATGTTAAATTGTGAAGATCTTGAGTTTTCGTTGAAGGGTGTGTCCGTGGCGGCCTGGCAAATTTCGTGGTCTCGCCATGGATATAAAACTTGTTATAACTCAGCCATAAAATGTCCGATTTGCCTCAAACTTCACATGTTCGATAAGAGTCCTGGCCTGAACACATCTGAAGGCCAATATTCTATTATAATCACAGCGCCACCTGTTGGCAATAGGAAATTACTTGTAGCAAACTCCTCCTAGAGATTTAATGATATCAACATTATCTTCAGTCAGTCTGATCTAGAGGTCTTAGAGATGTTAAATTGCGAAGAACTTGAGTTTTCGTTAAAGGGCGTGTCCGTGGCGGCGTCACAAAGTTTGATGTTTCGCCATGGACATAGAAGTTGTTATAACTCAGCCATAAAATGTCCGATCTGCCTCAAACTTCACAGGTTTTGTAAGAGTCCTGGCCTGAAGACACCTAAAGGCCAATATTCAGATATTATCATAGCGCCACCTGTTGGCAGCAGGATATATCATATATTTCACTAACTCAAACATACCAAGGTCAATCTGCACCAAACTTTATATGTTTGATGAAAGTGCCAGCCTGAACACATCTACATGCCAATAATCAGTTATAGGCATAGCGCCACCAGCTGGAAGCAGGAAATTTGGCACATTTAAGTGACTTTGACATATTTCTCCTATTTTTACTGTATTAAAAGCATACTACCCACCATTTGCTGTGTTCCTAAAGCCACCGGTCGGCGGTGAGCCCGTGTGCGAGGGCCCGTTCATCGCTGCTTGCAGCTTTAATTAGGGCCCGAGCACCGATGGTGTGAGGACCCTATTGGATCTGCTTCGTTTATTATTAGGGCCCGAGCACCGATGGTGTGAGGACCCTATTGAATCTGCTCCGTTTATTATTATTATTATTATTATTATTATTATTATTATTATTCTTCTCCAAAGTGAATCGCATTTTAGAGGACCTAAACATTCCCGAAAACTCACAAAACTTTGCACACACATCAAACCTGGCGAAAATTTACGTCTGATTTGGGTTTCAGAAGTGGGTGTGGCAAAATGGCTCGACAGCGCCACCTTTAGACGTTCAGCAGTGTGCGCTTTCAGCTGTGATTCACGTACATGCACGGAAATCGGTACACACATGTAACACACCAAAACCTACAAAAAAGCCTCTTGGAGCAAAATCCGGAACCCAAAAGGAAGTCGATTAATATTAATATTCTCAACAAAATTTGTGTCATTTTTGCCTTTTTCAGGTGTCGTACTTGAACGAACTCCTCCTACAGATTTATTCGGATCAACGCCAAATTTGCTGAGTCTAGTCTAAAGCCCTTTGTGACGTTAAATTGTGAAGATCTAGAGTTTTCATCGGAGGGCGTGTCCGTGGCGGCCTCGCAAATTTCGATGTTTCGCCATGAAAAAGGAAGTTGCTATAACTTAGGCATAAAATGTCCGATCTGTCCCAAACTTCACATGTGTGATAACACTCCTGACCTGAAGACATCTACATGCCCATATTCAGTTATGGTCATAGCGCCACCTGCAGGCAACAGGAAGTGTCATGCTGTACTCTACAGCAAACTCCTCCTAGAGATTTATACAGATCAACTCCAAAATCGGTCAGTCTAATATAAAGGCCTTAGCGATGTTTAATTGTAAAGATCTT
>NC_133365.1:17880637-17978008 GCF_049309525.1 Garra rufa
ACAAATATAATTACATACAGGTTTTTAAAAATATATAAATACAATGTAAAAACATGTATGTACACAATAAGTACACTGTAACAAATTATATTAATTTAAAAGTAAGTACATAGTTGTTAAAGTCCCCCTGAAATCAAAATTAAAGTTTTTTGGCTTTTAGTATGAATATATTAGCCTTAAGATTATCTATAAGCTAGTGTGCTTCAAAGCAATGACAAAATTCGCTTTTACAAGAAATGGGCATTCAAAACTTCCAGTCTCGTCACTTCCGCCAATATGAATCAAGGATTTTGATGATATCACCGCGCACTTCAGTTTCTGATCAAACGTTCTGTCCAATCAAATGCGCTCTAAAGTCCGTAGAGTCCCGCCCCCTACACAGAGATGCGGAGGAGATCATATGCGCTCATATGCGCGGTCGGACTCGGCATGTATTAAACTACACAGCCTCAGCATGATTATTATCACTATTTCGTTTTAGCAAGAGTTTCATATTGAATCTGTGGGGTAATTTATTAGTCTGTGGCTGTCATAAGCTTACAAATGCGGCTTTACCGAGCTCAACGGCTCTGGCCCGAGCAGATATTAATGGAACGCTATTGGCTGTTCAAAATAAGTGGGCGGGGCTTAGCGAAATGTTTTTGTTTCAGTTAAAAGAACGTCACCACATAGAAGAACGCTGCGTGTTTCAAGGCACTTCAGTGGACCTTTAAGGCCACCTAATGTAAAGTGGGACCTTTAATACTTGGTCAGTTCGAATTGTTTGGTTAACTTTGGTTAAATCTTTTATAATAATACTGTGCAGTGCACAAAATCAAAATCCGAAAGATGGTTCCTTGTGTTCATTGTTCATGATGTTAAGTTTAGAAATGATGTGCATCCACTTATTATTAGTGTGACATTTTAGCATGCAAATAAAGGGAAGAACTTCGGCCCTAAAAATCGGCAGCACATATCGGCCATCGACTGACCCTGACCTCTAAACATCGGCATCTGCTATAGAAAAACCCATATCGGTCGACCTCTAGTTTTGATCCACTTCAAATGTTCCAAGCTTTTGAATGGTATAGTGTATAATGTTACAAAAGCTTTCAATTTTAGATAAATGGTGCTCTTTGTATTTATCAAAGAATCCTGAACAAAAAAAATGTATTTTTATTTTTTGACTAAAAAAATGTTTCTTAAACATCAAATCAGCATTATTAGAATGATTTCTGAAGGATTAGGTGACACCGAAGACTGGAGTAATGATGCTGAAAATGTAGCTTTAATCACAGGAATAAATTACATTTTTAAATATATTTAATTTAATAGAAAATAGTTATTTTAAATAGTATAAATATTACATAAACTGTTACTGTTTTTGCTGTGCTCTGGATCATATAAATTCAGGCTTGGTTAGCAGAAGAGACTTCTTTAAAACCATTAAAAAAAAGTTTACTGTTCAAAAACTTTTTGTCGATTTTTTGTCAAAGCAACCTTACAGTATTAAAATAAGACAATAACTTTTGACTGGTAGTGTATGTGTGGTTTTTTTTTTTGGAAACTTAGCAGTACACTGAAACTACAATTTTATGATAGGGTTACACAATAATGATTAAACTAATAACCCTTATTATTTTACTCACAAATTATACAGTATATTGAGAAATATATTTGAGAAATTTTACGTTTCATTAGAATTATTGCACTCACGTGCGCAAATTAAGAAAATCGTCACCTTAGAATTATAAGGTTCTATCTGACAATTTGGTCAAAATTGAGTTATTCACATATTCTTTTTCTGTGACAACTTATTTACATTATTTAATGTTTCTTTTGTAAGCTATGTACATTTGGGGCCTTTTGTAGAAAACAAAAATGGTTCCAACTACAGAAGTCTATGGAACGCAAAAACTTTGAAGCTCAATATCTCGAAAGTGCTCAGAATGCAGATAGAACCTTATAATTCTAAGGTGACGAAATGTCAAGTGAACTGTAAGGTTTAGTTTAATTTATTTCTCTGCATTATGAAAACTTTAAGTGGCTTCTCTCAAAAGCTAAAACAATTAAATCCCATATAACAATAATTCCAAATTATGTTAATGTTTTTTTTTCTATTAAAACAACAAAAAAGACTTTGTATTGTAGCACGGAGGTTGCATAAATGTTTTTTTCAACCACCACAATCACAAAAAAATACAGTTGAGATTAATGTCTAGATATATTGCAAATACCGCAGGTGATTATGTTTAAATGTGACCCTGCCTGTGGAAACCCAGTCATTTTGGGGGTATTTACTGTTTTCTTCATAAGGTAAAGCACATTCTGTGAAAATGTAACCTTGATATTTTTAATATTGACTGAGTAAGGCCATGTCAAAAAATTTAATCAGTAAAATTAATGGTTGAATTCAAACTTGTCATAATTAGATTTTGAAATTTTAACCTGATTTCACAAAAAATCAAGAGAAGCTTTAGAAATTTGCAGTAAAGATTAAAAATATAGTTATTCATACAGCCCTATTTTATAAAAGAAGATAATTTGGAAAAACAAAGCTCTAACTAAGTTCATATTTAATAAAAAAAAATTATAATACAAAAACCAGTGTGCCAAGAGACTGTAGTGTATTTTATCTTAAAGTTGTGCTATAAATGCAGTGCTCATAAGCAGCTGTTGAAACTTGAAATGGAGCAGAAGCTTGAATCCAGGCACGGTATTCATGACTTAACAAGCGGATGTGAATTTTAAAGCTACTTGGCGTGATTTTGGAGTCTGACCTTGTCTCTAACTATACATTCTGTCATCTCAAAAATATAACAAGAATTATATGTTAGTATCCAGTAAAGACTTAGGGAAACTCATTCATGCTTTTACACACTAGTGGGGTGTAATTGAGTCCTCAAAAAATTAACAGCTGCAGTTTGCAATGACTATGCAATGACAATGACTAGAACAAAAAATATGAGTATAACACACTGGACCTCGGGTCGTCACACTGGCTTCCAGTTACATTTAGAATTGGCTATTAGTATTCTATAAACCACTTAATGGCCTAAGCTAGAACCTAAATGTATATTTACAGGTTTTATTTTTGAATAAACCTAAAAGATCACTTAAATCATCATAATCACAAGACACAAGTCTGTTTAGCAATTAAGGCACACACAGCTGGAAACATCTGCTGCACTAGACCATTTTACTTATGAATATTTAAAAGATATATTTGTACTACATTAAATTTATTTATTTTTAAAATAATAAAATGTAAATATTAGTCATAATACATTTCTTACTTTGGTTAAACACGTTAAGATGTTACAGTGTAATTTCAGGAATAAGGGCCGAGTAAAATTAACTAATAAACTTGGATTCAATTGATTCCAGTGTATATGAGGCAAAAAATTCTAAAGATTAAGAGTAGCAACGCAGACGCACATCTAAGTTCCATTACAAGTCTTGTTTTACCTGTCTGAAGAAGGTTCGTGGACTGGAGCATCACTTTTTTTCTCCAAGGTGCTGGTGAATTGCTCAAAACACTCATTAATAGAGTTGACAACATCAGGTGGAGGAGTTTCGAAGATGAGCTCCGAGTGCGGATCAGTGTCGATCAGATCTGTAACGTGCGCCACAACTGGTACATTTTTCTTCTTTCTCGGCGATGCAAGCTGCGTTGTGTCTTCTTCGTTACTGAGAGCCATGCTTATTTAATCTAATATTCTGATAGTTGTCATGTATTCTTACCACGCGAGACTTTGAATAATGTCGAGTATATCTGATTTGCGCACCCTTGACAGCCTTTGGCTGTTTCTGCAACAGATTACGCATTAACACAGAAAGACACAAAAGAAACGAAACAATATATCAAAATGTTATCTCTACGCTAAGCATATCCTTATCCACGTGTTGCACAGTTGTGTTTCTTTTAGCCCGCACCATTCACTTCCGCCTCGGAAATACGTCATCCACCTAAATGCATATTGATTCCACTTCGATTTCCTTCTTTCGTTTTCTTTTTTAAATACAATTTAAGTAGGCTACACACCTTTATGACATACCTCTAATCAAACATAAGGTGTCAGTGATGACACAATGTTTAGAAAACTGAAAAATACGTAATATGGCCGAAGCAGGAGCAGTAATACCACGCAGCACATGTGCAAATGCTAAACTAGCTGGGAACTCATTTCTGATAATACTCCGCCTGCTTCGGCCATTTTACGGCTGCAAACTTCCTTGACTATTACGCCGGAATGGGAGTGTAGTTCCTAATCTTATCAGCCTAGAAACTCGCAGCTTTGCATTTCCACCGGTCTTAGTACACGATATAACTACAGAAGAGTCAAGTTTAAATACAACAAATATGGAAACTCGTTGGTCATTTTTGAACGTGATGTTATTGGTCTAATAGGATTCAATGATCTATGCTAAGCTATGCTAAAAGTGATATCGCCAGAACAGGAGAACGACTGAATGGATTTCAAAACGGTAAAAATCAACTTATTGGAGAATGAGCCTATTTCCAAAAAAGTGGAGTGTTCCTTTAAAAACTGGGGTTTATTTATATTATGGTAAAGTGTGCCACGTCCACTACTGGTGGAAAACCAAGCATTCATTCCAGTGAGGAAAACGGGGACAAATATCCAATAAATGTGTCTATTTTTGCAACAAAAAAGTTGTAAAACTGTTGTGTAGTTTTTTTCTTTAACTTCAAACAAAGTCAAAAACCTGTAACTAAATATTTATCACTTAGAAACAAACAAAAGAGACCAAAAGAAGACTCCTGGTTGCAACCAAAGTCAATAAGAAATAAACATCTGTGGAACCTCACAACTGAAGAGGGTCGCACATACTATACATTAGTCCCCATGAAATCAAAATGGAAGTTTTTATTTTTTTTTAGTATGAGTGTGATAGTTGTACGGTTATCTACAAGCTAGTGCACAAAAACGTGACAAAATTCACATTTAGAAGATATAAACATTCATCACTCTGCACTTCAGCTTCTTATCAGATTTTTTGACCAATCAAGTGCTCTCTAGAATCTGAAGCATCCCGCCCCCTATATAAATACATGATGAAGCTGTGGCTGAAATCAATCACTTGTTCACAAAATTAGTATTTTCTGTATGGTGAAAGGCACCTAGTCCAGTATATAGGGGACAGGGAATGATTCAGACAGTGTAAATATGCTTTCCATTAGGGCGAATGAAGTCTGGTTTTGGGCTGTGCCGTGCAAACTGCCACAGCGCACACAGCCTGCTCTGGTCAAGAGACACGATAGCACAGAGTGGATCACATGCACGAGTCGGCACAGACAATAAAATGCTTTGGATACATTTGAATTTTACACGGAATGGTATATTTTACGATGATATGGATGAGATTGTGGCTGTTATACACTGACAAATGCTGCTTTATAGAGCTCAACAGCTTTGGCGCTATTGGCTGTTTTAAAGAGGGGGGCGAGACTGCTTTATATGTCACGCCCTCTTTTCCTGTTTCAGTTGAAGTTACGTCAAAACACATTGAATGACGCTGCATGTTTCAAAGCACTTCAGAGGACCTTTAAATTCAAACAAACTGTTTTCTATGAGTGTACGCACACTGGCGATGCAACAAGTGTCTATAAGGACATTTGTGTATCTCAAAAAAACATGGCCGCCGCCCAACATTGGCTGATGAAGTTTGAGGACCTATTAGACAATGTTAGTAGAGGCTGATTGGAACGAAACTCGGTGGGCCTGTTTGACCCACAGCCCCAAAGGTCTGTGAGAAGTTTGAAAGAAATCGCCAACTGGGTGCGTATCGTAAAGAAAAACTCAAAACTTCAAGAAACTTGGTAAGCACATGCGACAGGTGATTCTAAAAAAAGTTTTAAGGAGATCGGACCACAAATGGCGCTACAACAGTCATAAATGTTACAAAACAGTATTTCTATGGTAAATTACCTGGATTTGCAAAAAAAAAAAAAAAAACTTGCTTAAATGCCGTAAACAGCTCAAACCCCAGTAATTGCTGTTTGCAGCTTTATTTTATTTATTTTGATTGCTTGGATTGTGAGTCACATCAATGACACACTACTCGCATCATGTCAAGTTTCTACAGATTATCTGATTTTAATTCATCAATAATTCACTGTTTTGTCAGTAGGAGGTGTGACAAAACGAATTAATTTGATACATTCTTGAATCCAGTCCAATGTTTGCCAAGCATCCCCAGTAAATGACTACTCTGCATCCAGTATATGACAGTTTTCTTTTTGCTGCCTTTTCTGGTTGACAGGTGAACACAAAATTTGTTCTAATGAAAAAAATAAATATATTAATAAAATAATTGGGCATGTTCTTATTGCAAAAATAGCCCAATTCCCCACTTTCCTTATAGGAATGCATAATGATGCTTTCGATTTTTCTCGATACCAGTAGTGGGCGTGGTAGACTGTCCGACTATGTCAATAAACCCCACCCTCAAGACTGATTGACAGTTAAGTTGTTATGCATTGGAAATGCAAGTGCAAAGGGATTGCGATTCCGTTTGATATTTGTTAGGTTAGGTAACAGGTGGCAGGACGCGGAGAAGCTGAAATAACAAAAGGGTGATTTTCCATTGCTATTTTAAAATGACAGGGTCATAACTCGTAGGACATTGCAAGTGCAATTGCAAATGGACTTTGTGTTTCCATTTGCAATTTGGCAGACATACACGGAAAAGAAAATGGAGACACAAATGCACGATTTGCAATTGCGTTTATTATGTCACACATGTATGCGTCCACAAATACACTTTACAATTCTTTTGAATATTGTCCTAAACATCATTCCATAGGCGTGTTTACGTTTTCTGGATGGCCAATCAAAGCGTTTTCGCGAGTTTATCAGGCCCCTTTTCTCTCTGCTCAGAGCCGTGTAAAGATCTGAACTGAAAGAAAAGCCCGTTGTCATGTGATCTGTCTACATGCATGAGCCTGACAGATCAATACACACACCGAGAAGGATGGCAAACACCGGCAAGATCGAAAAAGCCCAGCTGCACGTTCCAGATCTAGCGGAATTATGTCAGGGTAATCGGCGCATTTTGTTTTAAACTTGTATAGCACTTAGCATGACTTTTTTTATTCCTTGTTCTTGAGAAACCCAATTCATGTGATACGAGTACAGAATATATAGGCTGTTTGTTGTAGAAAAACATGTCCTAAAATATGGGTATTGTTTCAAGTAACGGAATTAGTATTGTATTTGATAGTGTTTTAAAGGAATTAAAGGTCCTAAAAGCATCAAATAAGAATTCAATAAAAACTAAATATAACATTACTAAATAAATTGAAATTACTATTTCAATAAAAATGTTTTACCCTTATCTATAGTTTATTTATACAATAAAACGTTACACAAAGAAATTAATAAAACGCAGTTTTTTTTTTACAATTATTAAAATAAAATAATTAAAACGATGTAAACTGTTTACCGATCAGTAACTCAATGCATCAGTGCATTCAGCCCTATAGGATGTCAGTATAACGTCCATTATTGAGACAAAAATGGACTGAGTGCATTTTTAACTCACCTTTGCAATAATAATGTCCTTACATGTATTTTACTAAGGATTTACTTGAGGAGTTGGTTGCAGCTCGGCACAAATTTCTTTAGTGTAACTAAAATATTTGTGTATGTGTGTTTGATTCTGTTAAAGTGCTGCAATCAGGACTGAATAAGAATTATTCTGATGTAAAAGTGTCTGTCGTCGACTGTCCAGATCTTACACAAGATCCTTTCGGGTTTCCTGTCAAGGGTGAGTACAAATGTTATTTCATATGTGTCAAGGTGTTACAGGCTCTTTGAACAACACTTGTTATTACTCTTTTATTAGGTCTGTGTGGCCAACCCCGTATCACCGATGTGGGAGGTGTACCATATCTGATTCCAGTGGCCCAACTGGACAAGGTGCATTAATAAACTCTAAATGTAACAGTCATAAAAAAAACATTTGTACCCTAAGCGATGCAAATTTCCCCTGTAAGCAAAGGTGAACAGTAACAAAGTTCTGTCCTTAGGTACACTTTTTAAGCATCTGGAAATTTATGACTAACTTTTCTCTCCAAGGTCCTCAACGTAAAAAGTTTTTGTTTTTTTAGACAATGTATCAGTAGGTTTACATGAAGTGATTCCTTAACATTTTTTGAACACTGACCAGTTGCAAATGTGATATTGTGGTTTTTAACATTCTAAAAGCTCTTTATTCCAAAGATACTGCAAGCTAGTCAGTGTATTCAGTACATGAAATGTATTATAAGTTGCTTCAAAAGCATAAGGTATGGCAGATGTTACATACTAAAACAATAAAACAGTATGTTGACATAAAAAGTAAGTAAAAAAATCTGTCTTTACAACTTTCACTTAAGTAATATTTGACCAGCAGTATCTGTACTTGCACTCAAGTAATGGGGTTGTGTACTTTGTCCTCCTCTGCCTCTAAGGTGTACAACATGAACACTGTATCCAAGGAGGTGGAGCTGCCTGGTGGATTTTTTCTTGGTGCTGGTGCTGTTTCCCGCAAGACAACTGGGATGAATGCAGAGGTCAGTATCTAACTTATTTTTCATTGCGGAAGTAAGCTTATTTTCATGTGTCAGATTTCCGGTTCATAAGCCACCATAGGGCAATAACAGGAAGGATTAGTCATCAGTTTGCAATATTAAGCAGAAAAACTTGCTGTTTTGTACAGCTAAAAATAGCTGGAAGCGGATGAGACCAGAAGCCAGTATGGGATTACAAATTTGTGTTTAAGATATGCTTATCTTATGTTCTGACATAGCATAGCAACTAAGGTGAAGTACATTGTATTTAGCATTTGAGGTGAATTTAAGGTGATAGTTATTCAAATTATTCTTTTTAAAAAAGTTTGTAGAAAGAGGTTCCTACCAGTTCCTGTTCTCTTTTTGTAAGTCAGATGAGCCAGATGAGCCAGATTAAGCAATGCCTCCTAAATGTGCACTGCCGCTCAAAAGTATGGGATCAGCACGATTTTTAATAGTTATTAAAAACATTTTGTGTGCTTATTAAGGCTGCATTTATTTGATTTGAAAATTCAGAAAAACTGTCATACTGTCACATCACTACAGAACACATTGTTCATTACATATTCTAAAATGTAATTTATTCCTGTGAAGCTGAATTTTCAGCATTATTACCCCAGTCTTCAGTGTCACATGATCCTTCACAAATTATTCTAATATGCTGATTTGTTTTCAATGTGGAAAACAGTTGTGCTGCATAATATTTATTTGGAAACTGTGATTTTTTCCCCACAGGATTCTTTAACAAATAAAAAGTTGAAAATAACAGCGTTTATTTAAAATAGAAATCTTTTGTAACAATATAAACTACCATCTAAAAGTTTGGGATCAGTACATTTTTATCCTTTCTTTCTTTTTATTCACCAAGGATGTGTTAAATTGTTAAAAAGTGATTGCAAAGACTTGTTAGAAAAGATTTACATTTGGAATAAATGCTGTTCTTTTTAAACTTTTGTTCATCAAAAATCCTGAAAAAGAATCACAGGTTCCAAAAACAATATTAAGCAGCACAACTGTTTCCAACATTGATAATAATAGTAATTAATCTGCATATTGGAATGATTTTTGAAGCATCATGTGACATTAAAAACTGAAGTAATGGCTGATAAAAATTCAACTTTGCATTACTAGAATAAATTATATTTTAAAATATATTAATATAGAACACCATTAATTTAAACTGTAATTATATTTCACAATATTACATTTTTTCTGTATTTTTGATCAAATAAATGCAGCCTTGATGAGCATATAATAAGATCTCACTGATTCATAACTTTTGAGTGTAAGTGTATGTAAACTACAATGTATCACTGCCTTACTTAGACGCAGCGCATTCTCAATAAAGAAGCCTGCTGAAGATACCCAAGAGTCTCCTGGTCTCATGGTTCCAACACCAGACACAATAAAATGTACAAATGGCCGCACCCGCTCTTACGCAGAAAATAAGGTGGATAGCTGCACTGAAACTAGCAGCATGAAGTTTTTCCAAATTAAAAGGTTTGGACCTAATGGAATGAAAATGAAATTGTAAAAAATAAATTAATTAATGAGAGAAATGAAACTGATGTGAATTTGCAGCAGTATCAGTAAACAAAAATTTGTATTTGTAATGCTACATATATGACCCTGGAACACAAAACCAGTCGTAAGTAGCATAGGTATATTTGTAGCAATGGCCAACAATACATTGTATGGGTCAAAATCATCAATGGAAATCTCAGTTTCAAAAAATTGATCCATATGACTAGTTTTGCGGTCCAGGATCACATATGGTGATACGTTTCTGTATAAAGTACAAAACTATTATATCACTACAAAACATATTGTTCATTTTGGTTTAATATGGAGTTCAGTGAAGTTTGTAACACAGTTTCTGTCCTGTTTATTTTTTTATATAGTTAATGCCTCTGGTGCTGACTGAAGCTGAAGAAAGACCTGCAGTGAATGCCAGTTATTTTTCATCCATCAACCCAGTGGATGAAAAATGTCTGCTGGAGAAATACAGCGACAGGTTCAATGACTGTGACTTTGGCCTTCTCGCAAACCTTTATGCATGTGAGGGCAATCCTGGACAGGTAAAAACCGTGAGGACTTTGTTCTTCATATCACACTGACAAAATCGCAGCACTATACATCCCATTACTGAGATTTTTGGTTATTACATTAAGTTTTTTTCTTTTGGTAATGGCCGTTAATAATGAAACAATTACCAGGAGTGAGCTATGGATAATTATTACAGAACCCAAAACTACTTGAAAAGCATTTATCCAGTATTTACGCTACTGTTCAAAAGTTTAAGGATTTATAATTAGTTTTTAAGTCTCTTTCTCACCAAGGTCACATTTATTTGATTCAAAAACAGTAAAATTGAAAAACTACCATTGCAGGTCATTGAGGTGAGAGCCTGCGTAAGGACTGGAGAGGAGAGTCTTGTGAGCTCCATGAGAAAGACCATGGAAGAACATTATGGGGAGAAGAGTGTGGCCCTGGGGGGAACTTTCGTCCTACAAAAGGGGAAGGCAAAGATCCATATCATGGTAACAAAATACCAAAAACATAATAATAATAAAAAAAAATAAACATTTGTAGGGCCTATAAAGCACACAGTCCAGATGTAATCTGCTTAATTTATTTAATAAAAAATGTGAAACGCATTTAGTTTCTAAATAAGAAATGTTTGTATAAATATTACATTAAGCAATTTGTATGGATGATATAACATCAAAAAGTATATATTTTCATAGCATTGTGGATTCTATGATAATAGTAAACATTTTAGTGTTTCACAATATTTCTGATCAAATAAGTGCAGTTTTTTCTTTCAAAAATGTTATAAAATCTTACTGATCCCAAACCTTTAATTAGAAGTGTCAGAAATTAAAGAGGGCTTGTGGCAAAAATGCCAAAAGGGAAAAAACGCCCCTGCAAATTTAAACAACCTATTACAACTATTACTATGCATGGCAGAGGCCAGGGGCCCGTTTCAGAAAGGAGGTTAAGTGAAAACTCTGAGTATGTCAACCCTGAAATAAGGGAAACTCTGAGTTTTCCGTTTCAGAATGGGAGGTTTAACAAACCTGAGAAAGCAGGGTAAGTCAAGCCTATTTCTGAAAGAGAGGTAACTTATACTCAGAGTCAGTTACCTTGGTAACTTACTCTGGGAATCAAACCTGGTCAGGAGCAGGTTTTCTTCGGTAAACCCAGAGTTTCTTTCGGTCTCCTCCCCCCTTTTAAAGTGTAAGTGATGTTTAAATACATCATTCATTCATTTATGCTTCAAAAATGCTTTTCTTAGTGAGTGTTTTGGAATGTAAATTTAGTGCATTTTACTTAAAACAAGAAAAATAATCTTAATGCAAATGGAAACAAGATTATTTTTCTTACCCAATTGGCAGATAATATGCAAAATAAGAAAAAATCACTTATAAAGATTAAATAAACACCTTTTAAAAAAATTAAATTATTGAAATAAATTGCAAAAACAGTAATTTTACAGAGATTTTCATTAAAGGTTTTACAGAAAAAAATAACATATTTTACATATTTTTTCCTTGTTTCAATTAGGATATATTACTTTAATTTTATGTTTTTTGTTTGGCAGCCGTAGCTGCCAGTCGTTTGACCCTTTTTTTTTTCTTTTTCTTTTTTACAGTGTAAAACCCTTATTTGACAGATTTTACCTAGATTATTACAATGAAAGCACTAAATGTTCTACAGAGAAACACTGTTATTTTACAAATCATTACAATAAAAAAACCTTCAATAAAGTGTCAAAGCATGCTCAAGGTGAAAAATAAAACATTTTATTTAAAAGACAAACTACAAAGTCTGCACAAATGCCATATTAAATTTACATTTTACATTTAAGCTCTTTTTTTTTAAGAAATACAGCACATTCACATTTAAAATACTGTGATGATGAAGAACATGGAACAGTTTAATCAAAATGTTTAATTTAAATATATATTCCACTTAAGACAGCTTCACGTCCAGAGAAAATATTTCCTGATAATTCACTCACCCCCATGTAATCCAAGATGTTCATGTCTTTCTTTCTTCAAGTCAAAAAGAAATTAAAGTTTTTGAGGAAAACATTCCAGGATTTTTCTCCATATGGTGGACTACAATGAGAGCCAATGGGTTGAAGGTTCAAATTTCAGTTTCAATACAGCTTTCAGAGGGCTTTACAAGTTTCCAGTGACCCTTATTCCTGGGCTGGGATCATGTAGAGTCCTTTGAAGCTGCATTGAAACTGAAATTTGGCCTGTTAGCTCCCATCGAAATATGGAGAAAAATCCTGGAATTCCTCAAAAACCTATTTGACAGAAAAAAGAAAGACATTTTTCTTAGAAATGTGTCTTGATTTAAGAATCTTTAGATTTTTTTAAATTGGAACAACAAGACAATAATACTAAGTAAGAAAAGCATTTTTTAGGTGCATTAATTTATTGCACATATTTTCATAATGCAGACACTGTCAAAGTGCCAAAAAAAAAAAAATTATATATATATATATATATATATATATATATATATATATATATATATATATATATATATAAATAACCACCACCACAGCCATCTTTTTTTTTTCCTAAATGCACAAATGCAACTTTTATTCTTTTTCATGTTGGGTTTTAACATTCTTCCAGTACTTCCATCTCCTCTTCATCTGAGCCTTCTTGCTGTTGGCTGAGTAGGCGTCAAATGTTAATTTCATTAATCTAATTAAGAAATGCAACTGTTTGGATTAGAGAACATTTAATTATGTGAAAAGAGCATTAGACTATGTGGGAAAAGCTGCTGCAAATTGAAATAGACAGAATTATATTTTAATGTCAAATATTAGTAAAGTCATGTAGCCTACACCCATCAACCCTTTATGCTTAAAGCTTTACCTGGTTGAATTATGTTTCATTCTTCTTATTTTTTTATTTTATTTTATTTTATTTTATTTTTTTGCCTGTGGGATACCATGAAAATGAATAGTTCATTAACTTATTGTTCTGTCAGTTTTTACCTTTGATATTCTAATTATTAATAATTAAATTATTATATTCTTAATAATTATTAAGAATTAAAGTTAAGCATTGGCTCGAAGTATGCAGAGGTCTTTTTGGCGGGAGCTGTTGCCATGGTGAATCATAATTTCGGAGCTCTATTGATCAGGGCTTTTCATAGTCATGGTGCAAGCACTAAACTCAGAGTCAACCTACTCAGAGTAGATTAAACTAACTTAGTTCAGCTGTTCTGAAACCAAAAACTCAGAGTTTCCCATCTCAGGGTAAGTCAATTCAGAGTTCAAGTTTAAACTCAGAGTTGGTTGAACCTCCTTATTGAAACAGGCCCCAGGATATGACATGCTCAAAACAAAAACATTTCATATTGTTTTCTATATCAATATTATTACATAATAAATAGCAGTAATCTACAATAATGACTTTTGTCTTAATATTGCAGCCACACGAGCCCCTGTTTTTTACATGTATAATTAAGATACAATTTTAAACAGTCTATTGTTATTGACAACAGTTTAAAATATTAAAGTAATTGGGTAAATGTAAGTATTTGACATTAAAGCTACATAGTATGGTTTTTATAATAATAATAAGTTGATTATAAAAGCTGCCCTTACAAATGTGCCCCTGGAAATCAATTCCAGGGGGCAAATATTGCCCCTTAATGGAAAAGTTAATTTCTGACCCTGAAGTGTACAGTCTTTTTTAATGCTTTTCTTATTTAGTTGTAATTCTTGTGTGCGTGTTTATATATTTGTACTGGTATTCACTAAGTTATGGGGACCAAATATTGAGTCCCGATGGGGAAAAAAAGCTTATAAATCATACAGAATGACGTGTTTTGAATCTAAAAATGCAGAGCGTTTTCTGTGAGGGGTACGTTTAGAGGTAGTGTTGGGGAAAGGGGATAGAAAATACAGTTTGTACAGTATAAAAGCCATTATGCCTATGGAATGCCCACATAATGTAACTGATAAAGTCATTGATAAACTCTATACAATAAAGTAGCATCTTGAATTATGATTAAACTTAAAAAAAATGATAGAGCAGGAAATGATGTGATGGAAGTGTAATCTTTTCACTGTTCTGTCTTTAAGCCGCGTGAATTCTCCGCCTGCCCTCTAAACACCAATGAGGAAGTCAATAACTGGCTCAAGCATTTTGAAGTCAGTGCTCCACTGATCTTTCAAACTGTCATGGTGTCCAAAGACCCAGTGAGTAACAACCATGCCATACCTCAATTTCACTGACAATCTTATTCTGCACCTGCATTCTGAACTAATTCCTGTTGCTTCAAATTCACAGGGTCTTGATCTGAGAGTGGAGCATACACATGGCTTCAGTCACCATGGTGAGGGGGGCCATTACTACATAGACACCACCCCAGACACAGCGGAGTACCTGGGATACTTCCTGCCCGCTGAGTTCGTCTACCGCATTGACCGGCCCACAGAGACACACGACATTGGCCGAGATTAAACTATTAACAGTCGAACATATAGTTGAAGTATTAAGCGATTTGAGCACTTTTCACAATGCAGTCAATTTCAAGATGTATTTATGCATTTTGTACTACTTGATGGTCAAGCCATTTCAATTAGCTTTTTTCTTTATTAATTTCAGAGAGAAATTCGCCTACTAACTAAAACATTAGTAAACTGATTGAGTTTTGACAACTGTGATACCTTTTTCTGAAGCATCATATGACAATGAAAACTGGAGTAACTGCTGCTGAAAATTCAGCTCTGCCATCACAGGAATAAATTACAGTTTAAAATTGATTTAAATAGAAAACAATTGAGCTAATCAGATAACAAACTGTAATGCTATTTAACAGTATTGCTTTTTTACTTGTATTGTTGAGCAAATAAATGCAACCTTTGTGAACCTTCTTTCAAAAACATTAAAAAATCGTAATCATTCCAAACCGTTGATCGGTAGTGTATTAAACATTTTAAAAATATAGTGTTTGGTATTCATTGTAACACTTCAAAAGTTCAAAAGTTTACATACACCTTGCAGAATCTGCAAAATGTAAATTATTTGACCAAAATAAGAGGGTTAATACAAAATGCATGTTATTTTTTTTATTTAGTAATGACCTAAATAAGATATTTTACTTTAAATACATTTACATATAGTCCACAAGAGAAAATATTAGTTGAATTTATAAAAATAACCCTGTTTAAAAGTTTACATACACTTGATTCTTAATACAGTGTTGTAACCTGAAAGATCCACAGCTGCTTTTTTTGTTTTGTATTTAAAATGCTCACTGTTTTTTTATAGAAACATCCTTCAGGACCCACAAATTATTTGATTTTTTAGCATTTTTGTGTATTTAAACCCTTTCCAACAATGGCTATATGATTTTGAGATCCATCTTTTCACACTGAGGACAACTGAGGGACTCATAGGCTATATATGAGAAGATATATATATATATATATATCATATATCAGAAGGTTCAAACGCTCACTGATGCTTCAGAAGGAATCCCGAATGCATTTACAGTAGAGACAGGGGTGAAAACTTTTGAACAGAATAAAAATGTGTAGGCCTTTTCTTATTTTGCCTAAATATCACTTTTTTTTATTTAGTACTGCCCTTTGGAAGCCACAAAATATATTTACATGTGTCCCAGAACAGCTGGCAGTTTAACTGTTCTGAACAAACAAGGGACACAGTAACAACTATCACTAAACAAAAAAAAAAAAAAAAAAAAAAACAGCTGTGGATCATTAAGATAACAACACAGCTTTTGAACAGGGTCATTTTTATAATAATGCAATTATTTTTTTCTCTTGTAGACTATATGTAAACGTCTTTGTGAAATATCTTATTCAGGTTAGTACTAAATAAAAAATAACATGCATTTTGTATGATCCATCTTATTTTGGTAAAATAATTTACATTTTGCAGATTTTGCAAGGTGTATGTAATCTTTTGACCTCAACTGTATATGCAAGCCAAAGAATAACAAGAAAGGGACCTTTCATCTGTTTTTTATTTAGTCAACATCAAATATTAGGTCTACCTCAAGTGTGCATATTGTCTACTGCCAGCTAGAACTGATGAAGATTTTATTTTCAGCCCAACAAAATTATAGGAGCATTTCAATTCTAATTGAATTAGGAATTGGCTCTGAAAATTATGGCTGTGGCAGAGAAAGAGGCTGATTTGCTACTTTCACATGGCTGATGGTTCAGGAAGGAACTCCACACCATCAGCGTCAATCTTCAGAATTTCTCCATTCTTGCTTTCATCTGTCACAAGAATAAGGGAAGCCTCGGCAACATCATCAGGCCTATAAAAATAGAAATGACATTGAAGTATAATCTCACTAAATGATTACTTATCATTGCAAAAGTATAAGGAACATTATCTCACGCCACAAATTCATTTCTCTCCTGTATCTCCCTTAGTCCTGTTAAGTATGAAAACCTCCCAAAATGGTCCTCTATATTAGGAGAGGACAGCAGGTTAGTCTTCACCACACCTGGACAGAGAATGTTGATCCTCAACCCAATTTTGGAGTTCCTAGTAACAGCCTGTTAAACATACACAATCCTATTAGCTTATTATTAGCAAAAGATGTACTACCCATTATCTTTCAAGGCTTTAAGTTTATATGAATTATTATATATACACAATTATGTATTTATTAAATATTACTAAACATACTGCAATAGCACGGCTGAATCCCACCACTGCATATTTAGTCGCTGTGTAGATGGGTGCTGCCAGCACAAACCCCAGACCTGTGGCCAATATGAAAAAACCTGAGTATAGATGTGTGTGTGTGTGTGTGTGTGTGTGTGTGTGTGTGTGTGTGTATATACACATACACACACACACACACACACACACACACACACACACACACACACACACACACACACACACACACACACACACAGTATATACAGTCAAGCCCGAAATTATTCATACCCCTGGCAAATTCTGACTTAAAGTTACCAGTTGTTTTTTTTTTGACCGGAAATGACACCAGTTTCTCCCAAAAGATAATAAGATGATGTACAAGAGGCATCATTGTGGAAAAGAATATTTCTCAGCTTTATTTACATTTGAACAAAAAGTGGCAAATGAATGAGAAGATGTGTTCAAACTTTTGGTCTGTGCTGTATATTTTTCTGTTTATTAAAGTTTTTACACTACATTTGTGCAGTTTTCAGTGGGTTAGTGATATTTTTTAAATATATATAAATTAATAAATAAATATTTTTTAAATGGGTTTTTATACAAAACTGCTTTTTTATGTAAAATTCACTTTAAAAGACCCACATTTCTAACTTTAATTCATGGGGATAACATGGATAATTTCACATGGTTTAGTGTAAGATTTTTGCCCATCTTTTGGAAAATCCAGTTTTAAAAGTAAAAAAAAAACTCCGCAGAGCTCCACTATTTGCTATTTGCTATTTGACCACCTGATAGATAATTTTTCACAAGTTTTTCCAGTTGAATTCATATCTACAGTACAGACCAAAAGTTTGAGAAGGTGTGTCCAAACTTTTGGTCTGTACTGTATAATGTCATTGATTGACTAATTTAGTGTATTAAGTTCCAAACCTGCAGTAGATGATATGTTGATAATTGCCCCTTTTTTATCAGGATTGTTGTTCATATACTGCAGAGCCAGATATGTTCCTCTCACCAGCCCGACCTATCACAGCCATGTAAACAGTACAACATGTTGCCAGATGAACAGACAGACAGACAGATGAACTAATGCATTATTAAAATCATACCATGTTAATGGCAATGGTTTTCTCCCACTCATTTTCATTGATGACCCCTGCATTGTTGTACATAATGTCAATGTGGCCAAACCTGTCCACAATTTTCTGAAAAACTCCTGTAAAGAAAATTTGCTGAGGTTATTTCATCTTCTTTAGACAAAAATATATATAATAATAATAATAAAAAATCTTTACCAGTAAATTCCTCCTTAGATGAGACATCCACAACGTAAAATTCTACCCTGTCTTCTCCATATTCATCAACAAGTGCAGTCTTTAACTCTTCTCCCAGTGGTTTATTCACGTCAATGAAGGCCACCTGTAATCAAAATCAATCCGTAGTCTAGTATCCTATTGTGTAGTATATTACTTAGTAGTAGAAGAAAAATATAGCTGTGAAGCTGGTCGACTTTGGGTACACATGTAAGCAAACAGACTGCTTACATTTGCCCCCTTTTTTAGCAGTATTTTGACAAAGGCTTCGCCCAAACCCTGAGCGCCTCCCGTCACCAAAGCCACTTTGTTCTGTAAATCCATCTCCAGTCTCCTCTGAAATAAACACATCAACATTAAATACCATACACATTTAGAAAATTTAAAAAAAGTTTGTAAATAGAGTTACCTGTTCACCCACAGTCAGTTACAGAGATGTTCAACTCAAGCGCTGATTTGCACTGATGGTAACAGAGAAAACCCTATTTACAGCAGCTGTTTTATGTTAGAGTGAGTAGGTGTGATATTAAAATAATAATTTGCAATAGTTTTGCATTTCATGAATTTATGATATGTCTTGAGGTGAGCATATAATGCAATATCAGAACTTTTTTGTGTATTCACTGCAATGGCTTCATTTACTTATGATGAAGGGGATATATTTTAGGACTATAAATGTAACTTCAATATGAATCCTTGGTGATCAAATGTCTTTAAAGGGTAGTGTTAAGTTTATTATACACTGAAATTTCTACTTTAATTCCAATGTAAGCTGTGCTTTGGCTACATTTGCTAAATATCATATGGACTTAACACAATTCCAGTACTGTTAATTTATTACCCACTCAAAACTTTTGCAAACTTTTTAACAAAAATTTTTGCTGTCTCATTGTTTAGATTAAAGGAACACTCCACTTTTTTTGGAAATAGGCTCATTCTCCAACTCCCCCTGAGTTAATAAGTTGATTTTTACCATTTTGAAATCCATTCAGCCGTTCTCCTGTTCTGGCGATATCACTTTTAGCATAGCTTAGCATAGATCATTGAATCCTATTAGACCAATAGCATCGCGTTCAAAAAATAATCAATGAGTTTCGGTATTTGTCTTATTTAAAACTTGACTCTTCTGCAGTTATATCGTCTACTAAGACCGGCAGAAAATGTAAAGATGCGATTTTCCAGGCCGATAAGATTAGGAACTACACTCCCATTCCGGTGTAATAGTCAAGGAAGTTGGCTGCCGTAATATGGACACAGCAGGCGCAGTAATATCAAACAGCGCCTGAAATTAGTTCCCAGCTAGGTAACTTCCAACGAGGAACGCTCCCTGTGCATGCAGTTGGTCACGTTGTGCTGCGATGTGATATTACTGCGCCTGCTTCAGCCATGTTACGGCAGCAAACTTCCTTGACTATGCTAAAAGTGATATCGCCAGAACAGGAGAACGGCTGAATGGATTTCAAAACTGTAAAAATTAACTTATTAACTCTCGGGGGGAGTTGGAGAATTAGCCTATTTCCAAAAAAAGTGGAGTGTTCCTTTAAGGCTATATGCCAGGAATACAAAACTGTTCATTTCTTTGTCATTTACATAATCACACATACAAAAAGATCTTAGCAATCAACATAGATAATTCAGTGGATCAGGCAATGCTGACAGACATATTTTGTATATATGAATTCTCTGAGGTGGAAAACTATTGTGAGAAATCTCATTTCTGACAGTAACATAGGCCTACTTGGTTGTTTCCAGCCAGATAATAAAAGGGATTCAAAACTAACCATGAAAATAAGATTATTCAAATGCAAATACGTCTTTCACCTCTAAATCTCAGAGGAACGAACATTAATAAAGTATGTTTTAATAAAGCTTGTCTTTTTGTTGCTATTTTAAAATGCATTTTATTCTTTTTAATATTTTTTAATATTGTATGTAGACATATTTATTTATTATTATTTTAAGTACTTCTTTACAAAGAAGTCGACAAAGAAGTCAATCATGCTTGCAGTGAGACATGTGACCCCGGACCACAAAACCATAATTAGAATGGGTGTATTTGTAGCAATAGCCAAAAATACATTGTATGGGTCAAAGTTATCGATTTTTCTTTTATCTAAAAAGTCATTAGGATAAGTAAAGATCATGTTCCAGTTCCATGAAGATATTTTGTAATTTTCCAACTGTAAATATATCAAATTTGATAAATAATATGCATTGCTAAGAACTTAATTTAGACAACTTTTCCCAATATTTAGATTTTTTACACCCTCAGATTTCATATTTTCAAATAGTTGTATCTTGACCAAATATTGTCCTATCCTAACCATACATCAATGGAAAGGTTATTTATTCAGCTTCCAAAAGATGTGTAAATCTAAAAAAAATAGACCCTTTTGACTGGTTGTTTTGTGGTTCAGGGTCACATGCGGTACGGAAAAGACCGCTGAATTAGTTTTTAATTCGGGTTCTTTAAAACGAACTGTTCGAAAGAACCGATTCGCGAGTATGACTCGGAGTTCACTTCGGAGCGCGCCACATCAGGACTGGCGCCAAAACGAATTCGTCGCAATAAACAGAAATGTTGTGACACTAAAGAATTAATATAAGGTTAAACCACATACACGACTCAAACTACAAATAAGGTCTTCTTATTTACATCTTTCCACATCACTGGCATCATTTCGTACTGGTAAGCACAGTTTGATTCTTACATGAATGACCTTTTACTATTAGCAAGAGCAGTTTAGCAAATCTTAAAAAAAAACCCAGCTTGAGTCTTACATACGAAATCATTATAGAAGCGTTTTACTCAATATTTCAGCAATACTTATAGTTTTGTGCTGAGTTGAGAGAATGAGAACAAAAAATAGACAGAAAAGCACATTCATTTTCATGGAGTCGACACAAACACTGAATAACGTTAACGTTAGATCTTCATGGGAAACCAGACCTAATGCAACTGATAACTGATATACATATAAAAGTGAATTATTGGAAATGCATAATTTGACAATGAATTGTTTCACTTTTACACAATAATACTGTTAAACCTCTCAGGCAGTGTGTGTGATTTGTCAAGATGTGGAGGAATGAAAACCAGAGACCAACTGCAGGTAATTTAGCATTGTCAAAATCTGCCATCTACCATCAAAATAATCTAGCTAATTTGCAGTTTAGTATATTTATTATTTTCAGAATGCTCCTTGTACATAAATTTGCCTAATCAGTCAAAAATAATTGAACTGCTTATGTGCTAATACAACGCTTTGCTGCAGTTAGAAGTGTTATTCAGGTTGCTTGAGTCTGAAATCAAAGCAGAGTTTTGTCTTTCTGCAGGCTGTCTCTCCATGCCTCTGTTTAATCAAAGGAAGAGGAACAGGCTGCCTTTGACATCTAATCCCTCAGAGAGTGAGCTCTTCACTACCAGCCACTACAATGAGACACAAACCACCTCCTCCACTGCTCTTCCCAGTATGTTTTATCACTGCATTTTATGCTACAGTGTTCAGATGTCAGATATTCACTAACTATAACACACTCAACACACTGAAATTAGTTGTCGCGTAACTTTAATTTCTTGTTTTTGTACACTACCAGTCAAAACTTTATAGACAGTAAGGTTTTTAATGTTTTTAAAGAAGTCTCTTCTGGTTACCAAGCCTACATTTATTTGATGCAAATTCAGCAAGACTATACAGTAAATTTAAAATAACTGATTTCTATTTGAATATATTTTCTTTCTATTTAAATATACCTGTGATCAAAGGTAAATTTTCAGCACCACTACTCCAGTCTTCAGTGTCACACGATACTTTTCTGTCTCATAAAATATTTATTATTATTATTACGTTGAAAACAGCTGAGTATAATTTTTTTCTCAAGATTCTTTGATGAATCGAAAGATCATCATTTATCTGAAATTAAAAGCTTTTGTAACATTGTACACTATACCATTCAAAAGCTTGGAGTCAGTATAATTTTTTAAAGGAATTAAAAAATGTACACTTTTATTTAGCAAGGATGCTTTAAATTGGTCAAAAGTGATGATAAAGAGATTTATGTTACAAAAGGTTTCTATTTCAGATAAATGCTGTTCTTCTGAACTTTCTATTAATCAAAGAAACGTAAATAAATTCTTCCTAGCTGTTTTCAATATAATAATAATAATAAATGTTTTTTTTGAGCAGCAAATCAGAATATTAGAATTACTTCTGAAGGATAGTGTGAGTTATGATGCTAAAAATTCAGCTTTGAAATCACAGGAATAAATAATATTTTAAAATATATTCATATAGAAAACAGCTATTTTAAATAATACAAATATTTCACATTTATGCTTTTTTGCTGTACGTTGGATTAAATACATGCAGGCTTGGTGAGCAGAAGATACTTCTTTAAAAATCATTAAAAAAAACTTTTGACTGGTAGTGTATATATTTAGTTATTTTTAAATACAGTATACTGAAAACAGCCAGTAGACAGATCATGGATTATATTTACAGATCATATAATTTATTTGAATAACACTTTTAACAAAGTTTGAACGGTATGTAGGCTAATTTCTATTTTTTTTTATTGTGTTCTTTTCAAATATAACTCTTAAGTTTCTCTTTAGCTTTAGGTCAGAGTGGTCAGTGGAACCAGCGAACCTATCTTTCATCACAGCAAGCCAGCCTGAGATCTACTCCTTCATCTGGTGTGGCAGGACGAGGATATGCACCTTTACCTCACCCAAAAAAACCTGCCAATGTCTGGTACTCAACTGATGCTAAGAAATAATGACTGCATATCAGACAGGTCTTGAAGCTGTTGTATCCAAATCTGTGCGTTATTTATTTATAAATGCAGGACTGCATTTTAGAACAAATTAAAAATGTAAAGCAGGCATATAGCTAAAAATATCCAAATAAGTTTGGTACAGTGTAAAAAACTGTAAAGGAGCTATTTCTTTCTGACCTGAGCCTTAAGAATCACTTACAGTTGAGGTCAAAAGTTTACATACACCTTGCAGAATCTGCAAAATGTTAATTATTTCACCAAAATAAGAGAGACTTTTATTTAGTACTGACCAGAAAAAGACATAAAAGACATTTACATATAGTACACAAGAGAAAAAATAGTTGAATTTATAAAGATGGCCTCAAAAGTTTAATTCTTAATACTGTGTTGTTACCTGAATAATCCACAGCTGTTTTTTTAATATATTTTTTTGTGATAGTTGTTTATAAGTCCCTTGTTTGTCTGGCAGTTAAACTGCTCGCTGTTCTTAAGAAAAATTCTTCAGGTCCTTCAAATTCTGTGGTTTATCAGCATTTTTGTGTATTTGAACCCTTTTCAAATAATGACTGTATGATTTTGAAGGTAACACGATGCATTAAGAGCCAGGGGTGTAAACTTTTGAACTTTTCATTTAGTGCTGCCCTTCAGAAGCTACAGAAGATAAGTTAACTAGATAAGTTAAATTTACCCTGATCTTCAAATTCAAAAAGTTTTCACCCCCCGGCTCTTAATGCATTGTGTTTTTTTCTGAAGCATCAGTGAGTGTTTGAACCTCCTGTAATAGTTGCATATGAGTCCCTCAGTTGTCCTCAGTGTGAAAAGATGGATCTCAAAATCATACAGTCATTGGTGGAAAGAGTTCAAATACACAAAAACGCTGAAAAATCAAATAATTTTCTGAAGAACAGAGCAATTTAAATGTTAAGGACAAACAAGGAACTCATGAACAACTATAATATATCAACTATTATTTTCTCTTGTGGACTATATTTAAACTTTTTTTATGTGAAGTATCTTATTCAGGTCAGTACTAAATAAAAAAAAAACATGCATTTTGTATGATCCCTCTTATTTTGATAAAATAATTAACATTTTGCAGATTCTGCAAGGTGTATGTAAACTTTTGACTTCAACTGTGTATAACATTTAAGTAACCTCAGGTAACATTTGAAAGGAAATATTGGAAATTTGGTAAAATCCTCAGGGCATCCAAAATTTGGAGAAATTTGTCATTGCATTACTTGCTCACCAGTGGGTCTCTGCAGTGAATGGGTGCCGTCAGAATGAAAATCTAAATAGCTGATAAAAACATGACAATAATTCACAAGTAATCCACACGACTCAAGGCTATTGTGAAGCAAAAAGCAAGTGATAATGCTCCAAAACAGTTCTAAACAAAATGTTGGTGGATTTTTTTGGCTTTTTCACTGGAGAAAGCATTATTATGAATTATGGACTTGTATTTTGGTCAGACGCAATTCTTGAAACATAGCCTTCAGAAAATTTACTTTTTGGGTGAACTGTCTTTATCTACATTAACATGAACTAACAATGAAACATAATTGTAAATCATTTGTTAATCTTAGTTCATGTTCATTTCAGCATACTCCAATACATACATTTTTAATAACTTAATATTATCTGACTTGAGCTAACATGAGCTAACAATGAACAAGTGTATTTTTTAACTAACATTAACAAATGCTGTAACAAATGTATTGCTCATTGTTAGTTGAAGTTAGGTAATGCATGTTATCTCAATAGTCAAGCGTGCATTGAATAATATTTTGAAGTTTGATAAAATACAGCTTGTTTAGAAGTTATTACCGCATTACGCAGATTTTTAGTTACACTGAAAAACATTTGTGACATAATATGTTGTATTTGTCACCATTTTACCTCTAGGTCACAGACAGGGCAACAGAGGCCTCCAGCAAGACAGGATTCGATGCCAGCAGTTGGGTCCCAGTTGCATGGTGGCTTTCCAAAGAGCGGCTCAGTATCACTCGGCCAGCCCAGATGGTCCAACAGCATCCAGAATCAACAGTCATTTAGCAGGCCGACAAATTCTCCCAGACTGCCATACGGTCCCCAGCAGTGTACCCCTGCAGCAGGAAGCACTCAGGGCCCTGGTGCTCAAAATGATAGAGGAAAGTGGAACTTCAGACGTGTTGAACAATCATCCAGTGGAATGTGGCCAAAAGAAAAGATGGACACCTCAAGTGTCTGGACCACCCCTCATCAGCAGGTGTGTGTTACAAGTATAAAGTGGCGTTCACATTCAACATATTAAAAAATCCAAAATACACAGTCTATTCCACTTTCCTGCAATGCTGCAAACCTGCCCGATTTTTCAAATATTTTCTGCCTCTCAGTATAAAATGTTGTTTTATTTGTTCAGCTAACATTTCTGATTTACTCTCTCTCCCCTGCTGGATAGAAGCCTCCCCGTGAGACATCACTGCTTGTTATTACCGCTGTTATTGAAGGCATGAAACACTGGAGCCAGTACAGAAACAGAGTACCATTGCTGTTTGAGATGTTTGGTGAGAAGACTATCACACACATGCAGTTCTCTTGATCTGAGTCTCTGTCTAACAGTTCTGTCTCCCTGCACAGCTACACTGGACTCTGCAGTTACAATTGGAGAACATGGAGCAAAGAAATTTCTCATGAGAGATGGTAAAGAGATGGTCCAGTGCCTTTACTATGAAAATGTGAGTCTGAGAATATTGGTTTCAAAGTTTGGGGTTAGTAAGGACGCAAATAAATTGTATAAAAGTGACACTAAAATGTAATGTTTATAATGTTAAAAAAAATGCTGTTTTTAGTCATCAAACTTCTTTCTAGTCATCAAAGAATCCTGAAAAAAATGTATTACAGTTTCCACTAAAATATTAAGCAGTAATAAAAATAAAAGCAATTCATCATATTAGAATGATTTCTGAAGTATCATGTGACACAGAAGACTGGAGTAATGGGTGCTAAAAAATTTAGCTTTTCTATCACAGGAATAAGTTACATTTTAAAATAGAACAAAATAGAAAATGGTTATTTTAAATTGCAATAATATTTTGATATAATATTACAGATTTTACTGTATTTTTGATCAAATAAATGCAGCCTTGTTGGGCATAAGACTTCTTTCATAAGCATTAAACATTAAAAACATTAAAAAATCTTAAATGATTAGTTCACTTCCAGAATAAAAAAATGCCTGATAATTTACTCACCCCTATGTCATCCAAGATGTTCATGCCTTCTTTGTTTAGTTAAGAAATGAAGGCTTTTGAGGAAAACATTCCAGGATTTTTCTCCATATAGTGGACCTCAATGGTGGTCAACGGGTTGAAGGTCTAAATTGCAGTTTCAATGCAGCTTCAAAGGGCTCCACACGATCCCAGCCAAGGAATAACGATCTTGTCAAGCAAAACGATCTGTCTTTTTTTTTAAATTCTATTTTCTATTATTTCCATTAAAAAAGTATATACTTTTAAACCACAAATGCTTGTCTTGCAAGACTACATCTCGACTGCATTACGTAGTCACGTTAGAAAGGTCACACGTGATGTAGACGAAAGTGATGACCCAGTGTTTACAAAGCAACGTGCAAAGAAAGTCAAGCGCCCTTTACAAAAAAAGTTAAAACAACAATGTCAGATGATTTTGAAGCTGGAGGAGAAAACAAGATGGAGTTTTAAGCTCTATCCTACCTTTCTGAACGGGAGTACACAGATGAAGAATGAACCACGCATGACTTTTTCAATGTGAGTCTTGGACAAAGAACTAGTACAAGATGAGCATTTGTGGTTAAAAAGTATCTAATTTTAATTTTTAAAAAAAAAATTGCAATAGTTTCGCAAGATAAGAGCCTTATTCCTCAGCTGGGATCGTATAGAGCCATTTGAAGCTGTATTGAAACTGCAGTTCGGGCCTTCAAACATGTTGATCTCCATTGAAGTCCGCTATATGGGGGAAAATCCTGGAATGTTTTCACACTGAGGACAAGTGTTTATCAGGAAATTAAGAGTCTGAATTTTCACATCGCTCTCTTCCATAAAATGTTAATTAATAGTAAAAATTGCTTTCAAGCTCCAAAAATGAGGAAAAAAAGAATCATAAAAGTGTCTATACCATTTGTGGTCATACCGGAGTATTACTGTAGGTGGCAGTAATTTCCCAAAAAACACAAATGTTTTTTAAAATGGAAGTATTGGAAATTGGAAGTAGTTGGTTTGTATTAGAGATGACATTACAGATACGAATCTGAAGAAACAATTAAAGAAACAAGATACTCTCTTTGGGTTATGATTTACACCTATGTATCTCCCATTGCACATTTTCTGTTTTCCTAAAAAGATTAACTGTTATGACTGCACACTGTCATGTGATAATATTGGCAGTGATAGAGACACCATACACTTTTATTTTCAAGTCATTGTGTATTTGTTCTTTAGGATCAGACACTGCCCAGACTGATCAGAGGTCAGGTGCATCGCTGTGTTGGAAACTACAACAAGCAAAAGGACATGATGACTTGTGTGTCAGTCCGAGCTGCTTCACTGTCAGAGCAAAGGAATGCCCTGGAGGCTGTGAGAGCGTCAGATGCAGAGATGAGAAATGTGGTGCTGGCTCTCAGTGAAATGTGATGTGGATCGAGTGAGTAACAGGGGGGAAATTAAACTAGCACAGACTTTTACTGAAGTTAGGATTGGTTTTGGTTTAGTTGTGAAGTAGTTAGGAAATGACCTATAATGGTCAGCGAATGTAAAGCAGCTTTATATTTGATTCACTTTGCAGATTAGATGCATTTACATTTTTTGATTTATTTTAATGAATATGCGTTTATATTTAAATATTTAATTTTAAATTATAATTGAGATGTATTTAAAATATTGTAGTTATAATTTATATGCATATAAATGTATTTCCTAGGCAACTGTGCATACTTAGTTTATTTAAATTTGTGACAATATATTTATTTATTTAATCAAATTTCAATGCATCATATTTGAGTTCATATTTTCACATTATACTGTTAACTGGTGCATAAAAAAAGAAATTGTATTCCATTCCCAAACTTTTTTTTTTTTGGTGTCTTCATTCAAAAGACATCGATTTGCTAAGTTTATGAAATGCTTTATTACAAAGAAGAAACACATAACAGCAATTTGTTAAGGATTTCAAAGGTTAAACAAACACAATGATGAGGTAACATCGCAAAATATAGCTTTCAAAAGGGAACCAACCATCAGGATGCCATGTTACAGAATTATTTACAACCAAAACATCACAGTGGGAAACCCACAGCACTAATCTACAAGATCTAAGATCTACCAGTGGTCAGACTTTACATACATGATCATAAACAGAACTCAAAAATGCAAGTCACCATCACCGTCAAGGCAATCGGAGGACGCCAGTGTGTACTCCTGCATAAACACATTTAAAGGGCCTGATATATTTGACATCTCATGCCATTTTGAAAGTTGTGCTCTGTCCTCTGAGCTTTAGTGACCCTTAACAGTTATAAGCACACACATCTTAGGGAGGAATGGGTTTGTTTTTCGCTCTCAGCACATCTATATCAATAGAATTTGGTGGTAAATCTACGAAAGAGGGCAGTTGAGTGCCAATGTTTTTAGCCGGTCCGAACACACAACACACAAATGAATCAACACAACAGCAAAAGTGAGCCAAGTGCAATATGGAATGATCCAAGTAGAAGCTTTAGCTTCACCGTATTGCTGTGCCAAGAGTAAATGCATTAGCACATTAGCTTAATTTGATCGTTACAGCAAATTTCCCAAAGAAATACATAAATCTGTCATGACAAATCAGGACCGAATCGGTTGTCCTGTCTCGTTCAATGACTTGCTAATTTAGCTTTCATCGTTTTGTACACTTCTGCAACCCCTTCAAAACAAAACAGGCCATCAGCTTGAAAGAAGTGCCAACATTACAAACTTATCAGCTAAAACTAATCATCAATAAAGATGGAGACATAATCACACAATGTTAATCCAACAAGAAAGCATTTACAAAATGTTTCAGAAGTAAATTACCTGATGAAAGGTACTTAAGTCTTAGCAATGGTCAAAAGGCACAAGTTGGTTAGAAGTTGGTATTTTCCAGAACGTAGTGTCTTAGTGTTAACTAAGCCCAACTTTAACTAAGAACAGCCTTGCTCCTGATTTATGTAATCCTGAATAATTCAGTACTAGTAGGTGTTACTGTAAAGAACGCAAAAGGAGACTTCACAACATATCCTGTTCACTCAGTTTGGGAAAACAAATGCTTTCACTTGTGGGATCATTTCACTTTCACATAAAGTCCATGCTTGTGGTCCATCCATGGCAGTTTGAAGCAATGGCCTGGTCCGTATTGTAAATAAAGTTCCTTGACGGCCCATACGGGGTTATGAGAAAGAAAATGAAGAAAATACTGATTCCTGTGATTTCAAATTTGTACGAAGTTTCAGTTTACTTAAGCCACAGTGTAGGTCCTTGAATAGGTGCTAGAAACTGTCAGATTTATTGAGTTTGAGTTCAGTTTCTCCCGATGAAACTGTTCCTTTAAACCTGCTGGATCCATTAGAAGAAGTCTGTTTAAAAAGGGCCTACTGTTTATTTTTGTTATCCTTTCATTGCATGCTGTCAAGTCTCAGTAAAATATTGGAAATTGTTACTCAATTTTCTTGTAGTTTGCTATTTTTGGTTTTGATCCTTGCAAACAAAATTTCAAAAATACTAATTTGCTCCATGGTCCGTTATCCGTTATTTTCAGTAGTTAGTCCTTAGATGTCTTCAATTAAGAACAAAGCTTGAAAATAAATTAAAAGTAGGGAAAGACCAAAATCCATGTAATCCTTTTCAAATGAGTTTTTCACCTGGCAGGTTGACTATGATGAAACAAGAGACTTTGCCGAATTAAGGAAGACACTAGCACATCCAAAAAAAAAAGAAGCAATGAGAATCGAGGGGATGAAGGGTCTTGAGTTCTGCTCCAGAGCGGCAGCATCTTCCTGACATCATTATTAGCAACCACTGCAAATGATGCTGAGACTTTACAGTCTGTCCGACCTCAAATTGATCACTTTATAGTTGGATATTGTAGGAGGTGGTCTTTAGTGCTTTATAAAAGTGTGGGCAGTGGGGTGGGTGACAGGTGCTCCTTGGGGGCGTACTTAGCGAAAAAGGGCAGGAAGAGGGTGAGCATGACACCTACGATAGCCAGCATGTAGCCCCATCCTATCTGGCACTCTCCGGCGTAGTAGATGTCGGAGTCTCCACAGAAAGACTTCACCAGGCTAGAGTTGAGACCGAAGGGGTAAACCAGTAAACCGGATGCCATGATGACCACTAAAGTAGAGAGACAAGAGAAGAAGCAAATTAATTATGGGTGCATTTGAGATGAGTAAACAGTGGACATTTAGGTGTAAATAACACTGTAGGACAACAACAAAACATGGCTAAGTGTTAGCTTTGAATTGTACCATGTGTATCAAAACTTGTCATTTGAAGTGCACATAAAATACAATTTTATGGTATATTAACACATTTAAATTTTGTACATAATGGAATTGAAATTCTTTACTTAATACTCTATTCAACAAGGATGTGTTAAATGGATAAGAAGTGATAGCAAAGACTAGAAAATATTTGTATTTTGAATATAATGCTGTTCCTTTTTACTTTTTATTCATCAAAAAATTCAAAGAAAAAAGTACCACAGGTTTCAAAAAAATAATAAACAGCACAACTGTTTCCAACATTGATAATAAAAGTAATAAATCAGCATATTAGAATGATTTCTAAAGGATCATGTGAAGTATGGATCACTGAAGACTGGAGTAATGGCTGATGAAAATTCAGCGCTGCGTCACAGAAATAAATTATATTTTAAAGTATATTAAAGTAGGAAATCATTATTACAAATTGCAATAATATTTCACAATATTACTGTTTTTTTATTTTTATTTTTAATCAAATAAATACAGACTTGATGAGCATAAGAGACTCCATAAAAAAATAAATAAATCTTGATCCCTAAACTTTTGAACGGCAGTGTAGGTATAATCTTATTATATACGAAAAACGTATATGTATCAAATGATACACTGTGGACCCCACAGAACATAATTTAAAAAATGTGATTAAGTGGTTTAAAAAAAAAAAATGAATACATTAAACATACATAAATTAGTTAAAATTAAAAGGCCCATAAAATGCTGGGGGGACAAATAAGTTTTACTTAATAAAAATTATATATTATATGAATATCTACATTTAAATGTCTGTAAAATGTTGCCTTTTTTAAATTTGGTTGTAAACAGAACAGTTTTTCCCATAATAGACCCTTTTTACAGACTCTGATGACACTTTTCCACATTTGTCTCTCTTCTGATGATCGTAAATAAATCTCAATTAATTTCCTTTTTTTGAAAATTTATAGAAACAGTGTCATTTTTTCCCCTTTACTTTTGGAGCAGCTGAGAACAAACATTTAATTTGTTGTTTCGGTAACACTTTACAATAAGGCTCAAGAATTAACTTTAGTTAACTACATCAGTTAACATTAGCTAAGAATGAACAATACTTCTACAGCATTTATTGATTAAATAGTTAATGTTCATTTCAGCATTTACTACTGCATTAATAAAATCAAAAATTTGTGTTTATTAACATTAGTTAATGCACTATGGACTAACATGAACAAACAATGAACGACTGTATTTTTATTAACTACTATTAACAAAGATGAATAAATATTGTAATGGATTGTTCATTGTTCGTTCAGGTTAGTTAATACATTAACTAATGTTAACAAATGACACCTTATTGTAGTTTTGTCGTTGTTTCTGTTCACCACTATAGTATACCCACCTATGACTAACATTTCTTAGAACCCCAGAAAAGTGAAAGGGTCCAAAATCTTCTGATAAAACTTCACTAATTCTTGTAGTAGCAACAACAATGCTCAGGGTGGCAATAGAGAGCTGTGTCTCTGCTGAACTGAGCATTACTAGAATAAAGGCCCACAATACTGTTTCCAATTTTGCCATGGAAATATCAAATTTACACAAAACCATCAGCCCGTGTATGTCTGAAATCAAAATTCATTGAATGATGACTGACAGTCCCTGAATGTGGGGGGGGGGGGGGGTGTACAGTGACGGAGGAAATCCATTAGGAGAGTTTCTGGGCGATCCATTTTCTCAGACAGTATCAGTGCTCACTGCCCAAGGCAGAACAGATGTGTTAAAATCATTAGCTGTCAAATATCTATTAAATCAGGATCCATTACTATGCTGGCAGAGTACACGCGTCTTTAATTTGATTGAATTATGGTCATAACAATTAAAGCAATGCCTAACTATTAGAAACTGTAGAAAATACTATAATAAACATATTGAGAAAATGCATTTTAAGTAAAATGTTATGAAATAATGTTACACATACACTACCATTTAAAACTTTGGGGTTACTCAGATTTTTTTTTTTTAAGAAATTTATTTTATTAAACAAGGATGTACTAAACTGACCAAAAGTGACATTAAAGGAGTAGTTCACTTCCAGAACAAAAATTTACAGATAATGTACTCACCCCCTTGTCATCCATAAGATGTAAATGTTTTTAGAAAATAACCCATTGTTTTGCTATAAGACCCTTCCTTTCTCGGCTGGGATCATTTAGAGCCCTTTGAAGCTGCATTTTGGAAGTTCAAACTCGGGGGCACCATAGAAGTCCATTATATGGAGAGAAATCCTGAAATGTTTTCCTCAAAAAACAGCATTTCTTTATGACTGAAGAAAGAAAGACATGGCATCTTGGATGACAAGGGGGTGAGTACATTATCTGTAAATTTTTAATGAAAGTGAACTATTTCTTTAAAGACATATGTTACAAAAGATTTCTATTTCAAAAATAAATTCTATTATTTTGAACCTGAAGGAATCCATGAGTTTCCATAAAAATATTAAGCTGTTTTCAACATTGCATGTTACAAGAAAGTAATATATTCCACAGAAAACAGATGTTTTACATTGTAAAATATTTCACAATATTACAATATTAAATTATTTATTATTCTCATGCAACTGGTGCTGTGCAGTGACATGGTGAACAGGTGTTTCTTTATTAAGTATTTTAGAATGACTGACTGTTTTGACCAATCAGCATCCAAGATTAGTTTAATCATTGCAAACATCACATGGAAACCCTCAGTACTATCGAAATACTGCATAACGGGTTAATGGCTTAATGGATATTTTTGCCCAAGGGAAAAAACATCTTAATTCATCTATCTATTATCCCTCTTCATCTATCTATTATCCCTCTTCAGCCTCTCCACACAAAAAGACCCAGAAGCCCCTCTCATCACTGCTACCACACTAAGAACAGTGCTTTTCCTTCAGTTTAATGGCCTCAGATCCAGCTGTGCTCTACATTGGCCTGTGTTTATCAGCGGAGGCCTGACATCTCAAAGCTGCTCTGCTAATGACTTCATAATGTCCTTCTCTATCTTTGACTGTATCCGCACAAAGACGCAGTCAAACGCGGCTTCTCCGGCTGAGGGAAATAACTGCTATCAGTGGATGTTTACACTCAGATGACAGGGCATTCAATGAGACTCAACAAGGTATTTAATAAAATTTAATTTCGAAGGCAATCTTCAATGAAAGACACACATACAGATAGCACAACTGTATGGAGTTTAATTAAAGGGGGTCAAATCAACAAGGGCTTCGCTGCAGAGGCTTGTGAAGCTCAGGGCCAATTGCAGTCTGGATCAGATAAAGGCTTGAGCCTGTGTTTGTGTGTGTGTGTGTGTGTGTGTGTGTGTGTGTGTGTGTGTGTGTGTGTGTGTGTGTGTTTGTGTGTGTGTGAGAGTGAGTAAGGAATGGCACACTGCTGTGTGACACTTCAAAGTCCACATCAACTTGATTCTCAAATTGCACCGTGTTACAAAGTGGACTTGATGGTATTTTGGTAATTTGTTTTCACATGTGGCTTTGATTCACAAATTACGTATAACGTAGCTACTTTAAAGTTGCTAAATTTAGATTCAGGGTCAACGAGTACATAAAGCTAACAGACTCAGTTTGCTTTAAAGGGATAGTTCACCCCAAAAAATTAATTATTTCATTATATACTCACCCTCATGTCACTCCAAACCCGTAAGACCTTTGTTCATCTTCAGAACACAAATTAAAGGGTTAGTTCACCTAAAAATGAAAATTAGCCAATTATTTACGCACCCTTGAAGGAGTACTTCACTTTCAGAACAAAAATGTACAGATAATGTACTCACCCCCTTGTCATCCAAGATGTTCATGTCTTTCTTTCTTCAGTCGTAAGGAAATTTTGTTTTTTGAGTAAAACATTTCAAGATTTCTCTCCATATAATGGACTTCTATGGTGCCCCTGAGTTTGAACTTCCAAAATGCAGCTTCAAATGGCTCTAAACGATCACAGCCAAGGAAAGAAGGGTCCGATTGGTTATTTTCTAAAAACATTTACAACTTATATACTTTTTAATCTCAAACGCTCGTCTTGCCGAGCTACACAAGACGAGCATTTGAGGTTAAAAAGTATATAAATTGTAATTTTTTTAGAAAATAACCCATCGTTTTGCTAGATAAGACCCTTCTTTCCTTGGCTGTGATCGTTTAGAGCCCTTTGAAGCTGCATTTTGGAAGTTCAAACTCGGGGGCACCATAAAAGTCCATTATATGGAGAGAAATCCTTAAATGTTTTACTGAAAAAACATAATTTCCTTACGACTGAAGAAAGAAAGACATGAACATCTTGGATGATAAGGGGGTGAGTACATTATCTGTAAATTTTTTGTTCCGAAAGTGAACTACTCCTTTAAGGCATACTGGGTGTATATGACTTCCTTCTTTCAGACGAATCATAATTATATTAAAAATTATCCTGTATCTTTCAAACCATATCATGGCAATAGGCGGGTGTTGTTTCTCTTCAACAGGTCAAAACAAGTCCAATAAAGTGCATCCATTCATAATAAAAAGTGTGAATCGATGTGTTTATGTAGGAAAAATATCTTGGCTATATTTTGGCTACATTCACACACTATCAGTTTTTGAAACTGACAACAACAGGCGTGAGTCTCGAAATGTCCTGTTCACACAGCAGCTTGTAATCAATTATAGTCAAGCCTGTATTCTGTTTGTGACTATCAGCTTATTCAACCATAGAGACAGTGACTAAAGTAATATCAAAGACGGCGACATCCATAAAAGAGTCTTATCACATTTGACTGCTGCTGTGCGAATGTGGCCAAAAATCAGCATACAAGTTGGAACAGCATGAGAGAGAGTAAATCATAACAGAATTTTCATTTTTGGATGCTCTATCCCTTTAATCTTTGTCCAGTGATTGATTTTTGCAAGTGCGAGTGTTGTAGCCACAGTGAGACACATGACATTTGCTATGCAGCCAACACCTGTCCTTCTCCAACCTTCAAAGCTGGATATATCATGCAACTATTCTGTCTATCATGCTTCTATTTTCTCTTTAATTTAAACATTTTCTTAGTCTCCTGTATGACCGCTGTGTTTGGTGTGGGGAGGTTAGAGGTTATATGGCATATGTTATCTGCCCTATTCCCTTCCTCAATCTTAAAGCAATACAGTGCCACAGAAGCTCATTTCTTGCTTGGCAGGGTTGACTAACCACACATACACGTGACCTGCGGCCGCTGCTGTAATCCACTGGCAATATGTGCTTTGGTGACAAATGATTTGATGATGAGATTCAGTGAATAGTGTAATAACATTCTAACCTGCGCCTCTCGTGGCACACGTCTCACAGGGCTCGATTCTGAATCTGCTCACTCAGACCACAGCAGAGAGTTTCCAGCGCAGCCATTCATTATGACATGTTCATTGGACGTGATGAGGTCAGTGTCACCATCACTTTGAATGATAGCACTATACGGATCTCTTTGGGGACAATGGGAGATACGTGAGAACTGAGGGTGAACTGCACAAAAAGTATGTGGACCCGCTGTTCGTGATTGAATTGCAACTGAGAATGAGGAAATGTTAACTCTGAATTCAATTAAAAAGCATAATTAAAATGAATAAATGCATAAACTTGTTCACAGAAATTTTGAGATGGTTTTTCATTTATTACATGTATTGAAAGCATTATTTAAATCTGCATTTGCTGTGCTGATTTTGGAGCAATATCAGGGAATTTATGTGACGGCTACAGGGAAGTTTCCACATTCAGTAAATTTGTATTGTTACAGTAATTGTGAATTATATATTTTTAAGTGGATATTATCTGGTTGATAGTGTGATTGGCCAGTTACAATGACATGGAGGTACTTTATCCATTAGTGTCATTGTTTTAAGTATTATTCAATACAAACATTTCAAGGGATAGTTCACCCAAAAAAGAAAATTCTGTCATAAATAACTTATCACAATGTCACGTGGGTTATTTTAACAACGTCCTTACTACCTTTCTGGGCCATTTGAACATGTTGCGTTGCTGTCTATGCCGGGTCAGAAAACTCTCGGATTTCATCAAAAATATCTTAATTTGTTTTCTGAAGATGAATGAAAGTCTTACAGGTTTGGAATGACATGAGGGTGAGCAATTAATAACATTTTCATTTTTGGGTGAACAATCCCTTTAATAGAGTTTGACAAAAGGTTTCTGTGATTAATATTTGGTGTTTGCTGATTAACACAATGAAGAATGCAGTTTATAGCATCTATTTGTTCACTTCCTTAGCTAGTGCTAATGTTCCAAAAATCTATTGACTATCTTGACAATATATGATTTAATTATACCCTAATCCCCAGATATTAACACATAAAATTTCAAAGATTTTAAATACTGCCTTTATCTCTACTTGATCTCATGATGAAAATGTACCTGTGGGAACTTTTTTGCAAGATGCGAAATACATACCAATAAGTACTTATCGCTGCAGTTTCCAACAGAAATGAACCCTAGATACGGTAAGACAGTGAGCACTTCTAATCGTTTTCGTACATATTAATGATTACAACTCCATATGTTTCACTTTCCGGACATAACAAGCTTGCTCGGTAACTCAGATGGCAAAGGATTGGATTTAGAATGCGGAATCCTTGGGTACAAATCCTGTGAAAAAAATAAAAGAGCTGAAAGATGAGAGATTGAAAAACAAGCTAAAACGGCATGCGATTGTGTTTTTATGTCACATTTGCTTTTGTTCATACTATCGGATAGGTTTAGGTGTAGTGCAGATGGTACGTTATTTTAAAACAACACGGAGCATTAAAATTTTAGCGCCACTAAAAACGTACCATATGTACGTCCATTTGTTTCAAGGAATAAACACTCTTTTAGTGCCACTCAGTGGATATTTCATATCGAATATGTTACGAAATGTACATGGCGGGACGTATTTCGCGAACTTGCGTAAAAGTTCCCACAGCTATGTTTTCGTCATGAGATCAGGCTGCTTTATATGGTTTCCACATAAATTTTGTTTTGTGTGATTAATGTATTAATCTATAATTATAGAAATTTAAGTAATCAATTCATTACTTTTTAACTGATCAGTAGCAGTAATATTTTATACATTATTCAAATTTAGAAATACAGTGAGGGGAAAAAATATTTAATCCTCAAGAGAGTGCTTCTAATCTCAGCTTGCTACCTGTATAAAAGACACCTGGGAGGCAGAAATCTTGTCAAGTCATGTTTTGCAAAGGGGTCAAATACTTATTTCACTCATTAAAATGTGAATCAATTTATAACTTTTTTGAAATGTGTTTTTCTGGATTTATTTTTGTCTCTCACTCTTAAAATAAACCTACCATTAAAATTATAGACTGGTCATTTCTATGTCAGCGGGCAAACATACTACAGTAAATCAGCACGGTATCAAATAACTTTTTACCTCACTGCATTTTTGTTTTATTTTTGTATAGTTCACTATTTTCTCTCCAAACTTTTAAGTAAATAATTTAGATGGTAGGCCTAGAAGGAATCAGCAAACTTCATTTATATTTTATACTTATACTATATATATATTGAGGGGAAAATTCTGTGGGGAAAGTTTTGTGTTAAATATTTAAAAATGAAGTACTAAACTCTTTTTAGCCAACAACTAATTTTATCAAATTAGTCTATATTGAATAAACAAAAAAGACAGGAATATGTTCAATTTTTATGAAAATCTGAGTTCTGTGGACGATAAGATAGAAGTGATGTGAAACCCTTGCGCTGAACATTAAACGACTTCTCAAACTTGCTCTAAGTTTAAAGCTGCACTTGAGATTATAGTAACTACAGACTTCTCTCTTTACTCTCACCATATATGATCTGAGAGCCTCATGAGTAATGAGGCTGTACAAACAGTGCAAACGCCTTCTGAAGCTCAATTTCTCCAACACACACACACTCACACATATATAGAGTAAACAGATGAGCAGAAATGGGCTGTCTTCACACCCACAGCCCTGTCTCTGTAAATACAGCTCTAGCGTAGTGACTGAGACTCTAATGATACTTAATTATCGAGCAACACTGCGGCCAGCGCTGTGCTCTCTTTGAGCCTCTGAATTCTTTACAAATTACAGCACAAACTGTTAAACCTTCAGATGAAGAGTAAATTCAGTTAAGATATGCAGTGCACATCAGAGAGCAGGCCTGAAAGATGGTGCAGCACTCTTGTTGAGATGCGGCAGATGCGAGTTTGAATTCCCTGAACTTTTTCCACCTTTTTCTCATTTCATCACTTTTTCTCCCATTGCATCACAATTCGTTTAACAATAAAGAGGGGTCCTCAGCCTCAAGATGACTTCAGTGATTTAAAATGAGACAAAACAAGCATTAAAATAAAATGAAACAACCCAACATTATAATATTTACAGCTGAGGTCAAAAGTTTACATACACCTTGCAGAATCTGCAAAATGTTAAATAATTTACAAAATAAGAAGAATCATACAAAATGCATATTTTTTATTTAGTACAGACTTAAATAACATATTTCACATAAAAGATGTTTACATACAGTCCACATGAGAAAAAAATAGCTGAATTTATAAAAATTACCCTGTTTAAAAGTTTACATACTCTTGATTCTTAATACTGTGTTGTTACCCGAATTATCTACAGCTTTCAAAAATCCTTCAGGTCCCACAAATTCTGTGGTTTTTTAGCATTTTCCTGTATTTATACCATTTCTAACAAAGAATGTATGATTTTGAGATCCATCTTTTCACACTGAGGACAACTGAGGGACTCATATGCAACTATTAAGGGGGGTTCCACTGCTCGCTGATACTTTAGAAGGTAACAAAATGCATAAAGACCCGGGGGTGAAAACTTTTTGAATTTGAAGATTAGGGTTAATGTAACTTATTTTGTCCTCCGGGATACATGTCAGTATCTTCTGTAGCTTCTAAAGGGCAGGTCAAAATGAAATAAACATGTCATTTAGGCAAAATAAAGAAAAATGTACACATCTTCATTTTGTTCAAAAGTTTTCACGCCTGGCTCTTAATGCAGGAGAATGGCTGAGCGTTTGAACCTTCTGTAATAGTTGCATATGAGTCCCTCAGTTGTCCACAGTGTGAAAAGATGGATCTCAAAATCATAAAAATGCTGAAAAACCAAAGATTTTGTGGGACCTGAAGGATTGTTGTGGGATTTTGTGGGAACTGAAGGACAAACTAGGGACTCATGAACAATTATCACTGTTATCATCAGGTTACTGTATTTTACTTGAACAGTTAACAAATCTGTATCTGCAGAAAAAAATTTGTTTTTTCAAAAAAGTGAAATGTAGCTCTCTGTTCAGAGTTGTTTGACATTGTTTGCTGAAACATCATAGCATCTTAATATTCTTCACAGGTGTGTGGATTAGTATCAGACCTTTTTCCAAATGAATCTCCACTGTCATCTTATGCATTCATGAACAGCTACAACTCATGACCAGACAAATAAATGGTTAGCCAAACTTTATTACTCATAATTCTCTTGGTGACTCTGCACTACATCCAACAACGGGCTGATTTAGAGGCCTGTCTCTGAGCTGTTGGCAGGCAGTCTAACTGCTCCCTAATGCATTTAGAGTTAATTAGACAGCAGCGAACGCCACCCAGATTGAGTCAGGCCATCCAGGAGTCCTCTCAGTCCCTGTGTGATGGCTTCATTACAGCTGCTCTGCATCTCTGCTCCTTGCAAACCACACAACTTCTGTCTCTGGTCAAAATGAATTAACAGTAGGAGTGGGATGTTGTGATTTGGTTAGTGCTGGGAGGAGCACAGGGCTGGATTGAGTTACATTTGAAGGAAGAGAGAGAGAAAGATGCTCACGATGTCGGTCTAGCTTGTCGTAACAAGCTTAATCAGCTAAAGATCACTATCTCAGCATGATTACTGCTACCACTACTCACCCCTATGTCATCCAAGATGTTCAAGTCTTCCTTTCTTCAGTCAAAAAGAAATTAAGGTTTTTGAGGAAAACATTCCAGGATTTTTCTACTTATAGTAGACGTCAATGGGACCCAATGGGTTGAAGGTCCAAATTGCAGTCTCAGTGCAGCTTCAAAGGGCTCTACAAGAGCTCAGATGAGGAGTAAGGGTCTTATCTAGCGAAACAATTGGTCATTTTCTAAAAAAAAAATCCAACACATGCGCATCGCAGAGCTAGTGCAAGATAAGTGGTTAAAAAGTATATCAACTTTTGTTTTTTTTTAGAAAATGACCAATTGTTTTACTTGGTAAGACCCTTATTCCTTGGTTGGGATTGTGTAGAGTCCTTTGAAGCTGCATTGAAACTGCAGTTTGTACCTTAAATCCACTGATCCCCATTGAAGTCCACTATATGGAGAAAAATCCTGGAATGTTTTCCTCAAAAACCTTAATTTCTTTTTGACTGAAGAAAGGAAGACTTGAACATCTTGGATGACATAGGGGTGAGTAGTGGTAGCAGTAATCATGCTGAGATAGTGATCTTTAGCTGATTAAGCTTGTTACGACAAGCTAGACCGACATCGTGAGCATCTTTCTCTCTCTCTTCCTTCAAATGTAACTCAATCCACATTGGGTCCAGCGGGGGAGATTTCTTTTGAGGCGGCGTTGGCCGCCCGCTTTGAGACCATCTACGTCTGTTTGGCGGCGATGGATGCCCTTAATGCTGAGGCGGCGCGGAAGCGCCCCTACTTTATGGCGAGGGCGGAGGCGTTTTTCCGAGGAAGGGCGTCCACTCAATCTGTTCCTGGTGCTGAGGCGGCTGCGCGTCCTGTTCCTGACGCTGAGGCGGCTGCGCGTCCTGTTCCTGACGCTGAGGCGGCTGCGCGTCCTGTTCCTGACGCTGAGGCGGCTGCGCGTCCTGTTCCTGACGCTGAGGCGGCTGCGTGTCCTGTTCCTGGCGCTGAGGCGGCCGCGCGCCCTGTTCCTGGCGCTGAGGCGGCTGCGTGTCCTGTTCCTGGCGCTGAGGCGGCTGCGCGTTCTGTTCCTGGCGCTGAGGCGGCTGCGCGTTCTGTTCCTGGCGCTGAGGCGGCTGCGCGTCCTGTTCCTGACGCTGAGGCGGCTGCGCGTCCTGTTCCTGACGCTTAAGCGGCTGCGTGTCCTGTTCCTGGCGCTGAGGTGGCCGCGCGCTCTGTTCCTGGCGCTGAGGCGGCTGCGCGTTCTGTTCCTGACGCTGAGGCGGCTGCGCGTTCTGTTCCTGGCGCTGAGGCGGCTGCGTGTCCTGTTCCTGGCGCTGAGGTGGCCGCGCGCTCTGTTCCTGGCGCTGAGGCGGCTGCGTGTCCTGTTCCTGGCGCTGAGGCGGCTGCGCGTTCTGTTCCTGGCGCTGAGGCGGCTGCGCGTTCTGTTCCTGGCGCTGAGGCGGCTGCGCGTCCTGTTCCTGACGCTGAGGCGGCTGCGCGTCCTGTTCCTGACGCTTAAGCGGCTGCGTGTCCTGTTCCTGGCGCTGAGGTGGCCGCGCGCTCTGTTCCTGGCGCTGAGGCGGCTGCGCGTTCTGTTCCTGACGCTGAGGCGGCTGCGCGTTCTGTTCCTGGCGCTGAGGCGGCTGCGTGTCCTGTTCCTGGCGCTGAGGTGGCCGCGCGCTCTGTTCCTGGCGCTGAGGCGGCTGCGTGTCCTGTTCCTGACGCTGAGCCGGCTGCGCGTTCTGTTCCTGGCGCTGAGGCGGCCGCGCGCTCTGTTCCTGGCGCGGAGACGGCTGCGATTTCTGTTGCTGGCGCGGCGGGGACTGCGCTGCACTAGGAATTTTGTCTTTGCAAACTACATCTAAACCACATATGCACAAACACAACAGATATAGACAATACAATGAAGGAAAAAAGAGAAAAAGACAGTCTAAATACAAGGACAAATGTTGCCGCGCTTATCTGTTCTACACTATGAACCTGCTTTGAAGCCAATACGCACCCACACACACACATTTACTGAACAGACATGAGGGAAATGGGTCACCTACAGTATCTGTCCTGCAGATTTAGCCCAAAACTTATATGACTCTGCTATAATAGCCAATAGAATATACTTGCAAGTTTAACAACTGAAAAACAACAATTAATGCCCAGTATTATCTCACAGCAAAATAGAAACAATATCCTCAATGCAAAAGATATGGTCTTATATACAGTATATAGTTTTTGTTTTCAATGTAAATATATTTAAAAGGGTGGAATAAAAGCACGAGAAAGGTATAAATATATAAAAGTCTAATAAATCTTTATTTGCCGGCCCTGCTGTGGTTTATTTGCTGAGGCTGGTGTGCTTGTCAATGATGAAGCGAAGTGACATACGGCATATGCTGAGGGGCTCCACCAAAGCACAGAAATATTGTTTAATTACGCTTCCATGACGCTGCAATATATCAAAACCACTTTTTCTAAAGCTGTTCTTGCCTTTGTTTTTGCCTTTTTGCTTAAATTCTTTGTTGCGTCTCTCTTTCCCTCTCTTTTATTGATGTAGAATGCACAAAACAACACAAAAGGAGAGGTGCTCAACCTCTAGCACTCCATTTCCAATGCTTCTTTTGATCTCTCATTGATGATCAAAAGCTTTTGCAGTAACTCAGAACAGATAAATAAGTACTTTTAAATAAGTTGCTCTTGTAAACACAAATATATGGAAGTATGCTTCATATTAACCTCCCTAAACACACAATGATGTGACCCATATTGACCATATCCAAGATGAAGATGGGTTGAGTTTTCGATAAATGCAGCAGCATTACATCACTTTCTCAGCAATGCTTCCTCTGCAGTGATTGGGTGCCGTCAGAACGAGAGTCCAAACAGCTGATAAAAACATCACAATAATCCACACATCTCCAGTCCATAAATGAATGCCAAAATAGCCTTAGTCCATAATTTATAATGCAGAAGATCCATTGGTGAGCAAGTGATCCGCTAAATGCTAATTTTTTCAGACATTTTTTTCCAATCTTGGATGGCCTGAGGGTGGCTACATTGTCAGCAAACAAAAATTGTCATGACACCCCCATGTCATGCAAGATGTTCATGTCTTTCTTTTTTCAGTCGAAAAGAAATTATGGTTTTTGAGGAGAACATTCCAGGATTTCTCTCCATATAGTGGCCTTCAATGGGGATCAAAGGGTTGAAGGTCCAAATTGCAGTTTCATTTCTCTACACGATCCCAGCCACAGAACAGGAGTCTTATCTAGCAAAACAATTTGTCAAAAAAAAAAATTATAAATGTATATACTTTTTAACTACAAAAGTAGGGTAGGGTGAATTCATTTTCTCCTTCAACTTCAAAATCATCCGACATCTTTTATTTTACCTTTTTTTTCGTAAAGGGTGTTTGACTTTCTTTGCAAACATTGGGTCAGTACTTCCGCCTACGTCACGTGTGACCTTTCCAACACAATTACGTAATGCGTGAGGTCAAGCTGGCGCAAGACGAGCATTTGTGGTTAAAAAGTACACAGTTAAGGTCAAAAGTTTACACCCCCTGTTTCAGAATCTGCAAAATTGACGCTGTTCAAAAGTTCACATCCCCTTGATTCTTAATACTGTGTTCAGAAGGTTCAAACGCTTACTAATGCTCCAGAAGGATAAACGATGCATTAAGAGCCAAAGGGTGAAAACTTTTGAACAGAATGAAGATGTGTACATCTTTCTGATTTTATCTAAATATCATATTTTTTCTTTTAGTACTGCCCTTCAGAGGCTACAGAAGATACTTAACATGTTTCCCAGAAGACAAAATAAGTTCAATTTACCCAAAAGTTCAAAGGGTTCAAATAGACAAAAACATTCAAAAAGAACAGCGGGCAGTTTAACTGTTTAGGACGTGAACTTTTGAACAGGGCTATTTTTAAAAACATCTTTTATGTGAAATATGTTATTCAGGTCAGTACTGAATAAAAATAACATGCATTTGGTATGATCTCTCTTATTTTGGTCAAATAATTTTACATTTTGCAGATTCAGAAAGGGGGATGTAAACTTCTCACCTATAAATTTTACACTTTTTAGAAAATGACAGATTGCTTCGCTAGATGAGACCTTTATTCCTCAGCTGGGATCGTGTAGAGCCCTTTGAAGCTGCATTGAAACCGCAATTTGAACTTTCAACCTGTTACCTCCCACTGAAGTTCACTATATGGAAAAAAATACAATCTTAATCTTAATTTTGACTAAAGAAAGAAAGACATTAACATCTTGGATGATTCTACATTATTTCTGTGCCAAAAGCATCACTAAATAGAATTGTGTACTGAGTGTGTTCGAATAGGTTTCCTGAACATGCCCCCAGTCTGCCATTGGTCGAAAAAAAAAAACAGACAGCCTCGCCCCAAACTCATGCCATTGGTTGAGCCTATGCTAACAAACAAAGCAATGTTTTGACAGCAACGTAGAGCAAGAAAATGCTAAATTTAGCAAAAAAAATAAATAAATACAAGTAAAATGCGAAATTTTACTTGCGCTCTCAGACTTCTGGACCCCAGTGTACTCACACAAACACTTTCATCATCCTGTAAGTCATTTCCAAGTGTAAGTCTCAATAATGAGAGGAGGAGATGTGGCAGAGGGAAAGCACACATCTCTTGGAAATTGCTATTCATTGGAGGTGGACCGGGAGCTATTTCCATTTCCCTGTGCAGGCGGCCAGCTGACCCTCCGCACCCCTTCACTCTCTCCCTCACTTTCTCTCTCTCTCTCTGCCTGTCGCTCAATCAGCCTGAGAAAGAGACGAGAGGAGGAGCACCTTCAAATGTCCAATATTACATTACATTACAGACTTGGCTGATTTTCAGAGCTCTCCCTGTGTGTGTGTGTGTGTGTGTGTGTGTGTGTGTGTGTGTGTGTGTGTGTGTATAGTTGAATATGATTAAAAAACAGTACACTTTTTCAATATAAAAAAGCTGATGAAATAAAATATCAGAGGTTTCTATCTAAAACAGACACTGAAGTACAGCAAATCTAATCATGGCGCATGCTTTATTCCGTAAAAAGCAGAGAGCTGGAGGTCTGGGGATTATGAGAAACCGTTCGTAATGACGGCATTTGTCAAATTCAGCTGAGTGGAGTCTGATTTTCTGTGCTCACTCCAATCATAATTACATCTGAAGTGTTTACTGTCTGTCAGAGTCATTCGTTATGAGGGTCATCTCAGAGAGACAGCGACAGGGAACAACTTCACAACACATGAAAAGCTATAAAAGCTCAATGAAAGAATGGTGGGAGAGAGAAAGAAGAGAGTGGAAGCAAAATGCTCTGATTGAAAAACAGCGCCTGAGTGCTAAGGACAAATGATAACTGGAATATTAAGGGAATCAAGCGAAACACTTGACAAAAGCTATCAGCGAGAGAAGCTTCTTTAAAATGCTCAATACAAGCCAAATCCAAAGTGAAAACTACTCTTTAGTACTCCAAACAAGTCCAAACCTGAATTTTGTGAGGTAAAACTAACATATTTATTCATTAATATTTATGTTTATGTTATATTGTAGGTATATAGTAACTATAGTGCTAGTGTTCATTTTCATAAGGGTTACTAAAACACTGTTGGTAGGCAGACTGCCTTACTTGTTGAACTATAAATTCTCAGATACAAATATACTACAAATCTTTATGCTAGATTACGACACAAAATGATTAAATGCATGACTCTATGTGTACACTGGCATTAAAAATGTATCGAGTGCATTTATGAGGTACTGTATCTCTTCATGCATGTTTCATGTGTGAGTTGTGGCGCCTGTGTAAACTGGTCATATGCATCAATGTAAGCGTTTAACCAGTCATCTGAATAAGACTGAGGACTCTATGCATTGATAATTCAGTTTAAGATCTATTCGGGCACTAGGCATTTGTCTCTGTGTCACAGGCCATCTATCTTCTTAATTGCTTTCACTTGCAGGTATCCATTCACATCGTAACACATACAGCCAATTCACATGCGAAGCGAATTGCTCATCTTTAAATCTATGTACTCCGTAGAAGCTGAATTCTTAGTCTTGGGGTTGAAAGATGGTTTAAAGCCAAGGGAAAAGGATGAATTTAAAAATGCTAAGAACATTTCTTATTGGAAAATAAATAAATACATGAAGTGATGATGAAATGAAGTGAAATTCGCAATGCAATGCAAAAATTCATGATTATGAAGTTATTTAATAAGTAATAAAATAAAATGAAATTTAAAATAATAAAAAACTAAATATTTTTACGCAATATAATTATACAACAATTTATGCAATAAGTGAAAATAAATAAAATAAAATACAAAATAATGTTGCTTATTTTAAAATGAAAATATTGAATAAGTGATAATGAAATCACATGAAATTCACAATGCAATGGAATGAAATTAAAAAGAAAAATGCTAGTTATTTTAAAATCAATTTATTCAATTAGTGATAATAAATATAATAAAAATAAAATAAACACAATAAAATAAAATAAATGATGTTATGAAATTAATAAGTGATAATGAAATTACCTGAAATTCAAATGCAATGCAAAAACAAAAAAAACAAAAAAAAAAAACAAAAAACAAGATTATGAACTTATTTAATAAGTAATGAAAAAAAAAATTATTTCACAAACCAATGCAATGCAATGCAAAAAACTCCTTAAGATTATGACTTATTTAATAATAAAATTAAATACTAAAAAAATACTAGCATCAATTTGTGCAATAAGTGATAATAAATCAAATAAAACACAACAAAATAAAATATATACAATTAATGTTTGTTATTTTAAAATGAATTTATTCAATAACTGATAATGAAATTACTTGAAATTCACAGTGCAATATAAAGAAATGCAAAAATTCCAATAAGATTATGAACTTAAGTATTTATTTAATAAGTAATAAAATAAAATGAAATTAAAAAGAAAAAGGAAAAAAAAATAGTTATTTTAAAATCAGTTTATGCAATAAGTGATAATAAAACAAAACAATAAAACAAAATAAAATAATGTTGTTTATTTTAAAATGAATATATTCAATAAGTGAAAATGGCAAAAAAGCAAAAAAAATCCCAATAAGATTTTAAACGTATTTAATAACTAATAAAATAAAGTAAAATTAAATTAAAAGAAATTTATGCAATAAATGATAAAATAAAATATTAAATTAAATTAAATTAAATTGTTGCTTAATTTAAATTGAATTTATTCAATAAGTAATAATAAAATGACATGAAATTTACAATCCAATGCAATGCAATGCAAAAACAAACATAAGATTATGAACTTATTTAATAAGTAATCAAATAAAATGAAATGAAAAAGAAAAAATGCTAGCATTATTTTAAAATCAATTTGTGCAATAAGTGATAATACATCAAATAAAACACAATAAGATAAAATAAATCAATTAATGTTTGGTATTTTAAAATATATTTATTCAATAATTGACAACACAATTACATGAAATTCACAATGCAATGCAAAGAAATGCAAAAATCCCAATAAGATTATGAACTTATTTAAGTATTTATTTAATAATTAATAAAATAAAATGAAATGAAAAAGAAAGAAAAGGAAAAAATACTAGTTATTTTAAAAGAAATTTATGCAATAAGTGATAATAAACAAGAATAAAACAATAAAATAAAATAAAATAATGTTGTTTATTTTAAAATGAATTTATTCAATAAGTGAAAATGACAAAAAAGGCGAAAAAAAATCCCAATAAGATTATAACGTATTTAATAACTAATAAAATAAAATTAAATAAAATTAAAAGAAAAGGAAAAACTAAAAATGCTAGTTATTTTAAAACCAATTTATGCAATAAATGATAAAATAAAATATTAAATTAAATTAAATTGTTGCTTATTTTAAATTGAATTAATTCAATAAGTAATAATAAAATGACATGAAATTTACAATCCAATGCAATGCAATGCAAAAACAAACATAAGATTATAAACTTATTTAATAAGTAATCAAATAAAATGAAATGAAAAAAGAAAAAATGCTAGCATTATTTTAAAATCAATGTGTGCAATAAGTGATAATAAATAAAATAAAACACAATAAGATAAAATAAATCAATTAATGTTTGTTATTTTAAAATATATTTATTAAATTATTGATAACAAAATTACATGAAATTCACAATGCAATGCAAAGAAATGCAGAAATCCCAATAACTATAGTATTTATAACTAAGTATTTATTTAATAAGAATAAAATAAAATGAAATAAAAAAGAAAGAAAAGGAAAAAAATTATGCAATAAGTGATAAAAAAATGGTTGGTTATTTTAAAATGAATTTATTCAATAAGTAATAATAAAATGACATGAAATTCACAATCCAATCAATGCAATGCAAAAAAAAAAAAAAAATATATATATATATATATATGCTTATGAAGACTACAAAGTCTAAACTAAATTTTAAAAGCTTTTGAAAAGGCTTGTTACACTCCTGTGGCCTCATCACCTGTGAACAGAACATCAATTTCCAAACAGTGAGGCAGACTGTGTCTGTGTGTGTGTGTGTGTGTGTCATGCTCTGTTGCTCATGCAGGTGGACACACTACAGTAAATACAAGAGGATTCACTCAGGTGTGATGATTGAATTAGAGCTACAGCCAGACCTGTCTGTCTGAGAATGAACACATGCTTTAAGACGACTAACTAACTCAACTCAAGAAAGTCTCTCGGTGAAGCCCTGTTTAACCTAGTATCTGAACACCGTTAAGTGTGTGTGTGTGTGTGTGTGTGTGTGTGTGTGTGTGTGTGTGTGTGTGTGTGTGTGTGTTTGGGTGTAGCTGGTTCGTCTCAAGAGAATATAGTCTGTCAAAAAGACAAAGGACACACACCTGAGCACTGAGCTACCATTAATCTGTCTGAGTGTGTGTATGTCTGCATATATGTGTGTGTGTGTGTGTGTGTGTGTGTGTGTGTGTGTGTGTGTGTGTGTGTGTGTGTGTGTGTGTGTGTGTGAGATGGTCTGAATGGTAATGAATTCCTTCAGGAGTAGACAGAGTTCGTGCAGAGCCGCGGTGATAAAGCTGGGGTCTGTCGTGTCTGTGGCCCCGCTGGAATTAAGATGAGATAAAAACCATTCCCATCTCCCGCTTTAGGACCAGCAGGGGGCCAACAGGGTTGACAGCTGCCCGAATGAGAGAGACACGCGGGAGGTAAAGAAGAGCCAGACAGGAGGATGAGAAGTCATATCTGATAGATCTGAGTGTAAGTGTGCGTGCCAAAAGAATGCATGTGTGTGTGATGTTGCAGTGATTCAAGTGAAGTTAACATCTGAATTTTGCATGTGGGTCAATGATAAATAAAAGTGGCTGTGATAAAGACAAGGAAGTATCTTCTAAAAATCTAGTTCAAAATGTGCAAAATGTAGTCTTTGTATTCTTGGGTCAAAGATGTTAAGATGTCAAAATAAATGTACAGAAAGCACATTATATGTAAGTAAAGTGTCTACTTAAGGTTTCAAATAAGTTTTTGGAGAATAAAATGTCAACATTTGGTGGAAATAATGTTACATTTTCATTCAGTGTAACACAATGATTAATTCAAACAACATGCTTATTCTGCCTTGTGCATATAAAATTATAGAAAAGAATAAGGGAACGTATACAATTCTATTGCATTTTAAATGAATGAAATATTTTTACTGACAAATGGGCAAAACCTAGGATAGTGGCACATTTTAGAAATGTAGAATTACAACTAATTAGTATTTGAGGAGAACGTAATTCCTCTTTTAATATGTCATAAATTGATTTTTTGAATTGAATTATTGTGTATATGATAAATTCAGTTAAATGCAGTGACTTAATGTTATTTTGCAATCTGAACATAAAATGGTCAAATTGTCTGATATTTTAAGAAACTTTATGACCTTGTTGCACAGTGATGAGGGTCTTCAGGATTGTCGGGATGACATAAAATATTTCTGTGATCAAAGCTGAATTTTTCAGCATCATTACTCCAGTATATTTAGTGTCACATTAACCATCAGAAATCATTCTAATATGCTGATGTATTATCAGTGCAGGAAGCAGTTGTGTTGTGTTTTTTTTATGAATAAAAAAAGTGAAAAAGAACAGCATTTATTTAAAATAAAAAATATTTTCTAACAATATACACTACTGTTCAAAAGTTTGGGGTCAATAAATTTGTATTCTTTCTTTTTTTGAAAGAAATGATTACTTTTATTCAGCAAGGATGTGTTAAATTGATGAGTGTAAGAGACTTCATTAAAAAAAAACATTACAAGTCTTACTGATCTTAAACTTTTGAACGGCAGTGTATACAGTCCTGAAATTATTCATACCCCTGGCACATTCTGACTTAAAGTTACTTTTATTCAACCAGCAAGTTTTTTTTTTACCGGAAATGACACAGGCTTCTCCCAAAAGATAATAAGACGATGTACAAGAGGCATCATTGTGGAAAATTTACATTTGAACAAAAAGTGCCATGTTCAAAATTATTCATGCCCTTTGCAAACTGTCGCAGTCTATGGGAAAATCCAAAGTTCTATACCATTCCAAATAGTCCAAGCTGTTCTAAAGCATCCTAATTGCCCTGATTCATTGGGAACAGCTGTTTTAATCAACTCAACAGGTGAAAAACCGAAGCTCTCTGCTGTTGGTTTGTGGACAGTCATGGCAGTCAAGACAAAGGAGCTCACTGGGCAAAAGTCAGGAAAGAGCTACAAGACCATATCTAAATGTTTTGAAGTTTCAGTGGCTACAGTGCAAAGTATTATTAAAAAAATTCAAGACGTTCCTCACTGTTAAAAATCTCAGAGGACGTGGTTGGAAGCCAAAAGTGACAGCTGTGCTGGCCAGGAGGATAGTGAGAGAGGTAAAAAAGAATCCAAGGATCACCACCAAGGCCATCCTGATGAATCTAGGCTCTGCTGGTGGCAACATCTCAAGGCAGACAGTCCAACGGACACTGCACACCGCTGGGTTCCACGGACGCAGACCAAGGAGGACACCACTTCTCAGGATAAGGCACACAAAAGCCCGCTTGGCCTTTGCAAATGCTCATCTGGACAAAGAAGACTTCTGGTCTTCTGTTTTATGGTCAGATGTAACAAAAATGAATTGTTTGGCCACAATGATTTAGTGTAAAAAAGGAGAAGCCTTCAATCCTAAGAACACCATCCCCATCTCAAACATGGTGGTGGGAACCTAATGTTTTGGGGGTGTTTTTCTGGCAGTGGACCAGGGAACCTAAAAAAACTAAAAACTTTTCTTTAAATTAAAAAAACAAATGCTAAAAGGAAGCACTGTCCTTAGTAGTCTTAGATATATAGACCCCACAGTATCTGTGTGTTGCAAGAGAAAATGTTCACAATGCAACAGACTCACTCAGCCATCATAGCACACCAAACACATCCTATAAACCCAACCAGAACACAGACAGATTCAGTTCAGTGCTGATCCTCTTGCTTGGGCAGTTTAACTGTTCAGACACTGTGCTATCTAATCAACACAGCTCACGGAACACATCACACATGCACACACACACACACACACACACACACACACACACACACACACACACACACACACACACACACACACACACACACACACACACACACACACACACACACACACACTGTAGTGGCCACCTCTGTCAAGCTGAGCAAAGAAACAGAGAAACAAAGATGAACTTATTTATATGCTCTGCTTTACTTCTGATCAGCAGTAGGCCGTAACATGTCATTAAACAGATGGTTATTTTTCAAATGCAAAAAGTTTTTTAGACCCTCATTTGTTCTCAGTGTGAAAAGATGGATCTCAAAATCATGCAGTGATTGTTGGAAAGGGTTCAAATACACAAAAATGCTGAAAACCAAAAAAATTGTGGGACCTGAAGGATTTTTTCTGGAGAACAGTGGACAGTTTAACTGTTCAGGACAAACAGGGGACTCATAAACAACTATCACTAAACAAACAAACGGAAAAAAAAAAAAAAAACAGCTGTGGATCATTCAGGTAACAACACAGTATTAAGAATCAAATGTTTGTAAACTCTTGAACAGCATCCAGATTGCTGATTTACATCAGCTCATGCAGTCCTGCAAATTTGGATTATTCAACGAAAGTTATTATTCTGGGTGTCTTTATGCTTTGTTTTACAGCTCATTGTTCACTGTAACACCACCTGTTGTTCCCCACCTGTCTGCTAACGCCCACAAATCCCTGGGCTGCTCCTGTCTGTGGTCTGTTCCCCTGTTAACCTCTCCTGCTAATGAGCTTCAGAGAGACAATATGGCCCAGCTGAGCCCAAAGCACACATACTGTATACACAGTGTAGTGACCAGAGATTATCAAGCCAAAAAAAAAGACAAAAAAGCACCATAAAAAGAGCCTGTGACTTGTGTACTAAATTCCAAAATGTTTTAAAGTAGTTACCTTTCAGAACAAAATTTTACAGATAATGTACTCACCCCCTTGTCATCCAATGTTCATGTCTTTCTTTCTTCAGTCGTAAGGAAATTATGCTTTTTGAGGAAAACATTTTAGGATTTCTCTCCATATAATGGACTTCTATGGTGCCCTCGAGTTTGAACTTCCAAAATGCAGCTTCAAATGGCTCTAAACGATCACAGTCGAGGAAAGAAGAGTCTTAACTAGCAAAACGATTGGTCATTTTCTAAAAAAGTTTACAATTTATATACTTTTTAACCTCAAATGCTCGTCTTGTCTAGCTCAGTGTGTACTCTATGTAGAGATTAAAAACGACATAAATTGTAAATGTTTTTAGAAAATAACTGATAGTTTCGCTAGATAAGACCCTTTTTCCTTGCCTGGGATCATTTAGAGCCCTTTGAAGCTGCATTTAAACCGCATTGTGGAAGTTCAAACTCGGGGGCACAATAGAAGTCCATTATATGGAGAGAAATCCTGAAATGCTTTCCTCAAAAAACACCATTTCTTTATGACTGAAGAAAAAAAGACATGAACATCTTGGATGACAAGGGGGTGAGTACATTATCTGTAAACTTTTATTCTGAAAGTGAAAGTGCCACATGATAGCTTTGTCTGAGGAGCATACAGAAAAATACAACATTATTCATTATTGTTATGGCTCAAAACAAGCTGCATTAGGTTTCACAATGCTCTCTCATTACACACTGACATGAAAATGTTTAAAGAGATAGTTCACCCAAAAATAAAAAAAATCTTTCAATAATTTCTCACCCTCGTTTTAAACCCGTAAGACCTTCGTTCATCTTCAGAACACAAATCAAGATATTTTTGATGAAATCCGAGAGCTTTCTGAAACTGCATAAATATTAAAATTCCATCAAAAATATCTTAATTTGTGTTCTGAAGATAACTGGTCTTATGGGTTTGTAACAACATGAATTTGGAACACAGAATTTAAATATTTGGGTGAATTATCCCTTTAATGTCAACATAACTTCAATGTCTCTTACTTATGGTCTTGTGGCTATTCTTAAATATTCACTTCATATTAATTTTATAACCTCTTGTGTGTTCGGTATGTCTTTCCAAATGCAGGCTGTTTACTCAATAGTTTTTTTCATACCTCGCTGTGTGTTCATACAAACAAACTTCTAAGTAGGGCATCGACTCTCCACACAAACACACACCGATGAGAACAGCCTGAGAATTCTCAATCTCATGAATTCATCCCTGGTGTAATAGAAAGACATGAGATGATCAGCACATATGCAGTAGATCAAAAAGATCTTTCTTTCTTTAAAAACTTAATTATAGCACAAAGACAAACTGAAACAAAAATAACTTCTGTTTTTGAAAAAAAAAAATCTCATTTCTCCCCTATCAAAGGAGTAGTTTACCCAACAATGAACATTTGCTGAAAATTTACTCAGCCTCAGGCCATCCAAGAAGTAGATGAGTTTGTTTGTTCATCGGAACTGATCTGGAGAAATTTAGCATTGCATCACTTGTTCACCAATGGATACCCTGCAGTGAATAAATAAACTAATCCATCATTATGAGGTTTTTAACTTCCTCTCCTCTATCCATAATATTGCTTTCTCCAGTGAAAAAGTTGGTCTGAATCAAGAGAATGCAAAATCAAGCAGTGTTTACAAGTGAAAACGGTTCTAAATAAAAATGTTGGTGGATTTTGATGTGAGAGGACAACAGAGGATGGACTTTTTCACTGGAGGAAGCATATTATGAATTATGGATTGGTATTTTAAAGTTAAAACACTTTAATGATGGATTTACTTCTTACAGTTTTTCACTTTCACATTAAACTTCATGGATTGAAGTTGTGTGAATTGCATGTGGATTACTGTGATGTTTTTATCCACTTTTGGACTCTCTTTCTGACGGCACCCATTCACTTCAGATGATCTATTGATGAGCAAGTGATGTAATGCTACATTTCTCCAAATTCTTATGAAGAAACAAACTCATCTACATCTTAGATGGACTGAGTGTTAGTTTTTCAGCCAGTTTAAAACATTTTTTTCATGTCACATATTATATGAACAAGTTTCAGGTCACAAATCCATTCAAATAATGACAATCTTTGGTATGTCTTTCCAAATGCAGGCTGTTTACTCAATAGTTTTTTTTGTCTGATATTCTGTGTGTGTATCAGAGGGCGACAGGGTATAATTTCCTGTCATTCCACTGCTATGATGCTAAGATGAGGTATTTTCACCCATGAAGAAGCACAAGACATGAAATGATGGGTGTGCAGACAGGGGTCATGAAGGTGTTTTTGAGGCAGAGGAGAGGTGACGACAAGCTCTAACACATGTACGCCACACTCTTTAATCACTGAGTGTCTGTGGTTTGGCCATGAGCCAGAATTTATGGGCTTGATCTAGACAAAAACCACTCAGGAGGTTGGGATGCTGGCGTTCAAATTGTATCCCCCTTTTACCCTTTTAGATTATATGGATAATGCATTGAATATAAATGAGAATTCTTTCTTTTGTTAACAATAATATGTAATACAAAGTTCTGGTCGAAGATGCTGACTGGTCAGCATTCGGAAGCAGGCCAAAACAACTTTTAATATAGAAATGCCTCTCTTAGTGAAAAATAAATACATTTAATGAAATCACTTAAAGGAATAGTTTACCCAAAAGTGAAAATTCTGTCCTTAATTACTCACCCTCATGTCATTCCAAACACTAAGACCTTTGTTCATCTTCAGAACACAAATTAATAGTTTTGGATGAAATCTAAGAGCTCACAAGAGTGCCAATGTCTTGTAACCATCATTCTGTGAAAACTCTCAAGCACCACATTTTCTGTACCAAGGCATATAGTTAGGGTAAAATGACACAACCGAGGATTTCAGTGTATTAAGTGTTGCCTTGTAGCATTCAAATGATCAGGATTCCATTAACATGATCTTCCCAACCCTTATTAGGACTTTATTTAGTATGTGCGTGCATGTGTAAGCGACAGCTGTGTGCCTGCTGGCCTGTATTGAAGTCACGCTCTCTGCGGCCCGATGCCATTAGGAGCTATCTGCACAGAGCGGCAGGGCAAACCTAATGGAGCTGTTATCTGTCAGCCAGCTGTATGTGTGGAAAGTGGGCTCTTGGGAGAGACACTGGTGGAGAAATTATAGCACTCACTGATGAAAATTACAAAACACATACAGAATGATTTATATCAGTGCTTCTCAAAGTATGGAGGTAAAGGAAGCATGGAACATTGCTCTAGTTCTCAAATCTGATATAAGGATGATATAAACACAAGAAAGAAAACAAGACTGTCTAAAGTCAATGTGGCAGAATTCAGTAAATAATGACTCAAATTGGATTTTGAAGACTTTATATACAGATAAGGTCAAGTTTACTTACAGAATCTGCAAAATGTTAAATATTTTACCAAAATGAGAGGGATCTTATAAAATGCATGTTATTTTTTATTTAATACTGACCTGAATATGATGTTTAACAGGAAAGATGTTTACATTGAGTCCACAAGAGAAAATAATAGTTGAATTTATAAAAAATTACCCCGTTCAAAAGTTGTTACCTGAACTAGTAATAGTTAGAGTCCTTTGTTTGTTCTGAACAGTTAAACTGCCTGCTGTTCTTCAGAAAAGTCCTTATTTTATTTTTATTTTTATTTTTTGCAATTTTTGTGTATTTAAACCCTTTCCAACAATGACTGTATGATTTTGAGATCCATCTTCTCACACTGAGGACAACTGAGGGACTCAACTATTACAGAAGGTCCAAACGCTCACTGATGCTCCAGAAGGGAGCAATGCCAAAAAAACAAAAACAAAAACAATGCCAAAGAGTCAGGGGTGTAAACTTTTGAACAGAATAAGGATGTGTACATTTTTCATATTTTGCCTAAATATCTTTTTTTTTTCATTAAGTACTGCCCTTCAGAAGTTACAGAAGATACATATTTCCCAGAAGACAAAATCAGTAACATTTTCCCAGATCTTCAAATTCCAAAAGTTTTCACCCCCTGGCATTTGTTTCCTTCTGAAGCATCAGTGAGCATTTGAACCTTCTTTAATAGTTGCATATGAGTCCCTTAGTTGTCCTCAGTGTGAAAAAATGGATCTCAAATCATACAGTCATTGTTGGAAAAATGTTGAAAATCTAAAGAACTTGTGGGACTTGAAGGATCTGAAGAACAGTGGGCAGTTTAACTGTTCAGGACAAACAAGGGACTCATGAACTATCAATAAACAAACAAACAAAAAAAAAAAAACAGCTGTGGATCAAACTATTATTTTCTATTATTATTATTTTCTCCTGTGGACTATATGTAAATGTCTTTATGTGAAATATCTTATTCAGGTCAGCACTAAATAGAAATAACATGTATTTTGTGTGATCCCTCTTATTTTAGTAAAATAATTATAAAATAACATTTTGCATTCTGCAAGGTGTATGTAAACTTTTGACCTCAACTGTAAATATTACAGTTACAAAAACAGCTAAAAAATACCATATTTGTTTTACAGTTTTCATCCTACCATCCATAATTATTCTCCTTCTGCCTTCTGTGTTCCACAGTACATGACAGCAGATTTTTTTTATGGGTTAACTAACCTTTTAATATAATTTTTAAAAAAGGTTTCTTTAACCTAATGCTACACTTTCACGGATGTCACCACAGTCTTTCTGAACAGATAGAGAGTGCAGTCAAACTAAAGACTGTGCCCCCGTCAGACCGGAAAGCGGAGAAAAAGCACTGTAAGAAGTCAAGAAGTGAACATTACAAACACTCATTAACAACAAGAATACACAGCACTTCAGCACACTTTGCACACAGTCACTGCTGTCTTCCAGCACGGCTCACTGTTCACTTCAAATCTGTTATCCTGACCTAAGAGCAGCTGTCTATTTTGAGTCGCTGTGAGATAAAAGCAACATTTTATTTACCTGCGCAACTAGTTTATCTCTAGGGCCTGAGCTTTCAAAGGATGATCTCCAAGCATTGCAACCCACTCTTTCACAAACAAACATTTAGAAAATAAATAGTTCACCCCAAGTTCACCTGATGCACTCACAATATGTTCATGCAGGAACATTCTGAACTTTGTCTGCATTCAGCTAGAAGTCTGGTGCACTTGAAACTTCAAAAATGTCCTCATTTTCAACCTAAATAGTATTTTTTAAACAAATATTATACATTTATATAATTTGTCATGGGGCTTTTGTTAAACGTGCGTTGAAGACTAACACAGAAAAGAAGAAATTGTTAAATAAAGTCGTTATTTTTGTTTTCTTTGCGCACAAAAAAAAAAATTGTAGCTTCGTAAAATTGGTTGAATCACTGATGTTACATGGACTATTTTAACGATGTCCTTACTACCTTTCTGGGCCTTGAACGTGTCAGTTGCGTTGCTGTCTATGTAGGTTCAGAAAGCTCTTGGATTTGATCAAAAATATCTTAATTTGTGTTCTGAAGATAAACGAAGGTCTAATGGGTTTGGAACGACATGAGGGTGAGTAATTAATGACTTTAGTAATCTTAATATTTATACATTTTTATTTATTTATATTTTAATTTGTAATAATTATTTTAGTTTAAGTTATTTTAATGCTTCAAATTCATTTCAAAGTAAATGAGAAATTATGCCTTGGCAAAGTTTTTTTAAATATTTTTTAGTTAACTTTAATTTTATTTCAAACAAAGTTTTTCTTAATGGTTTTAGTTTTAGTTAATGATAATAACCCTGTATGTATCACTCAGATTTTTTTTTTTACTTTATGCCCCATAAAATCAAAATCAGTTTTTAATTTAGAAATAAAACACGTTCATCATAGAAAAGGCGTTTTCAACTCACTGGATGCGTTAACAGCATTTTAATGTATTTTTGAAAAAATTAATCGATAGGACAGAAAAGAGCATCATTAACTCAAAAGTCAAACAGATTACTTTTGTCCATTAAAACACACCGTGCAACAAAAAATTTCATTTTTATACCAATCATTCTTTTAATGGACCTGTAATGGGGTGGGTTTTGAAAGTAGCTTTTAATGACTTTCTTTGTGGGTAGAAATGTGGCGAACAGAACAATGCGATGATGAACAAAGACATGAGGTCAGATCTCTGGTTTGTGTGTGTGTGTGTGCGTTGAGAGGGTTATTGAGCACCAAAGTCCCTCTAAAGAGACTTCCACAGCACTGTGGACTATAATGATAATCTATGTCTGCAGTAAAGGGATTAGATTACACTGTTTGAACTGTCACTCGTCATCATTAAATTGAAATCAACCCATTAAGCATATTGATAGGCCTTTATACACACACACACACACACACACACACACACACACACACACACACACACACACACACACACACACACACACACCCTGGGCATCACAAAACACTCTCATTAAATGACCTGGAAGAGAGAAAGACACATGTCTTGTTCTACACGGTCGCCCACCTCACGCTGCCTCTCTCATCTCTAATGCATTGGTAATTAAAACGTAGCAGCCGTGCATGAGTGTGTGTGTGTGTGTGTGTGTGTGTGTGTGTGTGACACAGCACATCTGTGCTATAGATTACCTCGAGCGCTCCGAGCTCACGGCTCAAATTCCCCTCTGAACGGAGGACACTTAGTGAACGTCTTGAATGCAGAACTCTCGATGTAAGGTGTATGTAAGGTCACTGCTGCTGTGCTGACAGATGTGTGCAGATGTTTGTACACTCGTGTTTGAATTAAGCGCAGAGATGATCAGTAAACATCCCACTGATCCATTACGCTATCAACTCAAACACAGAAACATGTCTTTAATAAATAGACTGTGAGAACATCCTACTCACAGTTAAAGGAGCAGTTCACAAAATTTTACAGATAATGAACTCACCCACTTGTCATCCAAGATGTTCATGTCTTTTTTTCTTCAGTCGTAAGGAAAATATGTTTTTTGAGGAAAACATTTCAGGATTTCTCTCCATATAATGGACTACTATGGTGGCCCCGAGTTTGAACTACCAAAATGCAGCTTCAAAAGGCTCTAAATGATCACAGCTGAGGAAAGAAGGGTCTTATCTAGCAAAACAATCTGTTATTTTCTAAAAAATTCAATTTCTATACTTTTTAACCTCAAATGCTTGTCTTGTCTAGTTCTGTGTGTACTCTGTGTAGAGATTAAAAAGTATATAAATTTTAAATGTTTTTAGAAAATAACCCATCGTTTTGCTAGATTAAACCCTTCTTCCTCGGCTGGGATTATTTAGAGCCCTTTGAAGCTGCATTTAAACTGCATTTTGGAAGTTTAAACTCAGGGGCACCATGGAAGTCCATTATATGGAGAAAAATCCTGAAATGTTTTCCTCAAAAAAACAACAACAACAACAACAACAACTTCTTTACAACTGAAGAAAGAAAGACATGAAAATCTTGGATGACAAGGGGGTGAGTACATTATCTGTAAATTCTTTTTCTGAAAGTGAACTACTCCTTCAATGATGTTAAATGTCTAGATATATAAATTATGTTTGTAAGATTGTTTACATCAGTATTTGATTGATTTATTGCAACATAGACATATGTGACCCTGGACCACAAAACCAGTCATAAGGTTAAATTTGACAAAACTGAGATTTATACATCATATGAAAGCTAAATAAATAGGCTTTCAATTGATGTATGGTTGGTTAGGATAGGACAATATTTGACTGAGATACATCTATTTGAAATCAGAAATCTGAGGATGCAAAAAAATCCAAAAGACTGAGAAAATCACCTTTAAAGTTGTCGAAATTAGGTTCTTAACAATGCATTTTACAAATCAAAAATTACATTTTGATATGTTTACAGTAGGAATTTTACAAAAAATCTTTATGGAACATGAACTTTACTTAATTTCCTAATGATTTTGGGCATAAAAGAAAAATCAAAAATTTTGACCCATGCAATGTATTTTTGGCTATTGCTACAAACATACCCCAGCGACTTAAGACTGGTTTTGTGGTCCAGGGTCACATATAACAGCCAACGGACGAATGAAGAAAGCTACAGTAGGCCTATATATTGTTTAATCAATTTAAGATAACTTTACCTAGACTCTTTGCTTGACCACCTCAAAACATCCAGAAAGCACTCTTGGCAAAAAAAAGTATGGCAGTACCCTTTCAAAACGTACTAATATGCACAATTTAGGTGTAAATAAGGTGATAAGATCTACGTCTAGAGTTTGTATCTTGTGGTAATGCTTCCTTGACAGCTTTGTACCTTTTTTCTGAGAGTTTGGCCTTAAACGTCAGTGCTGCCAATAAAGGTCAAACATGAGTAATCACATGGTACATGAAGTGCTTTTGGTAAGGAAAATAAGTTTCTTCTGATTTCTTTCTCACTTTTTCATGTGCCAACAAGGATTGCACATATTTTTTAGCATGTGACAAACTGAAAAGGACACACATTAAATGTGTATTTGATGTTTTTAATTATTTTATAATTTGATCACTCAGATTCTGCCACAGAGAATGACGCACAACCATGTTTCCTTATAAATCAGCTTAATGAATACTGTTTTCCACCAAGCTTTTGTTTTTCTTCATAAACAGCTTATGAAATGCTTTTAAATAAAATTGTACACTCACTAATCACAATTACTCAATTACTAGGACCTTATCATTTCCGCGATGCAGAAAACATGGATGGAATCGTAGAATCTGGTTATAAAAATTTAGTTGAATGTTAAAAATGTCAAAAGTACATCAGTACACTTAAATCAAAATGTGATATGGACTAGTTTCTGTGAATATTAATATTCTGCCATCATTTTTGTCCATCTAATGTAAGTCCCTGCAGCCAAACGTTCCATCCAAAAAGAACAAATTGACACATGAATCAATGTGAATTTAGACAAGAATACTTCATATAATGAACAGATTTGATTTTATTCAGTTTATTCACTTATACACATTCATATACAGTATCAACAAACCTTACTGTTTTTAGTGAGTCCAGTACAGCTGAACTTCAGTTTACCATATTTGATGTTCTCTGTGTGCATCGATCAATATTTAAATGAAAAAAGGCCACAATTAAATCATGCTTATGTGAATAAAGGCCACAATTAAATTTGTTCACATAAAGCAATTATGTTCAATTCACATGTATTACACAGCTCGATTCACATGGATGAGTTTTTACATAATTTTTTCTAGCAAAACAATCTGTTATTTTCTAAAAAATTCAATTTCTATACTTTTTAACCTCAAATGCTTGTCTTGTCTAGTTCTGTGTGTACTCTGTGTAGAGATTAAAAAGTATATAAATTTTAAATGTTTTTAGAAAATAACCCATCGTTTTGCTAGATTAAACCCTTCTTCCTCGGCTGGGATTATTTAGAGCCCTTTGAAGCTGCATTTAAACTGCATTTTGGAAGTTTAAACTCAGGGGCACCATGGAAGTCCATTATATGGAGAAAAATCCTGAAATGTTTTCCTCAAAAAAACAACAACAACAACAACAACAACTTCTTTACAACTGAAGAAAGAAAGACATGAAAATCTTGGATGACAAGGGGGTGAGTACATTATCTGTAAATTCTTTTTCTGAAAGTGAACTACTCCTTCAATGATGTTAAATGTCTAGATATATAAATTATGTTTGTAAGATTGTTTACATCAGTATTTGATTGATTTATTGCAACATAGACATATGTGACCCTGGACCACAAAACCAGTCATAAGGTTAAATTTGACAAAACTGAGATTTATACATCATATGAAAGCTAAATAAATAGGCTTTCAATTGATGTATGGTTGGTTAGGATAGGACAATATTTGACTGAGATACATCTATTTGAAATCAGAAATCTGAGGATGCAAAAAAATCCAAAAGACTGAGAAAATCACCTTTAAAGTTGTCGAAATTAGGTTCTTAACAATGCATTTTACAAATCAAAAATTACATTTTGATATGTTTACAGTAGGAATTTTACAAAAAATCTTTATGGAACATGAACTTTACTTAATTTCCTAATGATTTTGGGCATAAAAGAAAAATCAAAAATTTTGACCCATGCAATGTATTTTTGGCTATTGCTACAAACATACCCCAGCGACTTAAGACTGGTTTTGTGGTCCAGGGTCACATATAACAGCCAACGGACGAATGAAGAAAGCTACAGTAGGCCTATATATTGTTTAATCAATTTAAGATAACTTTACCTAGACTCTTTGCTTGACCACCTCAAAACATCCAGAAAGCACTCTTGGCAAAAAAAAGTATGGCAGTACGTTTTCAAAACGTACTAATATGCACAATTTAGGTGTAAATAAGGTGATAAGATCTACGTCTAGAGTTTGTATCTTGTGGTAATGCTTCCTTGACAGCTTTGTACCTTTTTTCTGAGAGTTTGGCCTTAAACGTCAGTGCTGCCAATAAAGGTCAAACATGAGTAATCACATGGTACATGAAGTGCTTTTGGTAAGGAAAATAAGTTTCTTCTGATTTCTTTCTCACTTTTTCATGTGCCAACAAGGATTGCACATATTTTTTAGCATGTGACAAACTGAAAAGGACACACATTAAATGTGTATTTGATGTTTTTAATTATTTTATAATTTGATCACTCAGATTCTGCCACAGAGAATGACGCACAACCATGTTTCCTTATAAATCAGCTTAATGAATACTGTTTTCCACCAAGCTTTTGTTTTTCTTCATAAACAGCTTATGAAATGCTTTTAAATAAAATTGTACACTCACTAATCACAATTACTCAATTACTAGGACCTTATCATTTCCGCGATGCAGAAAACATGGATGGAATCGTAGAATCTGGTTATAAAAATTTAGTTGAATGTTAAAAATGTCAAAAGTACATCAGTACACTTAAATCAAAATGTGATATGGACTAGTTTCTGTGAATATTAATATTCTGCCATCATTTTTGTCCATCTAATGTAAGTCCCTGCAGCCAAACGTTCCATCCAAAAAGAACAAATTGACACATGAATCAATGTGAATTTAGACAAGAATACTTCATATAATGAACAGATTTGATTTTATTCAGTTTATTCACTTATACACATTCATATACAGTATCAACAAACCTTACTGTTTTTAGTGAGTCCAGTACAGCTGAACTTCAGTTTACCATATTTGATGTTCTCTGTGTGCATCGATCAATATTTAAATGAAAAAAGGCCACAATTAAATCATGCTTATGTGAATAAAGGCCACAATTAAATTTGTTCACATAAAGCAATTATGTTCAATTCACATGTATTACACAGCTCGATTCACACGGATGAGTTTTTACATAATTTTTTGAAGAGTGCATATTTGTGACTTCAGCAGATGGACAAAAGAGAATATTAATTGTTGAACAGAGTTGTTATTTTTGTTTTCCTTGCACACAAAAAGTTTTCCCGTAGCTTCATAACATTAAGGTTGAACCACTGATGTCACATGGACTATTTAAATGATGTCCTTACTACCTTTCTAGGCCTTGAACGTGTCAGTGTCAGCTTTCAGATTTCATCAAAAATATCTTAATTTGTGTTCCGAAGATGATCAAAGGTCTTACAGTTTTGGAACGACATGAGAGAGAGCAATTAATAACAGAATTTTCATTTTTGAGTGAACTATCCCTTTAACTAACTATTAACTATGACTTTTTCCTCAATAAACTCCTGATTACTTATTATTAGTTAGTAAGGTAGTTGCTAAGGTATTAGGTAGGATTAAAGGATGTAGAATATGGTCATGCAAAACACGTGTCTTATAAGTAGTAAGAATTGGTACCTAAAGTGTTACTAAAATGTCTTTTGGAATGAGGAGAGGGTTTGGAGGGTGAGTAAATGATGAGAGAATGTTTATTTTTTGGATGAGCTATAACATGTGGCCTGAATTCGGCTCAGGTTCCAGAAACTGCAAACTCTCAGTTCAAGTTCAAGTTCTTTGGTGTTTCTGCATGTGGCTGGAACAATGGAGTCAATCTGCTGTTCTTTCACAGTACATCAACAATAGTTCAAACGTCCGTCTTCTCACTATCCTGTCAAGATCTGGGTTTAGCTGTGATGTTGAGTTAATGAACTGTTTTAATGTCTCTATTCTTCTACTGTGGTGACATATTACTCATGTAAAATGCAGCATGGACTGATCTGATGGATGGCGACTATTTGTATTTGATTGATTGCCGTCGTGGAGCTTTCCTAATAGATATAACAGATTCCACTTCCAAGGGCAGGACCCATTGATTTTACCAGTACAGCCAATCACAGAGAGCGTGGAGAGAGCTGACAGTGTGCCACTAACACCACTCTTCAAGCACACACACATTACCAGCACATGTACTCGCCCTACATGATACCAGACATAACAGTGCACACACATAAGCAGACATTACAGCTGTTGGAAATATACACAGAATTGATTTTCTTTCTCCAGACGTCTTCTTGCTTGAGCTATCCATTTGTCTTCCTCTCTTCTTCTAGACACTGTCCTGTCCCAGTGTGGTCTGTGAATAATAGCTTGTAAAGTAATAAGTCTAAACATGCAAATGGGTTTTTTTCTAATCTTGTAACAGCAGGAGATTAGATCAAAACCAGCTGAGATTTCAGCAAACAGGTAGGTTTTGGAGAGTGATGGGTTTAGGGTGGCAAAGAGCCAACAAACTAAAAATCTTTTTTTTTTTTTTTAAACAGATATTCAGTCTTTTCTATTTGGCTATAGTTCTTTAAATCAGAGCAACAATTCATAGCACCTTTTTGTCAGGTTAAATTTAAAAAAACAATTGTCAGGCATTAAATTAATCAAGTTACTTATTTAATGTATTGCTTGCAGAAATTAATTAATAATAATAGTCACATTTTTTATGATTGTATCAAATTATTTTACTTTTGAAAAGCAGTAAATATTTTTTATTTTTTTTACAAAAAAAGGTCAGACCATTGGAAATATAAATGTATAAAAATAACACTGAACAGTATAAAAAAAACAATATTAATCAATCTTGAGGTCAGTTTTCTTTTCCATTGTTGTTCAATCTATTCTTTTCTCTCAAGCTTAGTATAAAATTTCCTTTTCTCTGTTTTAACAGCATTTTATACAATTCTATTCTGCATTCTATCTGTCTCAGGCTTCAATGAAATTTGTCAAATAAAAAAAGATTTGTCAAAAAGATTTCCCGTCTGTCACTGACGTCTCTGGTTATCCATTTTCAATTTAAAAGTATTTTACTGCCATTATTTTTTACTCTACATGATATTGTGAGCATCTGCAAAGCATTTCTGTATTTGGTTGTGTTGTGAGTATTTGCAGCATGTTTCTGTATTTGGTTGTGTTGTAAGTATTTGCAGTATGTTTCTGTATTTGGTTGTGTTGTAAGTATTTGCAGCGCATTTCTGTATTTGGTTGTTTTGTGAATATTTGCAGCTTGTTCATTTCTGTTTTTGCAGTGTATTTCTGTATTTGGCAAGTACTTGTGTTGCGATTATTTGCAGCGTGTTTCTGTATTTGGTTGTTTTGTGGGTGTTTGCAGCTCGTTTCTACATTTGGTTGTGTTGTGAGTATTTGCAGGATATTTTTGTATTTGGTTGTGTTGTGAGTATTTGCAGTGCGTTTCTATATTTGGTTGTGTTGCAAGTATTTGCAGCGCATTTCTGTATTTGGTTGTTTTGTGAGTATTTGCAGCTTGTTTCTACATTTGGTTATGTTGTGAGCATTTGCAGAGCATTTCTGTATTTGGTTGTGTTGTGAGCATTTACACCACATTTCTGTTTTTGCAGTGTATTTCTGTATTTGTATTTGGCAAATACTTGTGTTGCAATTATTTGTAGCACGTTTCTGTATTTGGTTGTTTTGTGAGTATTTGCAGCGCGTTTCTACATTTGGTTGTGTTGCGAGTATTTTGGGAGTATTTGCAGTATGTTTCTGTATTTGGTTGTGTTGCAAGTATTTGCAGCACATTTCTGTATTTGGTTGTGTTGTGAGTATTTGCAGTATGTTTCTGTATTTGGTTGTGTTGCAAGTATTTGCAGCGCATTTCTGTATTTGGTTGTTTTGTGAATATTTGCAGCTTGTTAATTTCTGTTTTTGCAGTGTATTTCTGTATTTGGCAAGTACTTGTGTTGCGATTATTTGCAGCGTGTTTCTGTATTTGGTTGTTTTGTGGGTGTTTGCAGCTCGTTTCTACATTTGGTTGTGTTGCGAGTATTTGCAGGATATTTTTGTATTTGGTTGTGTTGTGAGTATTTGCAGTGCGTTTCTATATTTGGTTGTGTTGCAAGTATTTGCAGCGCATTTCTGTATTTGGTTGTTTTGTGAGTATTTGCAGCTTGTTTATACATTTGGTTATGTTGTGAGCATTTGCAGAGCATTTCTGTATTTGGTTGTGTTGTGAGCATTTGCACCACATTGTGATGTTTCATTAACAAATTTCAGAAGGAGCTCGCGCAGATAATTAACACGGCCAATTCATCATCAGCAATCACTCCCTATCCAATCACTCTCCCTATCCAATTACTACAGTCCCTTTAAATAACCAAGCAGTCCTACCTTCAGCTATCTCTGATTCCAGCATCCCTCCCACCCCCCCTTTTTATTTTCTCTTCACCTCCAGCTAGGGGGAGCGCTATTGGGTTCGGGCCAAATGCCGAGCTCGGACCCCTCTCCTTGGGCAGGGGGAGTGCCCCGGGCTCGGGAATGACTACCGAGCTCGGAGCCCTCTCCCGGACAGCATGCCAAACACGCTTAACTTTTACGCTGTTTATTATATGCAAAAGCGAACTAGTGAATCTGTTTTTGCAGTGTATTTCTGTATTTGTATTTGGCAAATACTTGTGCTGCAATTATTTGTAGCATGTTTCTCTATTTGGATGTTTTGCGAGTATTTGCGGCAAGCTTCTGTATTTGGTTGTTTTGTGAGCATTTGCAGCGCGTTTCTACATTTGGTTGTGTTGCGAGTATTTTGGGAGTATTTGCAGTATGTTTCTGTATTTGGTTGTGTTGCAAGTATTTGCAGCATGTTTCTGTATTTGGTTGTTTTGCAAGTATTCGCAGCACATTTCTGTTTTTGCAGTGTATTTCTTTATTTGGCAAGTACTTGTGTTGCGATTATTTGCAGCGTGTTTCTGTATTTGGTTGTGTTGCAAGTATTTGCAGCACATTTCTGTTTTTGCAGTGTATTTCTGTATTTGGCAAGTACTTGTGTTGCGAGTATTTGCAGCCCATTTCTGTATTTGGTTGTGTTGTGAGCATTTGCAGCAAATTTCTGTTTTTGCAGTGTATTTCTGTATTTGTATTTGGCAAATATTTGTGTTGCAACTAGTCCCTGTGCTGCTACCTTGTCGTGGTGGGGTTGCTTGTGTGCCTCCGTGACTCTGAAGGCTATATCGGTGGGGGCTTATGCCCCCGGTAGGTCCAACCATGCCGGGCAGGTTTCTAGAGTAGAGGCCAGACGAAAAGCAGCAGCTGGCCCTCCAGGTTGGGGGTTGGGCGTTGGGCTAACTACCCAACCCTGTAAAACACATTCTAGTTACAGAAACGCGGACGAAGAAAAACCAAATCACTCACCTGGCCAAAGAGGGTGCCCCAGCAATGGGGACTATGACGCTTACCAGCCAAACCCGAAAGGGAGCTGGTTGGCTGAAACACCTTCTGACGCCAAGAAAACCCATAAACGTGGGGACATGGAACATCAGAACCATGTACCAGGCTGGCAAGACTGCTATCATTGCCAAGGAAATGGAGCGCTACAACCTTACAGTCCTGGGTCTGGCAGAAACTCGATGGACACAGTCAGGTGAGGTCAAACTAACCAGTGGCCAGTCTATTATCTATTCTGGACATGAAGAAGAAACAGCAAGCCATACCGAGGGGGTGGCTATCATGATGACAAAAGAGACCAGGAAGACGCTAACTGCATGGAAACCTATCAGTTCTCGCATTATCTCAGCAACCTTCAACACTAGCAACAAGAGAGTGAAAGCCCACATCATTCAGTGCTATGCACCCACAAATGAAGCAGATGATGAGGCTAAGGAGAGGTTTTATGACAGCTTAAACCACCTTCTCAGTAATGTTGGAAACAGAGACCTCATTATTCTAATGGGGGACCTCAACGCAAAGATTGGAGCCCAAAATGAGGGGTATGAGTCTGTAATGGGTAAGCATGGAGTGGGGATCATGAATGATAACGGCGAGAGGTTTGCTGAGACCTGTGTGAACAACAATTTAGTAATAGGAGGAAGTGTATTTCCCCACAAGACAATCCACAAAACAACCTGGGTGTCACCAGATCATGTCACAGAAAACCAAATCGACCACATTTGCATAAGCAAAAAGTTTAGAAGAACCATGGAAGATGTAAGGACTAGACGGGGGGCAGACGCAGCCTCAGACCATCACCTTCTGGTGGGGAAATTTAAACTGAGGCTGAAGAGATACCATCGTGCAAAGGGCCAGAGAACAAAATACAACATTAACTACCTCAGCAATGCTCAGACCAGGAAAGAGTTCAGAGATACACTCTCAAAGAAAAATACAGAGATACAGCTTGGTCATAAAAAAGAATGGACAACAAACAAAGAATGGGAAAACTTAAAAACGGCATGGACCTCAACATGTGAGGAGGTCTTGGGGAGAAGACTGCAAAACCACAAAGACTGGATAACACCAGAAACCCTCAACAAAATCCAGCAGAGGAGACAGCTAAAGGAAAAAGTAAATATTGCAAAAACACGATATGGAAAAACAGCAGCCTTAAAGGAATACAACCATTGCCACAAAGAAGTGCGAAAGAACATCAGAAGGGACAAGAGATCACAGGTGGAAAGACTAGCTAAGGAGGCAGAACTCGCAGGATCTCAAAGAAACATGAAAGAACTGTACAACATCACCAGAAAATTGGCTGGGACACATCAAGAAAGTAATAAACCGATTATGGACAAGAATGGCATACTCCTTTCAACCCCTGAAGAACAGCTCAATAGATGGGTAGAACATTTCAAAGAGGTTCTGAACAGACCACCACCAGCCGAGAAACCACACATTTCTATGGCGCAGACACAGTTGAAAATCAAATGTGACAGACCAACAAAAACTGAAATAAAAGCTGCAATCAAACAATTAAAACCAGGCAAGGCTGCTGGCCCGGATAACATTCCACCTGAAGCCCTCAAAACTGTTATGAACACTTCCACCGACATGCTATACAGACTCTTTGGGAGAATTTGGGATGATGAAAAACTACCTACAGAATGGGCAGAGGGACACATAATGAAACTCCCGAAGAAAGGTGACCTAAGGAAGTGCAACAACTACAGAGGGATAACCCTACTCTCTGTGCCCAGTAAGATCTTTAACCGAGTCATTCTTAACCGTCTCCAAGAGGCTGTAGACAGCAGGCTGCGGGACCAGCAAGCAGGTTTCAGGAAAGATCGCTCATGCACAGACCATATAGCAACACTTCGCATCATCATTGAACAGTCTATTGAATGGAACACATCCCTATACATGAACTTCATTGACTTTGAGAAAGCATTTGACAGCCTAGACCGGACAACACTATGGCAGCTAATGGAACACTATGGAATCCCCACCAAGATCATAAACCTAATTAAGAACTCTTATGACGGCACCTCCTGTAGAGTCATGCATGCAGGCCAGCTTTCCCAGCCCTTTGAAGTCAAGACAGGTGTCAAACAAGGATGTCTTCTCTCACCATTTCTCTTCCTCCTCGCTATTGATTGGGTCATGAGGGAAACAACAAAAGGAAAGAGAAACGGAATCCAGTGGACACTGTGGGAGCAACTGGATGATCTGGATTTTGCGGATGATATCGTTCTACTCTCTCACACACATTCACAAATGCAAGAGAAGACATACAGACTTGCACAAACTTCAACAAAACTTGGCCTTACCCCCAATACAACAAAAACAAAGGTGATCAAGATTCACTCCAAGACTAGCAACCCCATTACCTTAAACAACGCTGCCCTATTGGAAGTAGAATTTTTTACCTACCTAGGCAGTGTGGTGGACACAACTGGTGGGACGGATGCAGATATTAGAAGTAGAATTAACAAAGCAAGAGTGGTATTCAACATGCTCAGAAATATCTGGAGCTCAAAGAACATCTCTACAACCACTAAGATACGCATCTTCAACTCCAACGTGAAACAGGTGATTCTTTATGGGTCTGAAACATGGAGAACAACAAAACACACAACACACAGGCTGCAAACATTCACCAATACCTGCCTCAGAAGAATACTAAACATCTGGTGGAAAGACAAAGTGAGCAATGTGGACTTGTGGAAAAGAACAAATCAGGATCCCATAGATTTACAAATACAGAAAAGAAAATGGAGTTGGGTTGGTCACACTCTCAGAAAACCTTCCACAGACATCACCCGTCAAGCCCTGAGATGGAACCCTCAGGGGAAAAGGAAACGAGGTCGCCCCAGGAACAGCTGGAGAAGAAGTATAGAGGCAGAAATGTCTGAAAGTGGGCTGAACTGGGGAGAGATCGAACAGAAAGCCACCAACAGAGTGAAATGGAGGTTGTTCGTCAGCGGCCTATGCACCCAAGAGGAGCAAAGGGCTTAAAGAAAAGAAGAAGAACTATTTGCAGCCCGCTTCTATATTTGGATGTTTTGAGAGTATTTGCAGCACTCTTCTGTATTTGGTTGTTTTGTGAGTATTTGCAGCGCGTTTCTACATTTGGTTGTGTTGCGAGCATTTTGGGAGTATTTGCAGTGTCTTTCTGTATTTGGTTGTGTTGCAAGTATTTGCAGCGTGTTTCTGTATTTGGTTGTTTTGTGAGTATTTGCAGCTCATTTCTACATTTGGTTGTGTTGCGAGTATTTGCAACCCATTTCTGTATTTGGTTGTGTTGTGAGTATTTGCAGCAAATTTCTGTTTTTGCAGTGTATTTCTGTATTTGTATTTGGCAAATACTTGTGTTGCAACTATTTGCAGCACGCTTCTGTATCTGGATGTTTTGCGAGTATTTGCAGCACTCTTCTCTATTTGGTTGTTTTGTGAGTATTTGCAGTGCGTTTCTACATTTGGTTGTGTTGCAAGTATTTGCAGCGTGTTTCTGTATTTGGTTGTTTTGTGAGTATTTGCAGCTCGTTTCTACATTTGGTTGTGTTGCAAGTATTTGCAGCCCATTTCTGTATTTGGTTGTGTTGTAAGTATCTGCAGCCAATTTCTGTTTTTGCAGTGTATTTCTGTATTTGTATTTAGCAAATACTTGTGTTGCGATTATTTGCAGCATGTTTTTCTATTTGGTTGTGTTGTGAGTATTTGCAGCACATTTCTGTTTTTGTAGCGTAATTTTGTATTTGTATTTGCCAAATACTTATGTTGCAATTATTTGCAGCATGTTCTGTATTTGGTTGTGTTGTGAGTATTTGCATTGTGTTTCTGTATTTGGTCGTTTAGCAAAATGTTTGCAGCATGTTTCTGTATTTGGTTGTGTTGCGAGTATTTGCAGTGCGTTTCTGTTTTCTAAATTTGCTAGTGCTTTTTCTATTTGCATGTGTTTTCTTAAGTTGCAGCATGCTGAGCCATGGTAGTTGCACATGAATATGGTGATACACTAGTGGTTGGTGATAATGATGTGCAGCTCAAAAATGAAATTTCTTCTAACACATACATAACTGGGTCATTCTGTGTCAAATCAACCAAACTGCAGAAAAGAAACGTCCCTGGCTCAAATTTTTGGCAACATGTTTATCCTTTTTTAGATTTTTTTTTTAAACAAAACCAAAAATTTGAACTGGTACCTTTGGTTGATTTAACACTGAATTACCAAACTGCACAACTTTACATTTGCATTAATGTTCTACTACTAAACTAAAACAATGTGTAATGAGGGTTGAAAGTTTTTTCAAGCATTTCTCTTTTATCTGAAGTAGAAAGTGTGCCTTTGTGATTCTCTCTTTTGTCTGTCTTGTACCCCTTAATGTCACTAAGGGTTTTAGGTGAAGGCTTTTTAATAATTCAGTAACCAGCTTCTCAACAGCTCAAAAACCTCAGCACAAATCCCATTAACAAGCCATGAATTATTTCAACCTTCACATCTGTCCACATCCCCTTGTGAACACACACACACACACACACACACACACACACACACGCTCAGCTCAATTTGCCTAATGGCCTTAGTCTAAACTGTTTTTTTCCTGTTATCCTTTCTGATGTGGTCCTCCGTGTGCACAGCAATATTACAGTCCGTTTAGGATGCAGATCAGATTGGCCTAAACACATTGTGACAATATTGGATCATTTAGGAGTCTCAACACAAACATATATTGTTTTAAAGCAAGGTTAGCACAAAACTGACATGATAAATGCTTTACATAAAACATGGAAATGCAATGCTAAAAAGTGCTAATACAGGATTTTTTATGTCACCTCAATATTCCGTTACACACAGAGAGCAATATATCTCTAAATCAGTCACGACTTGATTTAGCTGCTTCATATGACTGATTCGCTTATGATTCATAAATCAGCTGCCTTCAAGTGGAGTTGGAAATTTTGCCATTTTGAATTACATGCATATGCATGACAAATTTATATCTGACAAATATGTCTTGGTGCTACAAGAACTCACCAGGTTTTCCATTCTTTATTTTTATTTTTACTCAAATGTGTGACAGGGTAATAAGAATGGCCTAATTCAGATAAGAGTTTATTGCGCTTGAAATGAAAGCAACAATAGCCTCAAACGGCATTCAACAGGTCAGTCAGACAGAAACACACACAAACACACACACACACACACACTTGAATGAAGGTGCTTGCATCTAGCATGGGATCCCGCTGCAGAAAGGCCAGCACCTTGCTAGATCTGCACAATTAAGAAGTAATTGGCAAAACCAGCACAATATCTTGGTGTAATTTGTGCATGTAATGAATCCATTATTGCTGGAGGAGCCAGGGAGCCCTGGAGGTTGAAGACGCTGAGCTGAAGAAATGAACATTCGACAGGGCAGACAAGTCTAACAACACTAACGGAGCATACATGAGGAACCCAAGAGCGCTTGATATTAATGAGAATAAGGAGCCGTTCACAAAAGACATGCTCTTGCATTCAGTAACAGCGCAATAGAATGAACCTGAACAAAGGGGTCGGAGACATGTATTTAAAAGTACTATTTTTAACTTGATAAACCACCTTAAAAACAGTGCTGAATAGAGAGGCATTAGTCAAGCATACAGTTTAGCAGTCTCTACACAAAAATATTTGCCTGAAGAAACAAGTATACCAAAGAGCCGTGTAATAAGCATAGATAATTTCTTTTTATTGTACACTGTAATGCATCATGCAGTAGATTTAATCAGCATTTCTTTGTCATATGAGGTCTGACATCCATTAATCAGACATAAAAGCCCCACCGGCTCGTCGTCATCTATCCTGCTAAAGGTCAGAGATACTAATCACACCAGTTAACGTCTCACTGAGACACAGCTGAAGTGACAGACATCATTTGGCTGTGTTTTGCACAGAGCAATGAGCGGAGATGTTTTTGTGTGTGCAGTGCAGCATTAGCCGCTCATTATTTCACTCTCATCTGCTCTCTAGGCTGATCTCTACCTCTGCTGTGCCCACTTTAGTCTGAGAGATTTGACAGTTGATTGCATCTCAGTTCATCTTGTGGCCTTTGTGATGAACAAACACACAAAATCACAATTTCATATGGAATTCACAGTTGGGGGTGAACATCACAGATACACCACTAATTTAAAGGTGACATTATAAGAAAATCTAACTTTTTCTGATTTAAGTGATATAAATGGGTCCCTGGTGCATCTATTAACCCAGAAAACGTGACACAGAAAGGGGAACTTATTAGAACTGGTACATTGACGCTGTGCCAGTTCTAATGCCATGGCAAAAGTTTAAAAAAAGCTGTGGATTTATTAATTTATTTACTGTATATTACGTTGCTGCCACATATAAATATATATAAACATGCAATTTCTTTCCCAGCTGTTTACCTTTACAGACATAACCAACTGTTTTAGTAACTCATGTGTGTTTTTAACATGAAATTGTGTGTATTTGACAGTTTAAGCGCAATAAGACATGAAATTACAGTTAAACCACTGATGTCACATTGACCATTTTAACAATGTCTTTACTATGTTTCTGTGATTTGACCGTGGTAGTTTCCTTGATGTGTATGCAGGGTTAGAAAGCTGTCGGATTTGATCTAAAATATCTTAATTTGTATTCCGAAGATGAACAAAGTTCTTATGGGTTTGGTACAACATGAGGGTGAACTATCCCTTTAAGCCAGCCTAGTGCAGCCTACAAAGCTATGGCTCTGACATTTAAACGTTAAGTACAATTTAAATAATAGCTTGTATCCTTATTATTTTTGTGACGGAAGAGTAATGAGAATAAGATTTATTTATTTAGCACTTAACTTACAGTAATAAGAAATGCCATTAAAAAAATAACACCTCTATGTAACAAATTTGAATGGTCCTAAAATAGGCTTCACTTTCTTTAAGCAAAATTTAATTTCTCATTTCCTTCTTCTGATTTTGAGGTGAAATATTACTTGGGCATGTTCCTGAAAGGTTTTCGTTAGATTCACCCTCTGGCTTCAGAGCTTAGAAGGAAAACTCAACCGAAAATATGAAGAAAAAAAAAGTGAATTAAAGGGGTGAGAGAAAAAAAAAACAGAAGAAAGAAACCAGTAAAGCAAAACTCAGAGATAAAGAAAATAGACATTCTAAACCCAAGAAAGAGTGTTGGAGAAAAAGGGCAAGAGATACTAGAATAGACTCAATTATACTGAGAGAATAAGAGACAGACAGTGAGAGAGAGACAGTGCTTTTAAGTCATACTATAACAGTCTGAAAGTAATTACAGAGAAGTGGAGATAACATACTCCAGGTTATATGATGCCAGAAATCCAGCAACACTTTCAGAGGTCTCTCAGATTAAGTTTAAACTCCTGAAGGTTAAAGTCAGACATAAGCGTTGTGCTTCAATCTGACATGCATCTTCTGCTCCAAGCACTCCAGGGCTTCTGTGACCTGTTCACCGTTTGACCTTTTTCTCCCACGTGAGTTTACCCAGAGGCCTCAATCCAATGTGCTTTTTTCAGTTCTCTACAGATTAGTCCACTTGGATTACTCCAAAAATGTCACTAAGCGAACCCAGCCTTTTTTTGCTATAATATCTAACAGTTTTTTCACAAAATGTGCATGTAGAAATGATAAATGATGTGACGAGAGTTAAAGGTCGGTGGACATTCTGCTTGATATGTCATTTTATATTCTACTCAAGAAAGAAACACAAACTCACACTCCATGTCTGAGTCAAATGCTGTGATGATAAAGACGTGGGCTTGTACTTTACTTGAAGAATCTGAATGCGCTGACTCTTCAGCTTCAGCACACACACATAAACACACTTGTTGTTTATCATCCAGCAAGCTAAAAAATTCAACTCAGCACTGGGTTCTTTATAGTCACAGTCCTCATAAATAAGAGTACATCTGTCTAACTGTCCGTTTAGATGCTAATATAGATCATGTATAATGCTTTTGCACTTTTTATGCATATGAACATAGAAATGCACACTTTGTAACATGTCTGAGGAAAAAAGGGCAAGAATTATAGAAGCATTTTACGGTTATACACACAAACACTGCTTTAACCTGTGACAAAAGCCTACAGGTATTTTACGTTATGTTTAGACAACAATGTACTAAAAATTAAAAGTTTTTACTTTGAGTTTTTAAAAAAGTTTTACATCACACATTCTTAAAATGACCCCTGTTTATATGGAAAATGCCAAAAACACTGTATTATGCATGCCAGGCCAGTAGTTGGCGATGTTACATTGTAAAGAAACACTATTGATGTGGCTGTAATTCAGCCGTAGACACAAGGCAGCAGCCCAAGTGCCGTAGGATATCACAGCGTGCCGATATACAGCCATATTGCACGGCTATGATTGTGATATTGCATTTATACACAGATTGCGTGTAAATATCCGATGACAGCGCTGCTCAGTGCATTTGTTGGCTGCGTTTTACAAGTTGTTGTTAAAAATAAAAAAATTTCCTTGCTTGCAACCCTGATTCAGTCATTTCAATATAAAAGTCTTTTCTGCTGACAGAAAACAGTCTCGTCGCCATCTAACCCGGAATAACACACACCCACACACACCATTTCCCAATACTAAATAGTATTATGAATACTATGATTATTTATATCAAATATTATTTATTGAATACCAATATATAATAAACAATAACAACAGCCATCATAAAAGTTGCTAGGCAAAAGTACAAAGGCAGCGCTCTGAAGTTACATAATATAACCTGATGAGATTCTGCCCTCAGCCAAAACTATTTGCTTTGGATAAAATAATAGATTAATGAGATCAAAGACTTACTGTTAGCTTTACCTAAAACAATTTATATCTCATGTTTAACCACTATAGAGACATCAGAGTCAGCGGCAAATTCCGGAAGAACTGGCCTAGGTAAGGCTGCTCTCTGTGGGTTCATGAATGCTAAACAGCTGCTGGCGCCCTGGAGCTCATGTCTCCGAAAACATCAAAACAAATTTTCAAATAGATGTTAACCTTATTAACAAACAGCCTATTTGATGTCACTAGTCTAAACAACTATATTCTCACCCAAAAAACTATTAAAACTACATAATGTGACACAAAAACAGTATTATTTATAAAATTATGGTGGATTTGGGTGTACGCCATGATACTCACTGTGAGAAATACCGCAAGCGTAGTGATACAAACGGTGAAATGGTTGGAGTTCTGATATCACTAGAATATCACACTCCTCTCAGCCAATCACATTCTAGGACCAAAAAGAACTGTTGTATAAAATATTATAACAACCAAGGTCATTTCAAAGTGTTACTAAAACCATGTTTAGTTTTCTCTGAAACAATTTAAATGTGAATGTCAGAATATTTTTTTTTTAATGTTTGCTGTTGTTGACATATTGCAGCAATTCAGAAATGAAATATCAAATGAAATGTGTCCCTGAAAGGTTAATGCTCCATTGCATTTGAAAACAAAGTAACACCTGTACTAAACCTTACTCTAAACCTGACTGGCAATGTTAACAAAAGCAAACTTGAGATAAAAACACATTTGCTAGGAAAACATACCACTTAAGCTTACTTTGACGAGTCTTAGAGCTATTTTAGTGACTTGTGTTTGACAGGACTTGTACCCAATTACTTCGCATTGCAAATTCAATGCTGTACCAGGTGAGCTAACAAGCAAGTTTACTACTAGAGGAAAGTCATACATATAAAGTCGGTTATGTGATGCAAATGTCAAAATGTATTATTTTTCAGATCATTCCCTTGCAATCTGTAATTTGCCTCATTCAGGCTCTCAGCACAAATCTGATTTTGTGCATATCCGGATGGAATCTGATTTGAATAACTGACAAAAAAATGTGAAAACGTGGAAATGCTTTGCTAAATCCGATTTGACCGGTCAGACTGAAACGGATTTCCAGAAATGCGACTTGAATAGGATTCCAAACCACATCGGATCGTGCACAAATCGGATTTCATGTAGTTTGTTGTTATTCAGAATATCTAAATATGATTAGCTTTCAATCAGATTTGCATAAAAATTAGATTTGGGCTGACAGTCTGAATAAGGCTAAATGACTGATTGATGTTTTGCTACCACTTGTGTTCATTGCAGCTGGAAATTGCAGGGAATTTCATGTGAGATTGACAAAGATGTAGGCATAGGCACATTTTCCCAATTAGCCATTGTGGCAGTTTAAACAGTCTAGCATATATCTTAAAAATTCGGCAACTTGACTTTAGCCTTTTATGAGAATCCTGTGAGTGCTGACCAGTAATGCTTATTGATCCTTATTAACACTGGTTGAATGACGCTTATTTTGCTCATTTTGGTAGTCTAAGAGAGAAAGATTTCAGTGCATTTAGGAGGCTGATAGAGCAAGGTTTGGCATGTTCAGTCATCTGAGTGAATTACACTTGATGTGTTGGGTAGTATGACAGAGGTTTATTGTGTTTGGAGTTAAATAGACTGAGGCTTGATGTGTTTAGCAGTCTAACGGAGGTTTGGAGTATTTGGTTGTGATGGCTCTCAAACGCACTGCTGAATACTGATGAAGTACAGACATGCCATTTCAATTCATGGGCTGCATGTCTGCTATCAAAACAAAGCCTTTTAACACAGCTTGGGCAGATGTGTCCATGTTTAACACATCGATAAATGTATGGAAGCTTACAGTGGTCTGTCTTGCTCTATTTATCTCGCTCTGCCCTTTTGTCTTTGTCCTAAGATGTTTATAAATGAAACGGGTGTTTTTTTCCGCTGACATCTTTAACGATTCTTCAGTACTTTTAATCCTTCGGGACAGGAAGCCGACAATCATCTTGAAATAGAAAAGTAATTATGGCACACCTCCTTGCCTGATGATATAGGATAATTACTTTTTTATTCTCTCGCTTAGACAAAAATGCACGGCTGGTGTTCAGCGAGAGACGTAACCTTTGGCGAACAATGTTTGATTGATGAGGCGACTCATTTTCCTGTATAAAATGATTACCGATCACAATCAGAGGCTAGCACCTCTCCAGCACCCTGGCTCTCTGGGTCTCCAATTTGCCTGACCGAATTTGGTGTCAAAACCACAGGCATGGAAAGGAAGGGAGGGGGGATACATTTTGGAAAATTGTCATTACTTCAACATCAGATACTTGTGTCTCAAGTGGTGGGCACTCATTTACAGAGCCAGGCTTTTATCTGGGGGATGAACAAGACATGCGTTCGGCATACACACATCTGATGGTACAATCAGAGCGGGACAATGGTAGGGGGACGATTTATCTGTCTTCAGCTGAGAGGAGCTTCTGCCTGCTAATGACAGTGACGAATGCACTCACATCCGCCATTTGATACATTTGTCTTCACTTCCTGTTCTGAGGACAACAAAACACATGCCCTCTGAAATGAATATGTGGTTTTATTTGGGTGTGTGTGCAGATGTTGAACAACAGTGGCTGAGAAAGGGACAAAATTTGATCTGAAAGGTGAGATGTTTTGTAATAGACTATTATGCTCCCTTAGTGACTCAAGCATTGTGTATATAAATATATACATTCATACAGTGGGGGAAAAAATATTTGATCCCCTGCTGATTTTATACATTTGACAAAGAAATTATCAGTCTATAATTTTATTGGTAGACTTATTTTAACAGTAAGAGACAGAATAACAACAACAACAAAAATCCAAAAAACGCATTTAAAAAAAGTAATAAATTGATTTGCATTTTAAAGAGTGAAATAAGTATTTGGTCCCCTGTCAATCAGCAAGATGTCTGGCTTCCAGGTGTCTTTTATACAGGTAAGGAGCGGAAATTAGGAGCGCTCTCCTAAACAGAGTGCTTCTAATCTCAGCTTGTTACCTGTATAAAAGACACCTGTCCACAGAAGCAATCAATCAATCAGATTCCAAACTCTCCACCATGGCCAGGACCAAAGAGCTGTCCAAGAATGTCAGGGACAATATTGTAGCCCAACACAAGGCTTGAATAGCTTCCAAGACCAATGCTAAGCAGCTTGAAAAGGTGAAAACAGTTGGTGTGATTATGTACTCCCTCGGTCTGGATCTCCATGCAAGATCTTACCTTGTGGATTTTTAATGATCATGAGAACAGTGAACTACACAGGAAGATCTTGTCAGTGATCTCAAGGCAGCTGGGACCATAGTCACCAAGAAAACAATTGGTAACACAATACACTGTGATGGACTGAAATCCTGCAGTGCCTGCAAGGTCCCCCTGCTCAAGAAAGCACATGTACATGTCTGTCTGAAGTTTGCCAATGAACATCTGAATGATTCAGAGGAGAACTGGGTGAAATTGCTGTTGTCAGATGAGAACAAAATTGAGCTCTTTGGCATCAACTCAACTCACCGTGTTTGGAGGAGGAGGAATGCTAACTATGACCCCTAAGAAAACCATCCCCACCATCAAAGATGGAGGTGGAAACATTATGCTTTGTGGGTGTTTTTCTGGACCACTTTTCAGGACAACTGCACTACATCAAAGGGGCGATGGATGGAGCAAGGGTTTTGCCACCAAGTACTAAGTCATGTTTTGCGAAGGGGTCAAATATTTTTCTGGATTTTTTTGTTGTTATCCTGTCTTTCACTGTTTAAATAAACCTATAATTAAAATTATAGACTAATCATTTCTTTTTCAGTGAAACAAAGTAACTCCTATATTAAACCCTACCGTAAACCAGACTGACAGTGTTAACAAAAGCGAGCCCGAGATAAAACACATTTGGTGAGGAAACATGTCATTTTAAGGGGACATCAGATGGAAAATTCACTTTTAAATGTGTCTTAGCCTGGGTTGGGGTCAATGCAGGAATGAACTCAACAAATCCAATTCAAAGAAGGAAATGGAATTGGAATTGGAATTCATTTATTTGTGACTGCATTTAGAGACATACATTTGAACCTTATTTATGATGCTTTACAAATACCAAGTAATGTATGAAATAGAGGTGATCAAATGCAAGTAAATAAAAATGAGAACTGTACATTATGAATTAATAATTGAATGACAGTGGTGATACGTTTCTGGATGTACTATACATTCAATATATGATTAGCACATAACATATCTCAACTCACAAAAAATGAGTCATGTTCATTCATGTATTTCATTCACTTTTTAATGCATCGAATTATCATCATTTCCTGAAATTTGGCATGTGAAATGATCATGCTGTCACACCCTCTGCACGTTCCCTCAGCCCCAATCACCACGATCCTCCACCAACCAGCCAATCACCACCACAGCACACCCGTGAACCATCACCAGAATACTAATCACCGTCACCTGCACCGGCAATCACCACACCCTTTATATACCTACCTCTGCCACTCACTCATCGGCTGGTATCAAAGTTGCATGGATGTTTCTCTGTGGATCTTCTCCCCCTCCTGTTGTCTCTCCTGTGCTCCTCGTGGATTCTTCCGATGTTCTCCTGTGCTCCTCGTGGATTGCTCTGATGTTCTCCTGTGATACACGTTAATCGTGTTAAAGGGAAGTGACTATTGCTAACGCTATGATCCTTATGAACTTGAACTCACCTGTTGTGTTTGTTTGAAGATTTGACCACAGAGACCTTATTTCACCCGATTGCACGTGTGTTGTACTGTGCACGTTTGTTAATAAATACCTTGAAAGATACTCACCTTCTCCCTTTGTGTGTGGTCGTGACAGGATACCAGCCCATAAAATATTAACTCACCGCTTCACTCATGGAGGCGAGTGCCGCTATCACCGAAGACACCCCCGATCCATTTGCGGATATGGTAAACGTCCTTCGTCAATCTCTACCTGCTGCTCCAACGACGATTTCCAACACGCCCCTCTCTCGCCCCATGAGTTATTCCGGAGACCCGGGTGGTTGCAATGGTTTCCTCCTGCAAAGTTCCCTCTATATTGAAGCCAACGCACACCAGTTTCCTAACGAAATTTCTAAAATATCTTTTATGATTTCCCTCCTCACTGGACAGGCACTCCAATGGGCAGACGCACTCTGGAATTCACGGAGCGACGCTTTAATCTCCTATAATGCTTTCGTTGCCCACTTCAAGGACGTGTTTGGAGCTGCGCTCACTCCCCTTTCGGTGCACGACGAGCTGATCACTCTGAATCAAGGTGCGTCCAATATCCATGAATACACCCTGCGCTTCCGCTCCCTAGCGGCCACCAGTGGTTGGAACCAAGTAGCTCTCCTAGCAGCCTACCGTAAGGGGCTTAAACCCCAGATCCGCAAGCATATGGTTATTTACGATGACAACGTACCGCTGGAAACCTTTATTAAGAAGGCAGTAGGCATTTCTCAACATCTCTCAGCGTGTCCTTCTACAAAGTCTGTACCCAGCTTCCCTCCACTCCGAACACCGTCACCCCAACAAGACGCGGAGGAGCCTATGATTACTGACTCCTATCGCCTGGATCCTGCGGAGAGGAAACGACGAATTAATAATCATCTGTGCCTATATTGTGGAGAAGCCTCTCACTTCATCAGTGCCTGTCCAGTCCGCCCGCCTCGTCCAATGGTGAGTACCGTATCTATTACTCCGGCCATGTCTCTCTTACCCCATATTACCGCTAAACTAATAGTAAACTCTCGTACTCTCCCCATCTATGTGCTCGTGGATTCCGGAGCGGCTGGCAATTTTGTTTCATCACACTTCATTGCTAAACATCGAATTCCCACCGTTCAAAATGAGGTCACATACCACATAACCACAATCCAAAACTCACCATTGGGCGATGGTAAGATATCTCGCCGGACCAGAAAAGTGACCCTCGTCTCCCAACACAACCACCGGGAACATCTGACCCTCCTAGTACTCCCGCGAGCCAACGTGGATGTCATCCTGGGCAGACCATGGCTCATTAAGCACCAACCCCGCATAGATTGGAGCACAGGAGAGGTCCTGGAGTGGGGCGCAACGTGTGAGGACCACGGCTACCATCCTTCCTCGTCAGATGCAAAGTCTCCATACCGTCCTATCCCTCTGCACGCCACCACCATAGAGAGCCCTGCCACTCAATCCGCCACCACCATTCCCCCCGTCTATCAGTCTTTCACCGATGTCTTCAGCAAGGAACGGGCCACACAACTACCACCGCACCGGCCCTGGGACTGTAGTATCGACCTGCTGCCAGGCGCCAAACTACCCCACGGGAAGATCTACCCCCTCTCACGTCCTGAGCAGGAAGCCATGGAGAATTACATCCAGGAGGCTCTCCAACAGGGGTTCATCAGACCTTCCACGTCCCCAGCAGCATCCAGTTTCTTCTTCGTCCCCAAGAAGGATGGTGGGCTCAGACCTTGCATTGACTACCGGGTGCTCAACGACGCCACGGTGAAATTCGCCTATCCACTTCCTCTAGGGCCAGCTGCCTTGGAGGAACTACGGGAAGCCCGCGTCTTCACCAAACTCGACCTCCGCAGTGCATACAACCTGATCCGTATCCGAGAAGGAGATGAGTGGAAGACCGCCTTCATCACCCCCACCGGTCACTATGAATATCAGGTGATGCCCTATGGCCTGGCTAACAGTCCTTCCGTATTTCAGAATTTCATGAACGAAATCTTCCGCGACTACCTCCATCGATTCGTAATCATCTACATTGACGATATCCTCATTTACTCACGTAACCTAAAGGAACATCAAGACCACGTCCGTCAGGTTCTCCAACGCCTCCGTGAGTACCAACTCTATCTAAAATTAGAAAAATGTGAATTCCATCAGCCCACCATCTCCTTTCTCGGATACGTGATCACTGCGGAGGGAGTTCACATGGAAGCCGGCAAGGTGGACGCAGTGGCCAAGTGGGCGGAGCCCAGGACGGTGAAGGAGCTTCAGCGTTTCTTAGGCTTCGCTAACTTCTACCGACGCTTTATAAAGAACTATAGCCTCCTATCGGCTCCACTCACTTCCCTCTTAAAGGGAGGTCGCCGGGTACTACAGTGGACTCCAGAGGCTCAGCAAGCCTTCGACCGTCTAAAACTAATGTTCACCACCGCTCCCATCCTCAAGCACCCCGACCCTTCAAGGCCCTTCGTGGTGGAGGTAGATGCGGCGGACGTGGGCGTAGGAGCCGTGCTGTCCCAGTGGTCTGATGAACCCCGATCCCTCCACCCGTGTGCGTACTATTCCAAAAAACTTACCCCAGCTGAGCAGAATTATGGAATTGGAGACCGCGAACTGCTGGCCATAAAGCTCGCCCTCGAAGAGTGGCGGCACTGGTTGGAAGGAGCCCAGTTCCCCTTCACCGTAATAACCGACCACAAGAACCTCCAGTACATTCAGAACGCCAAGAGACTAAATGCCCGCCAAGCTCGCTGGTCATTATTCTTTGCCCGATTCAATTTCCACATTACTTACCAACCCGGCCACAAAAACACCAAAGCAGACGCCCTATCACGTATGCACTCACCTGAACCTACCTCTGACGATCCTGATCCAATTCTACCCCCATCTGTCTTTCTCGCACCCATACTATGGCAGCTGGATGAAGATATACGGGCCGCCACCTTCGAGGAACCTGCACCACCGGAGCTTCCCCCGGGTCGTGTCTATGTCCCAAGCCGTCTCAGACCCCTTCTGCTGGATAGTACGCACACGTCCCCCGGCTCAGGACATCCTGGCAGCAGGCGAACCCTCTCGCTCCTCCAGCAGAAATATTGGTGGCCCAACATGAGCAGGGAAGTGGAACGGTACGTCCAAGGATGTTCGGTCTGCGCCGTCAACACAACCCCACGCCGCTTACCCGAAGGTAAATTACAACCGTTACCTATTCCCCGCCGACCCTGGACACACTTGGGCATTGACTTCGCCACAGACCTGCCCCCCTCTCAGGGTTACACCACAATTTTAGTGGTAGTCGATCGATTCTCGAAAGCTTGCAAATTAATACCTCTCAAAGGTCTCCCCACAGCACTAGAAACCGCAGAGGCACTATTCCACAATGTATTCCGGAACTTCGGACTCCCAGAAGACATCGTGTCCGATCGGGGACCCCAATTCATTTCCAGGGTCTGGCGGGCCTTCTTCCAACTTCTGGGTACCACAGTCAGCCTGTCATCCGGATATCACCCTCAAACGAACGGGCAGACCGAACGGAAAATACAGGAAATCTCCCGCTACCTTCGGACGTACTGTTCCCAACATCAAAACACCTGGAGCCAGTATCTACCGTGGGCTGAGTATGCGCAAAATTCCCTCCGTCAAACCTCTACTGGTCTAACCCCATTCCAATGCATTCTAGGTTATCAACCAGCTCTGTTTCCATGGACTGGAGAGTCCTCCGAGGTGCCCGCGGTAGATCACTGGTTCCGAGAGAGCGAGAGGGTGTGGGACTCAGCGCACGTCCATCTCCAGCGGGCAGTACGGAGGCATACGGAACATGCCAACCGCCGTAGGTTACCCAACCCAGTTTACCTCCCCGGGGACCAGGTATGGTTGTCCACTCGAGACATACGCCTCCGGCTGCCCAGTAGGAAGCTGAGTCCCCGCTACATAGGGCCCTTCACCGTGCACTCACAGATCAACCCTGTCACCTACCGTCTAAACCTACCTCCACATTACAGAATCGCCCCCTCGTTTCACGTTTCCCTACTCAAGCGCCACACTGAACCCCTGTTCCCTTCCTCCACAGAGTCGGAGTCACCTCCTCCTCCCGACCCGCCAGAGATCCTTGGAGATAACATCTACCAAGTCCAAGAAATCCTAGACTCCCGGCGGCGGAACGGCCAGCTCCAGTACCTAGTGGACTGGGAGGGGTTCGGACCCGAGGAGAGATCGTGGATACCCCGTGACGACATCCTGGACCCGACTCTCCTCGAGGAATTCCACCGCCAACATCCCGAACGCCCAGCTCCCAGAGGTCGTGGTCGTCCCCGTCGCCGTTCTTGGGTGCCAGGAGTCACCCGTGGAGGAGGGGGTGATGTCACACCCTCTGCACGTTCCCTCAGCCCCAATCACCACGATCCTCCACCAACCAGCCAATCACCACCACAGCACACCCGTGAACCATCACCAGAATACTAATCACCGTCACCTGCACCGGCAATCACCACACCCTTTATATACCTACCTCTGCCACTCACTCATCGGCTGGTATCAAAGTTGCATGGATGTTTCTCTGTGGATCTTCTCCCCCTCCTGTTGTCTCTCCTGTGCTCCTCGTGGATTCTTCCGATGTTCTCCTGTGCTCCTCGTGGATTGCTCTGATGTTCTCCTGTGATACACGTTAATCGTGTTAAAGGGAAGTGACTATTGCTAACGCTATGATCCTTATGAACTTGAACTCACCTGTTGTGTTTGTTTGAAGATTTGACCACAGAGACCTTATTTCACCCGATTGCACGTGTGTTGTACTGTGCACGTTTGTTAATAAATACCTTGAAAGATACTCACCTTCTCCCTTTGTGTGTGGTCGTGACACATGCTTAACATACTAAACATACAGTACTTTGTATTTCTTTTATATGTTTGTTGTTTATGTGATTTACAATATTTAATGTACTATAAACTATTAAGCAAATCAAGTCAAATTATTTTATTTAGCAACTCAAGTGGAATTTAGTGGAATTTATTTGATTTCAATTCTGTTTCCTGACATTCCAATTCAATTCCAATTCCATTTCCTGTCAGCTGCATGCAATTCCAATTCCAATTCCATTCCAGGAAGTGAATTGGAATTTACCATTCATTCTCAATTCAATTCATGAATGGACCCAACCCTGGTCTTAGCAGTGTGTGGACACAACCAGCCTACAATTATAAAAATCAATTTATTCCTTTTTTTAATCCCCAAAAAACCTAAACAGTCTCAATTATCAAGCTGTTTTGATTTTCTGAGCAGTATGTCATCATACTGCTCAAGCCCCACCCACAGCACAACTGTTTTTAACACTGATAATAGTAAGAAATGGTTCTTCACCAAATTAACATTATTTCTGAAGGATCATGTGACACTGATGACTATATAAAGTATAAATGATTTTGACTTTTATTATTATGACTTAAATTAGTCACAGCATTCACCTTGTGATGCACATCACCTGGCTGAAATAAATGTCAGTAATTTTGCTGACAAAATCATTTGAAATATTGGCATTATTTAATTGTTGCAGTTGTTCTTTTTAGAATTAAGGGCTATTTTAACCCTCTGTGGTCTGAGTAGGTTTTGGGTCCCTGAAGAGGTTTAGACATGCCCTGACATTTTCCTTTTTTGGTATCTAAAAACCATATTAATGGTACAGCTGAGATGGTGATAGCATGAAACAGCAATTTAGACCTGAAGCAGAACCGATCTCACCACTGAGTTCATTAGCTTAAACAGTGGTCAGCTGCAATAAAATACAAATAATAAAATGCAAGTAACCATATCACTTTGTGTAGTTAAAACAGCACAATAAATAGGCTACTCAACTTTTAAACGAGAGGAGAAAATGCTCCTATCGCTGTTGACATCAAAGGTCATGTGTCCAATCAAACTCTACAATGTTATGTGGACTAATTCATCTAAAACTAGCCTAATCTGGCCACCAATATAGACAATAAAGTACTAATAATAATTTCAATCTTCAATTTTAAGAACATTTTAATTAATCTTCGTGTGATAAGCAATTTTGGTATTGTGTCGTATCACCACTGCTATATAAAACCAGAAACCAAACCAGCTGAGATCTGCTAAGCTAACACACACCTACAAAGAAATGTCACTTTATTCATGTTTATCTGCCCACCACATCACAGACTTTTTTCAGTTTGTTTTTTGACAAATGTAAGTAAATTTGTCCTGAAAATTGTACAGTAAATGTACACATACACTTTATTCTATAATTGATATACTGTCATATTGATTTTACTCTCTGTCTGTGCCAAACACATGATAACAACTAAATATCATCAAGGCTTGAGAGATTCTCTTAAACAAGGTTAAAATGTTCCCTGAGCGCTGTTTTGCTGGTGTGTAGATAAATCCTGCTGGAGTATTGTTTCTCATGCGAGGCTGTTTCAGCAAATTTCACCTGAAAAAAAAAAAAAATCAAAGGAATCCATGAAGAACTAAATCACCTACATTATTCTGTCCACCTCTCTGATATACGGAAGAGCGAGATCCACTGCATCCCCGGCTACATATCCAGTGTCCTGCCTGACAGCTGATAAATGTGTGGCTGCATTCTTCACCTTGTTACTCACAGCTCCACCAATGATGGGGGCTTTTGGCTGTTTAATACCTCTGAAATACAATTATTCCTTTATTGCTGCATTCTGGGAGCGGCAGAGATGGATGGCGGTAGTAGACTCTAGTCAAGGAAAAACACGTTTAAAAGCAAAGTCAGAACATAAAGAACACCACCCCGCTGTTATATTCTGACACCAGAGGTCAAGAAGTCAGAGATGAGAGACTGAGAGATGCTTGAAGGGACTTGTAGAACAGTAAAACCATTCTGGTACATAATCACAGCATACATATCCTGTATCATATCCTAATATGAAATCAATCCAACCTACCAAGGTTAGTAGTGTTGAGAATGAAACTATCCTCTTATTCAGTCTGCAATAGCTTCCTAAAACATGCAATATAGTGCCAACCTAATTCTTGATACATAATTTACAGTGGCTTGCGAAAGTATTCTTTTTTTTTCACATTTTGTTATGTTGCTGCAGTATGTTAAACTTTTTTTTTTTAAGATTTATTTTTGGCGTTTTTGCCTTTATTATGATAGGACAGATCAGAATTGACAGGAAACGTAGTGGGAGAGAGATAGGGGGTGGGATCAGGAAAGGTCCTCGAGCTGGGATTCGAACACGGGACGCCCGGAGCGTAACATGTCGATGCGCTGCCCACAAGGCTATCGGCGCCGACGATGTTAAACATTTTTAAATTACTTTTTTCCACATCAGTCTATGCTCCATGCACCATATTGACAAAGCATAATTGCCACAAATTTCTAAATTTATATAAAAAATAATAATAATAAAAAAAAACTGAAATAAGTACATGTATAAGTATTCATACCCTTAACTCAGTACTTGGTTGAAGCACCTTTATAACCTCAAGTATTTTGAGGTATGATGCAACAAGATTTGCTCATCAACTTTTGGAAATTCTTCGCTTCACCTTTTCATCTCTCAAACTCTGTCAGCTTGGATGGGGCCTGGCAGACATTATCAGGTTTCTCCAGAAATGTTTGATTGGGTTTAAGCCCAGGCTCTGGCTGGGCCGCTCAAGGACATTTATAGAGTTGTCTATAGCCACTCTTGCTGTGTGCTTAGGGTCATTGCCCTGTTGGAAGGTGAACTTTCTGCCCAGTCTGAGGTTCTGAATGTTCTGTAGTGGGTTTACTCTTTTTGGGTTTTGGTCTATCTCAATATTTTGGTGCATTGAGCTTTTCTTTTACTCTGAGGAGTCCCTCAGCCACTGCCGCTGAAAACAGCCCCACAGCATGAGGCTGCTATCAGCACACTTTACTTTTGGGATGGTACTCTACAGGTGATGAGCAGTGCCTGGTTTCCTCCATTCATAATGCTTGGAATTGAGGTTCATCAGACCAGAGAATCTTGTTTCTCACAGTCTGAGGGTCCTTTAGGTGGTGTTTTCATGTGTCTTTGCTGAGGAGAGGATTGAGTCTTGCCACACTACCATAAAGCCCAGATCTGTGATGTTTGTCCTTCTGTAAGTTTCTCCCATCTCCATATATGATCATGGAGCTCAACAAGCATGACCATCAGGTTCTTGGTCACCACTCTAGCCAAGCACCTTCTCCATCAATTGCTCAGTTTCGCCAGGAGGCCAGCTCTAAGAAGAGTCCTAGTTGTTCCAAACATATTCATTATGGATAATAGAGGCTACATGCTTCTGTGAACCTTCAATGCAGCAGAATTTTTTCAGAACTCTTCCGCAGATGTGTGGCTTGATGCAATACTAATTTCACTCAAAGTGTAGTAACATCTACAAGCAATATGAATGCTCCTGAGCTCAATTTCAAATGTCCCAGATAAGGGTATGAATACTTATGCAATGGAATCATTATTTAAGTTTTTTTATTTTTTAATAAATTTGCAAAGATGTTGCTTTGCCTTTATGTTGTTTGGAGTGTAGATTGATGTGGGAAAAATATTTAAAGCAGTTTATCATAAGGCAGCAACATAACAAAATGTGGAAAAAATTAAGGGATATGAATACTTTCGCAAAGGCACTGTATTTACAATTTATAGTTTACTAATTCTTTATACTTATTACAACCTAATTTAAAGTTGATGCAATATTATGTATTATGTTCCTTTGCAGCTTAAAGGAAAAAACACAGTATTATAAATGTAGTTCCTTTGACTCAAGTGTGCTACTGAAACCATTTAATAGCTTTGTGTGAACAAAATTCTTCTGTTTAGTCTTGCTCTAATTTATTTTGTCTATTAATTTATTCAAAAACATAAAAAAATACATTCATACATACAATGACTTGAATATGTCTCTTCTATGATGAGCATGCTTTAAACTAAAATTAATTTTGATATTTTTGAGGGTTTAAAGTCCTGTCAAGGTCATACTACTCTCCTGATATCCTAAAAATGAAAAAAGCTTCCTCTTATCAAGTATTTCATATTAAAATATGAAAAGAAAAAGAATCCTATATGAAGTAGCCTGACGTAATCCTTCATTATTTCTTAGAAACAGAACTGCTTCAATGCTTAATATTTAAAATACATATTTCTCTCTCTCTCTCTCTCTCTCTACACACACACACACACACACACACACACACACACACACACACACACACACACACATATATATATATATATATATATATATATATATATATATATATATGTAGTTCACCCAAAAATGAAAATTTGATGTTTATCTGCTTTTTTTCTCAGCAGAACACAAAGATTTTTAACGAAAACCGGTGCAGTCTGCCAGCCAAATAATATGAGTGGATGGGCACCAAACGATACATTGATGTCCTAAGACACGAAACGATTGGTTTTTGCAAAAAACTGAACATTATTTATATCATTTTTTACCTTTGATACACAGCCACGTCCATCTGTCCTGAGCACGAGCTCATCATCAGGCTCGTTTAATGTGAACGCGCTCTGGCGTAGTATACGCAAATGCCGGTGTTGTGCCCATTTTCGAACCCCTGCCAAATTATTACCCGCTCTCGTTGAAATCGCTCCCTGATTGCCTAATCCTAACCCCACCCCTAATCCTAACCCCTCCCCCACACCTAACCCTAAACCTACCAATACTAGGGGGGTACTAATCTGGCAGGGGCAAGAATTTGGCATAACACCGGAAGCGATCTGTCGCATGTAAACGACACTCATTGTTTACACAGTGCACAGAGATTGTGGGTATAGCGGCTATTCAAAATGGTAATTACTTGCGCTTATCCTGATTGTTCAAACTCATCCGGGACTTTTCACTGATTTCCCCTTACAGCGTTTGCGTATTCTACGCCAGAGTGCGTTCACATGTAACGAGCCGGATGATAAGATCGTGCTCAGGAGAGATGGACGTGGCTGTGTATCAAAGGTAAAAAATTATATAAATACTGTTCAGTTTCTCATAAAAAACGATCGTTTCGTGTCTTAGGACATCAATGTATCGTCACGAGTCACAGGGTGTAATTTGGATTTGTCTGTGCATGTTTTTGTTTACTCTTAAAGGTTTGGTGCCCATCCATGTCTATTATATGGCTGGCAGACTGCACCGGTTTTCGTTAAAAATCTTCGTTTTTGTTTTTCTGAGGAAACAAAGTCACCTATATCTTGGATGCCCTGGGGGTAAGCAGATAAACATCAAATTTTCATTTTTGGGTGAACTATCCCTTTAAGTAAAACTGTATTCAGCATTGATAATAATAACCATGTTTCCTGAGCAAATCAGCATATTAGAATGATTCTGAAAGATCATGTGACACTGAAGAATGACTGCTGAAAAATCAGCTTTGTCAACACAGGAATAAACTGCATTTTAAAATATATTAAAATAGAAAACAGTCATTTTAAATTGCAATACTATTTCACAATATTACTGTATTTTTGATCAAATAATGCAGCCATTTAATAATCCCTAAACTTTTAAACGATAGCGTATTCTGTTTTCTGAGTGTGCTATTGCGTGTGCTTTATGTGAATAACAGAAAGTGATTCTGAGACTATTAATTAACTAAATAATTGTCTATTAACACTTTTACAACAACACTGCCACGTTTACAAACATCCCCTGTTGCTGAAGCTGATGTTGCATAAAGACCCGTTGTGGGAACCCTAATTTGTACAGGGTCACAGAACAAAAGACTCAATGGAAGTATTTTCACTGAATGTTTGGCAATGCAAAGCACCCTTCTAAGAAGGGAACGAGTAAAAAAACAAGGCCCTCCTTCTTTCATTCTTTCTTCGTCTCGCTCCTGGTCTTTCAATCCTCCATTCAGACAGCGCACTACCCTGCAGTGAATGGCTTGTGAGTTCAGTCTTTGGATTTGAATAGCAGAGAATAGCCCGGCTTCTGCATTCTCCTTCAAACACAATTAGCTATGGAGGGCTTGAGTCTGTCCTCCCTACATTTAGGCTGTGTTTGATGGGTCGCCAGACCCATGACTTCATCCAGCCTGGATACCGCTAGTAGCTATTGCAATGCAAAACAGAAGATGCCTCTCGCAAACTGCCTCCATGCCAAAGCCGAAGGGAGAAGAAACAGTCTAGCCCAGGCTTTAAGCAGACCATCATTGTGTGATGGCCAATAATGCGTATAATTTGTGCAAGCCAGATTTGGAGTAAATACGATTCTTTGGGAACCTGCCTCGTGACAGGATTTCTAAATGGACAATATGATGGTGGAAAGCTGGTGGAATCTTCACGAGAAGCAGAAGAGGAGAAATAGTAGTAAAGGCACTAAAAATAAAAAATAAAATATAGGTTTGGAGGTTGCGATCAGGTTTGAAAAGTATTCTCGTAGCTTCATAACATTATGGTTGAACCACTGATGTCTTCACTACCTTTCTGGGCCTTGAACATGGTAGTTGTGTTGCTGTCTATGCAAGGTCAGAAAGCTCTCATATTCCATCAAAAATATCTTAATTTCTGTCCCAAAGATGAACGAAGGTCTTACAGGTGAACTACCCTTTTAAGAATACTGCCCTGGCAAGAAACTGAGTATTCTCTGTGGTTATTCACAATATGCCACAGATGCTGTTGGGCAACTTTAGTATGCAAAGACAAACTTGTTTTTTATATCAAATTATCTGATAAACATAATTCTGAGAGGCATTTTATGATGGCCATCCCATCTAATGTGGAAACGGAAGTAATAGCCACTTAGATCTTAAAGAGGACACATGTCCTTCAATTCCCATCAGTGCTATTGTGAAGTACATCATGCTGAAGGGTAGTTGGCATGTATCATGTGCACAGCCTGAACGGCAAGTGCTTAGTGTAACAATCGGGACAAGGCCATCAAAGCACAAATGTTCCTTGTAGCCTCTTAATTTAAGAGTTAGTTCACACAAAATGAAAAATTACTCACCTTCATGTCATTCCAAACTTTAATTTCTGGAACACAAAAGAAGATTTTTCTTAAAAAGTAATTTTCAAAGTCAGAATTGCAAGATAAAAACTAAAGTCATATTTTTTTGCTCGCAATTCAACCTTATTTCTCACAATTGCGGTTATATCTCGCAATTCTGACTTTTGTTGAGATATAAACTCGCAATTGCGAGTTATAAAGTCTAGTTTTGAGGGGGAAAAAAGAATGATATGTTTTTAGAATTGCGACTTTATTTTGAGATTGTGACTTTTTTCCTCGCAAATGCGAGTTGGTATCTTGCAATTCTGACTTTTTTTCTTACAATTACGAGTTTTAATCGCAATTCTGACTTTTTTGCTTGCAATTCTGACTTTTTCCTCAAAATTGTGACAAACTCACAATTGCGAGAAATAAATTCATATATTTTTTTGCTCGCAATTCTAACTTTTTTCTCTGAATTGCGAGGTTATATCTTACAATTCTGACTTTTTTTCTCAAAACTGTGAGATATAAACTCGCAATTGCGAGTTATAAAGTTTTGAGAAGGGGAAAAATACTTTTTTCCTCAAAATTGTGACAAACTCGCAATTGCGAGAAAAAAAATCATATATTTTTTGCTCGCAATTCTAACTTTTTTCTCGCAATTGCAAGTAATAAAGTCCAGTTTTAAAGGGTGAAAAAAGACTGATACGTTCTCAGAATTATGAGTTTATTTTGAAATTGTGACTTTTTTTCTTGTGAATGCGAATTTGTATCTTTCTGACTTTTCTGACTTTTTTTCTCACAATTGTAGGTTTATATCTCACAATTCTGACTTTTTTTTTCTCACAATTCTGATTTTTATATTAAAAATTGTGATATAAACTCGGCATAAAGTCAGAATTTAATTTGCTTGCAATTCTGACTATTTTTCTCACAATTTTGACTTTTTTTCTCAGAATTGTGAGATATAAACTAATAATTGTGAGGGCAGAAAAAAAGGCTCATATATTCTCAGAATTGCGAGTTATCTCTAAATTGTGAGTTTATATCTCGCAATTCTGACTTTTTTTCTCAAAATTGTAAAATATAAACTCGTAATTGCGAGTTATGAAGTTTTGAGAGGAAACGTTTTGAGAGGAAAAATGCAGATATGTTCTCAGAATTGTGAGTTAATATCTCACAATTCTGTCCTAATAACTCTCAATTTTGAAGAAAAAAAGGTTTCGAAAAACATTGAGATGTAAACTCAATTCTAAGAAAAAAGTTTTTTTAAAGGTATCAGGCTTCCATAAATCCCTGATACACTTCAAACAAAATCAAACAAAACCAGCTCAAAACAAAGTTTATTTTGAGGTTTCAAAACTTTTTTAATAATGGAAATGTTCACCAGTTTTTACTCACCGAGATGTGAGTAAAAACATGAACACACTTGAGAGCTGCTTTACAGTAGAATTTGAAAGTATAAATCTATTTTAAAAGCAACACTAACACTGTTTCTTTCACATTTATACTATAAAGCTACTTGCCTCAAAGCAATCTAATTAATGAAGTGCTATATAAATAAAAGTGACTTGACTTGATTGGAAAACCTTAAATAAAGTCATACAGGTTTGGAACAACATGAAGCAAATGATGACAAACTTCATTTTCGGGATGAATTAGCTCTTTAATTAGAGAAAGAGATTAAGAAATACAGCATGTACGTAATGAATAAATGCTTTTAAAAAAAGTTAAGCTGGAGTAAAGCATGTCACACCCCAGTGCAAGTCAATCTTCCAAATTTATTACAAGTCAAATCCCTATAAGACACAAACCTGGTCTCAAAATAGTTCAGAAGGGCACAGATCAATAACAACAAGATATAGAGAGATATATAAAATACAGTGGGACACACAAAGGAGCTGACAGTTATATGATTAACATTGACTGGAGCCGAAGCATCTACACCTCACTATAACAAAGCACCGAGGGCTCCCATGGGAGGTTGCATTGGTAAATGAGACGCAGTAAAATAGAAACTTGCCTTGCCAATGTATGTGCACGCAAGTGTGAGTGTGAGTGTGTGTGTTTACTTCAGCACCAATTACAATGCTCCTTGCAGACTCATCTGATATAGAACTGGTGAATAAATACATTTTTAGCACTCTTATAAAATAGGAAAGCAGACGACAATAACGTGAGGGAGAGAAAGAGAGACAGTGACGGCAGCTCTCTAAAGGCAGTCAAATGCAGGATGAGAACAAAGGGTGGAGAAAGAATAGAGCAGACAATGAGAGTTCAGCAGATGCGGGTGGAGGAAGAAAGAAGTAAACAGGACATCAGGGCAAATTTCATGTCTTGACAATTCAAAAAGTGTCAAAAAGAGCAGACAAAAATGTTTCTGGGAAGTGTTTAAAAGAGCACTTAAGAATGGAGTCATTGTGGCTGATATTGTTTTGCTGCTGTTAAATTTAAGGTTTATTTTAAACTATTACAGAGAACAAAATTGAATATTTATTAGTCATGATCAGTGTGGGATTCTCAGGCTCTTGAGGGAATGTGCAAACACTCTTAACCTTGGCTGGTAATCACCAACGTGTTGCCATGGAGTCAGAGGTCATGAGGGTGTAAATACACAAAAGGTCAGGGTGGGTGGCTGATGGAGGTAAAACCAGGACACAAAGACAAGTGAGGTATTAAACCGTTAGACAAAAAAGCATGACCACACAAGCAGCATCACTGATGGTTTCTGCATTGACTCATATTTGTATGTCAATACATAATTTCAACCTCTATTATCCATTTTGACCTTTAACTTTTATGCGAGGATGGTTTGACATTTTTCCTTGACTTGTTACTTAAAATGCACTCTTCTTCTCAGTGTCATTTCCTCTTTTTATATTCAGCATATATACCCTGGTTTAAATTACCTAAGGAATAATTGATGACGGGCCGCTGAATTCTTAAAAAATAATGCACTATTTTCGCGCATTATTTTCGAAGAATTCAACGGACCGAAGTCAATTATTCCACTTATACTATGG
>NC_133365.1:18278508-18419592 GCF_049309525.1 Garra rufa
AAAAAAATTGGCAAAATACAAGGGGTAAAAATGAGTAATCGGACTTTGGCCCAGTGTGTAATTTTCTTCGGCTTCGGCCAAGAATTTTCATCCCTAATTCATCCCCAGTGCATCCCTAATTATTATGGCAACAACAGGTATGCAATACAATTTAAAAATATGTATTATATTCAATTATATACATAACTATATCAATTGTGTGACCCTGGACCACAAAAACAGTCATAAGGGTCTTTTTTTAAATTGAGATTTACACATCATCTGAAAGCTGAATGAAATCTTTAAAACTTATTGTTTATTTAAACATTTGTTAGGATAGGACAACATTTGGCCGAGATACAACTGTTTGAAAATCTGGAATCCAAGGGTGCAAAAAAATCTAAATATTGAGAAAATTGCCTTTAAAGTTGTCCAAATTAAGTTCTTAGCAATGCATATTACTAAACATAATCAATAAATGGGATTATATATATTATCAAATATGTTTGGAATAATAATATATTTTACATGATAATAAGTAATTTTTAAATTAATTATACACAATAATAAGAATAAATTTCTAAATAAAATTCATTTTGTTTACTGCTGAAAATCCAGGGTTCGTAGAATAACAGAACTCGCTTCTCCACCATGAAAAAATCGCCATCCAAATCCATGAGTTTTATCACTGAAGTGCCATATAAGTTTACTTTTACAGACGAACACATGAGAAACAGTTACTATTCAAATAGGGCTAAATTCTTCTATTCTGTTTCAGTCTCCAACATGTGTTAACAGCAGTGTTCCATGTATGCGAATAAAGTCTGTATTTTTGTTTTCTTTGTGCACAAAATCTAAAATCATAAAATGTTAATCATAAAATTAAGGTTGAACCACTGATGTCACATTTTAATGAGGTCGTTACTACCTTTCTGGGCCTTGAACGTGTCAGTTGCGTTGCTGTCTATGCAGGGTGAAAAAGCTCTCGGATCTAATGAAAAATATCTAAATTTGTGTTCTGAAGATGAACAAAGCTGTTAGGGTTTGGAATGAGTAATTAATGAAAGAATTTTGTCTTTGGGTGAACCATCTCTTAAAATTATTTTTGAATAACAAGACTACTTTAAGTGCAATGGCTGGTTTTATCAAATATTTTATTTTTCAGTTACGTATTGTGCTATAAAGGTGTGCAGAATCTGACCTGTTCTGTTTTCATCAGCTATGACCCTCTCGTTCAGCGTGGAAGCAGCTCCTACACTCCCTCCTGTCGCCCTCTGCATAATGACTGGAGAAGCAAACGACCTGAAGATGAACACAGAGCTGAACTGCATTAACATATCAGTGAGGACCTGAAAGAGGCATTCCATGACTTCCTGCATGTGTTTGTATGTGAGAGTGTGAGTGTTTAGATATGCACACTAATAGCCAAAATATGTTTTCTGTATGATCCACCCCATCATTTCTAGCACTCAGAAGGAATTCTGTTTATTATTTGAAGAGGAGCGAAATGAGTTTAACCACAGACATAAACAGCCGTAAACAAACAAGCAGCACAGCAGACGAACAGAGCAAAATTTCAGAACAAGACTGAATGAACACTGACAGAAATTTCAAAACATACCTGCTGTTGCGTTTAGCTGTTACCATGTCGGCCAACAGGAAGTGCACAGGAATCTGAACAGGAACTACAAATTGGCTGTGACCTTGAACATTTCCTTCCTCGTCTTAGTTCTTATCTCACACTTTTATCTTTATTTTTCATTCACTTTTTAAAGAGTGGTTATGAAGTGGCATAGGCCTTTTTTAGTACAAATAAGCAGAAAAACAAATGCATAAATACCCAAGGTGGCTATGTACAGTTTTATTTTCCGATTTACGGTATGCCATAGTGGATGCAAGTCAGACAGTGTCTGAGACTGTTTTGTCCCTCTCTCATGGAGCTGAAGTGATTGATGTAACAGTTGAAACTGGAATGGGAACTAATGAACTCGGGCCTGGAAAATGTTCCCTGACCGCAGAACTCCCGCTAGAACCCTGTCCAGATCTGATTCTAGACCGTAGAGAAATACAAACTCAACTGCTAGGGCAATGTTTTTCCCCTGTTCTGTATAATTGTGGATTCCTGGTTTACCGCCATTTATTAATGTTAGTTCTTTTTATGGTGATTGTCTTTTTCTTTTTCTTTTTTTGTATGATATGTCAAACTCTGTCTAAGCAGATCTCAATGATGACTGTTCCTTTCGAAACGTGTACTTGGACATGAAGTTATTGCTTTTGGACCTCATTGAGATGTGGACGAGAAACAGGAAAAAGACTTTTGGTACTATGTACCACTAATATGTTTTCTGACATATATGTGTACTTAATCTATAATATATTTAAATGTGTTTGATTTAAATACATATATTGTTGAAACGTCGCTTGACGCAGTGTTTGTCTTTTGTTATTGTTTATGGGTTTGATCAAATAAGAGTTTAACAGTTACATGTTGTAGGCAGGAGATATTGATTTGCACTTTGAAATTGGATTTGTACCAACGTATTGAGCATAACTCAAATAAAATGAATTGGAAGAAAATAAGAAGAAGATTATGCCAAAGTTAACCTTCTTCAAATAAAATGCATTCAAAAAAGGCACTTTTCTTTTTCGCTGAGAAATCAATGTTACCAACTAAGTTTCAAGGAAGGTTGCTAAAGGCAGGACAATTTGTTACTAAAAAGTTGCTAACTTTGTCATTTAATTGCGTAATCACAACACAAAACTGCATAGAATACTCAGTACTCACTCAAAACTGTTAAACTGCGTTAACTTGTTTCCACATCAGTCTACACTTCATGCACCATAATGACAAAGCAAAAAATTGATGTACTTTGCCAATTTATTAAAATTAACACACTGAAAAAAGTACATTGCATAAGTATTCATACCCTTAATGTGGTACTAGTTGAAGCACCTTTATAGCCTTAAGTCTTTTTGGGGTATGATGCAACAAGATTTGCATATCAACATTTGGCAATTATCTGCCATTCTTCTCCTCACCTCTTCACTGTCTTGCAGACATTTCAGGTTTCTCCAGAAATGTTTGATTAGGTTTAGGCACAGGCTGTGGACAGAGTTGTCTAGCCTCTCTTGCTGTGTGCTTAGGGTCATTGTCCTGTTGGAAGGTGAACCTTCTGCCTAAGGTTCTGAATGCTCTGGACTGGGTTTGCATTAAGGCTCAATATTTTGCTGCGCTGCGCTTTTCTTCTACTCTGATGAGTCCTTCAGTCCCTGCCACTAAAAAACAGCCCCACAGCATGAGGCTGCTACCAGCACACTTTACTTTTGGGATGGTATTCGGCAGGTGATGAGCAGTTCCTGGTTTCCTTCAAACATGATGCTTGAATTGAGGTTCATCGGACCACAGAATCTTTTTTTTCTCACAGTCTGAAAGTTCTTTAGGTGCTGTTGCAAATTTCAAGTGTGTTTTCATGTGTCTTTACTGAGGAGAGGATTGAGTTTGGCCACACCGTCATAAAGACCGGATTGGTGGAGTGTTGCAGTGATGCTTGTTCTTCTGTAAGTTTCTCTCTTCTGCATATATGATCATGGATCTCAACTGGAGTGACCATCAGCTTATTGGTCACCACTCAAGCTGAGGCCTTTCTTCATCAGTTGCTCAATTTGACCAGGAAGCCAGCTCTAGGGAGAGTCATGGTTGTATCAAACTTCTTCCATTAAGGGTAATGGAGACTACATGCTTCTGTGAACCTCCGATGCAGCAGATTTTTTTCTGAACTTTTCTCCAGATGTGTGACTTGATGCAATCTTGTCTCTGAGCTCTACATGCAGTTCTTTTGACCCCAGGGCTTAGTTTTTGCTGTGATATGCATTTCAGCAGTTCAAGTGTCCCAGAAAAGGGTATGAATACTTATGCAATGGAATCATTTCAGTTTTTTATTTCTAATAAATGTGCAAAGTTGTTACTGTTATTTAAAGCAGTTTAAAATAAGGCTGCAAAACCCTTAAGAAAAGGCTATAAATTATGGCACAATGTACTGTATTAATTTTAAGAAATTTTCTGTATTGATTTTCCAGTTTTGTTCTTTTTTTTTTACCTGAGTTTAAAATTACACATTGTATTTTGTGGTTTTTTTAATATCCTGGCAGAAAATTACCAGTACCTTTTCCATAGTTTTAACTGATTAACAAGTGCATGTGAGCAATTATTGAACAATTGCAACTAGCAACTTAAATTCATGTGATATCTGTACTGCTCTTTTTGTGTAATTTAGAGTAAAAAATGTGTGCATTTTACCATTTGAGTCATAGTTGCTAAAAGTTGCCAATAAATGTTAAAAATAACTAGGTTGCTCTCAAAGAAAAAGTTGCTAGGGTAGTCTGAAATGTTGCTATATCTAGCAACAAAAAATATTGCTAAGTTGGCATCACTGGGGCGGGTCTTACAAATATAGGTTCTCATTGGTTAGTAAGTTTCGGAGTGACATTACCCTTTACTAATGTGTTTGTAGTAGGCACGTTATTAAAAGATATATCTCTTTTTTAATGATTTGTTTCAATTAATCTTTCAGTCATTCACTTTTTAAGCATTTTAAAGCTTTTTAAAGGGTTTTAAAACATTTTCAAGAAATTGCATTCGTGGAAATTATTACATTCGCTCACAAATGCATTGACATATATTACTTTATGAAATACACTACCATTATTATTTTTTTTTTTTAAAGAATACTTGTATGCTGACCAAGCCTGCATTTATTTGATTCAAAATACAGCAAAAGCAGTAATGTTGTGAAATGTTTTTGGTATTTAAAATAACAATTTTCTATTTGAATATATTTTAAAATAAAATTTATTTCTATGATCAAAGCTACATTTTCTGCATCAATACTGCAGTCTTCAGTGTCACATGACCCTTCAGAAATCATTCTAGTATGCTGATTTGCTGTTCAAAAACTATTATTATTAGGTACCTTTTTTCAGGATTCTTTGATGAATAGAAAGATCCAAATATCAGAATTTATCTTACATAAAAAGCCATTCAAAAGCTTGGAGTCAAAAATGTAAAAAAAATAATAATAATAATTTAAAGAAATTATAGAAATTAATACTTTTATTTAGCAAGGATGCTTTACATTGATCAAAAGTGATGATAAAGTAATTTATACGGTGGCCGACACAGGCCAAAGCGCTGCAAACAAGAAAACACATGCAAACAGAAAAAACGACAACAAATTAAGAAAACATCTTCATCAGTTTGACAACACAGGCGCTGCAAATCCTCGCAACACAAACACAAATACGGAAACACGCTGCAAATTCTCACAACACAACCAAACTCAGAAACGCGCTGCATATAGCACAGTCCACAACGGAAATGTTTCAGGAGGACCTCAAAAAGTGACGAACCCATCTGGGACCTGATTATTTTTTCAGTGGCTGTTGGTCAGAGCAGAGGTGTTATCGGTGAACTATCGCCTTTTAGTGATAGTATAGTATCACTTAAAGGTGATAGTGATATAAATAATCAGGTAATATAGTGATATAAATAATCAGGTCCCAGATGAGTTCGTCACTTTTTGAGGTCCCCCTGAAACATTTCCGTTGTGGACCGTGTTATATGCAGCGCGTTTGTTAGTTTGCAGCGCCCTCGTGTGTTCGCAGCGCGTTTCTGAGTTTGGTTGTGTTGTGAGAATTTGCAGCGCGTTTCCGTATTTGTGTTTGCGTTGCGAGGATTTGCAGCGCCTGTGTTGTCAAACTGATGAAGATGTTTTCTTAATTTGTTGTCGTTTTTTTCTGTTTGCATGTGTTTTCTTGTTTGCAGCGCGTTGGCCTCTCTCGGCCACCGTAAAAAACGCTGTTTTCAACACAATAATAATGTTTTTTGAGCAGCAAATCAGAATATTAGAATGATTTCTGAAGGATCATGTGACTGGAGTAATGTTGCTAAAAATTCAGCTTTGAAATCACATGAATAATATATTCAAATAGAAAACATTTTTTTTAAATAATAAAAATATTGTACTTGTGTTTTTTACTGTTTTTGCTGTACTTTGGATTAAATAAATGCAGGCTTGGTGAGCAGAAGAGACTTCAAATGCATTAAAAATCTTTTGACTGGTAGAGCATACAGAAAAAGCAACTAGAAAAAACTAGAAAAATATAGTATAGAAATATCCGTGATGCTCAATATTTGTTCAGTACTTGTTTCCACATTCACATAGTGCACACTGTATATTACAAGTGAAAAGCCCACCACCAGAGTGCAGTGTAAGACACGCTACGCTTTTACACTGTTTGAGAATACCTCAGAATCCTAATAAGAGATAAATCACAAATATAAATAATATAAAAGTTTTATCGTGTTTAAGTTTTTTATACATGTGGGTTGCTGAAATATACTTCCACTTGTTACAGTCTAATGTGCTTTTATCAGTGCGAGTATGTTGAGGTTTGACAGGTGAACGAAACGCAAAGCATAGAAACTCTCAAATTACAAGTTTGAGGTTTTGAAAAAAAAATGTGTGTGATTCATATTTTCATGAATCAAAAACTCGTTTGAACACCTTCGCAGTGGCGGTGACGCCCACATCCATGTGACTGTGGCAGGCGTGCAGCGCAGTAAGTTTGTGCTCTCACTCCTGCAGCGCCGGAGCTGCGACTCAGTGCTGAGGAAGATGATGATGGTGGTATGTGGGCTGTGAGTAACGCAAACAGAGCGGATTCAGATCTTACTACACAGTGAGCCCCTGCTGGTGGCAGTTCTGAGAGCTTGAGCTCTGGGTGTGACGGCTGTCTTTTGTCCTCCACCTGCTTCGTCTCAGATGAATTAACTGGAATATCATCTCTATTGAACTGGATCGTGCTGGAATTACATTTAATTGAAAAGTTACGCGTGCTTATGCTCCCTAGTTCACAGGTGCATCCGTGTCACTCTGAACGTATCGGTAACTCATGTGTTTCTGTGATTATTGGTGCTCATCTAATGTCACCCAGTGAGTGAGCGCGCTCCAGATGCACACGCTGTTTGACCAGAATTGGAAAGGGCTGGGAATCGATCTGTCTCCGGTCTCGCTGCCCCACGTTGCCGTGAGGATGTTCAGCTGTGTCGGGTGTTTTTGGGTGCTCCTGTCCTCCGCCCTGGTCGCGATTTGCAGTTTCAGTTTCATCTCTCCCGCATGGATAGTGAAGGACCACCTGAAAAACAAGGACTCAGTGAGTTTCGGGCTCCTGTGGCACTGCTCCGAGAGTCTGGATCATATGTACAGATGTTACACCTTTGGCGGGCTGGGCAAATTTCAAGAGATTCCTTCAAGCTCTTGGCAGGTAGGTTGGATGTGGATGTATATGGTAAACATAAACTGAGTCATAACAATATGAAATGTACTTACGAAATGAACTTTTCAGTCCCAGGCTTTGATTCTAAAGAAAAATGCTTTTATTTTTAGTTTTAAAGAATGTATTAAAAAGTTTTTGTCATAAAACTCTCTTAGTTTATAATAACTTTATGCTTTAAACCCCCTATTATAGTAAATTAATGAAAAGTGTCAAACTTAGGAAAATGCAGTGTTGCATTTTTGTAAACTTTAAATTGTTCAAACAGTTCTACAGTTCTAAAGTCAAAAGTTTACATACACCTTTTAGAATCTGCAAAATGTTAATTATATAAAAGATGTTTACATATAGTCCACAAGAGAAAATAATAGTTGAATTTATAAAAATGACCCTGTTCAAAACTTTACATACACTTGATACTTAATACCTGAATGATCCACAGCTGTGTGTGTGTTTTTTTTATTTTATTTTAATTTTATTTTAATGATAGTTGTTCAAATGCTCACTGATGCTCCAGAAGCCAGAGGATGAAAACTTCTTATATGTGACCCTGGACCACAGAACCAGTCATAAGGTTAAATTTTACAAAACTGAGATGTATACATCTTATGAAATCTCAATAAGCTTTCTACTGATGTATGGTTTGTTAGGATAGGACAATATTTGTCTGAGATACATCTATTTGAAAATATGGAATCTGAGGGTGCAAAAAATCAAAATACTGAGAAAATCACCTTTAAAGTGGTCCAAATTAAGTTCTTAACAATGCAAATTACATTTTGATCTGTTTACAGTAGGAATTTTACAAAAAATCTTCATGGAACATGATCTTTACATAATTTCCTAATGATTTTTGTCATAAAAGAAAAATCAATAATTTTGACCCATACAATGTATTTTTGGCTATTGCTACAAATATACCCCAGCGACTTAAGACTGGTTTTGTGGTCCAGGGTCACATATTTGAAGATCAGGGTAAATGTAACTTATTTTGTCTTCTGGAGAACATGTAAGTATCTTCTGTAGCTTCTGAAGGGCAGTACTAAATGGAAAAAAAAAACATGATATTTAGGCAAAATAAGAAAAATGTACACATCCTCATCTGTTCAAAAGTTTACACCCCTGGCTCTTAATGCATTGTTTTCCTTCTGGAGCATCAGTGAGTGTTTGAAACCTTCTGTAATAGTTGCAGATCAGTGTCCATCAGTTGTCCTCATTGTCAAAAGATGGATCTCAAAATCATACAGTCATTGTTGGAAAGGATTCAAATACACAAAAATGCTGTGAAACTAAAGAATTTGTGGGACCTGAAGGATTTTTCTGAAGAACAGCAGGCAGTTTAACAGTTCAGGACAAACGAAGGACTCATGAACAGCTAGAAAACACAGCTGTAGATCTTTCAGGTAACAACACAGTATTAAGAATCAAATGTATGTAAACTTTTGAACAGGGTCATTTTTATAAATTCAACAATTATTTTCTGTTGTGGATTTTATGTAAACGTCTTTTATGTGCAATATCTTATTCAGGTCAGTGCTAAATAAAAAATTAACATGCATTTTGTATGATCCCTCTTATTTTGGAAAACAGTAATTCACATTTTGCAGATTCTGCAAGGTGTATGTAAACTTTTGACTTCAACTGCATTTGTAAAATTCATTAAACGTGTTTTTATTTTTTATTTATGAGAAATGACACAATCACCTCTTTGTCAAGACAGAAGAGTGAAAGTTTGAACATCATAAAAAAAAAATTAGGTATCATGAGAGTGGGGTCATTCCATGTCAAATTAACCAAATTTCAGCAAATTTCAGCCAAAATGTTAAATGTCACAGATGTATATTTACTGGGTAATTCACCATTTTGCAACAAGGGTGTAAAAATGGTTTTAGAAAGCTGGCAGCATCATTATTGTATTTTTACACAGAGATTGGTAGGTCTATTAGTAAAATCTGTTGACTTTAGCAATTTTTGTTTGATTACATGCCAACGGTGACAGTTCAAAAATAGCAAGAAGCACTTGCCTCGGATTTGCATGCCTGTAACTCAAGAAGTATTAAAGTTATCTTTATATTCTTTTAGATTCTGGTTCTTAACACACTTTCCTTTTGGTATCTTTGTTTTAAAGGCCCTCAAAGGTTCACTCCCAGAGATATAGTGGGATTAATTCGGCCTCTGGTTGAGTCAACACAAAATGACCTAGTAGCTTTTAACCTTTAAAACCTATTTTAAAATCCAAATCAGAAAGAGTGGATATATTTTAATTTTTATACAATGAAAGTTATTTGACATTTTTCTTAGCGCTTGCAAGATTTATCCAACTTATACTTCTTGAAGGCATTCTCAAGAAAGACAGACAACTGCCATGACACACAATATCAAGAATCCCCATCATTATCATCACACATTATACACTACCAGTCAAAAGTTTTTAATGTTTTTTAAAGTCTCTTCTGCTCACCAAGCCTGCATTTATTTGATCCAAAGTACATTCAAAACAGTGCACTTTTGAAATATTTTAACTTTTTAAAATAACAGTTTTTTCTTTTAATATGTTTTAAAATGTAATTTATCCCTGTGACTTCAAAGCTGAATTTTTAGCATCACTCCAGTCACATGATCCTTCAGAAATCATTCTAATATTCTGATTTGCTGCTCAGAAACATTTATTATTATTATTATTATTATGTTGAAAACTGTTGAGTAGAATGTTTGAGGTTTCTTTGATGAATAGAAAGGTCTGACTTCTTTAAAAAACATTAAAATTGTATTGTTCAAAAACTTTTGACTGGTAGTGTACCAATTACCAAATTAGATCATAACTCTTGGTTGGTTGTTCATATTCAGATCTATATTCTAGGACATGTAATGAATGTTTTAACAAAGATAAAACCATAGTGTGAAAAAGTTTCCTTCTGCAAGATTTTCCTTTTGTCCTAATTGAATAATCTCCCTTATATTGGTTTATTCACTCTTGCTTTAAAATAAAAAAACGTATTGTGAAAGTAAAATATACTGTATAACCACATGGCGTGGCGCTATGCACGTTCCTTGTTTATGATGTGAAAGAAGAGCAGACATTGCTTATCTCAGTGCAGGACATAGTAGTTTTGCTCATGTGACATACATAGGTCTATTCTTAGCAGCAAAGTGCATCAGTCGTTTTCAATAATTCAAAGCTCATAAAACAAGAGTCAAAATGGGATCATCCCAGTTAAAGCTGATCAGTCCTACTGGTAAAAATAAAACCACAGTTTTACATTTCCTTTTGCAGTTTACAACCTTGTAAAGTTTATAAATCATCTGTTGTGTCTTAAAACTGGGTCACTTGAAAAACACCAACACCTAAGCATAAATGACAGGGTCAAATAAGGATCAAGATTTCTGGAGAGGTTAGTCAGAGACTGAGTATGTATTTATCAGGCTTTATCAGACAGTCCTCACTAATGTTTGTACATTCAAAGCTGATTTGTCCTTGGGGAACATCTGCCTGTAGCAGCTCTATCATAGACTCTTTTCACTATGCACCTATATGATCATTATAATAGCAAACATATCATATTACTTTCACTTATATAAAATGCCCAAGAGGTTACGTCTTTTATTTCACACTTTTATCTTTTCTATTGTCTTCAGTTCATTTTGACCCACTTTCAGGAAGAAATACAATATAAATACCACATTGTTTTTGATATTGGAACCAGGCTTTGTCTCACTGTCAGGATATCGAAACAAACACATTTAACAAAAGCCTTTTTAACAACTGTTTATATATATACAAAAAAAGTGTTACATTTCACTTGTTTTGACCTTTTTCATTTTATGAATCAGTTTGAAGTTAAAATATTTAGCATTTAGTAAGATTTGGCCCCTCATATGGTCTGTTTTCCATGATAGGGATGATAAGGCTAAAGGTCGCCTGGAGTAAAAGGCTCCTAGGGTGTAATTCTCTCCCTAAACACTACCTAGCAACAAAAACATTACGGCTCTTTCTGAAACACCTGTAGAACTGAAACAGATTGTTTTGCATAAGCGGGAAATGCAGATTTATTGTGATGGATGTGCAAAGTGGGCTCATATTGACAGCTCCTGACATAATGGAGATTTATGTGCGAAATACATGTGAACTAAAATCAGCTCTGTGCAGTGTTCATTTTGTTAATTGAACAGAAAGTTGTCCAAAAAATGTGTTTTTGCCTACCTGTTCTCATGATGAAAACGTACCTATCACATATCACTGCAGTTTCCAACAGAAATGAACACTAGAGGCAGTAAAACAGCGATCACTTGTAATCGTTTTCATACACAGTTATTACAGCTCCATATGTTTCAGTTTCCGGAAGTAACAAGCTTTCTCAGTTGCTCAGTGCCCGTAAAATATCATGCTTGCGATTGCGTTTTTACGTCACATTTGCTTTTGTTCATACGAAGGGGTAGGTTTAGGTGTAGTGCAGATAGTACATTGTTTTAACGTAATAAACGTAATGGAGCATTAGAGTTATAGCATAAAATGTACGTTCATCTGTTCCAGGAAAAAAAACACACACTCTTTTAGCACCACTCAGTGGACATTTCACATCGAATATGTCACAAAACATACATGGCGCTACGTATTTCGTGAAAAAGTTCTCAGAGGTATGTTTTCAGAATGAAATCGGGTTGGTTTTTGCACATCATAGAAGATTCGCCAAAGAATTTTTCAGTGAACAGTTCTTAAACAAACAAACCTTTTTTGTGTGTGTGAAGAACATTTTATTAATCTAAAGAAGCTACTTCCGCTATAAGGAACATTTTGTAAAATGGAAATAATGCATGAATGTGGAAGTCTCTTCAAGGAACCTTAGATGCCTTTATTTTAAAGAGTGTAATAGGAAGGAAAAATCACAAATGTGTCATTCTGTGTTAACTCAATCAGAGGTCCCCGGCTCAAATTTTTGATTTTGAATATGTATTTTGAAGAAAGATAGACATGTATAGTAATGAAAGCCAAAATATTAAATGTCATAGATGAATATTTACCAAGTTATCCACTATTTTGTAGAGGGCTGAGATTCAGAGTCAAATAACATGGGGGGGTAAAAATTACTTTAGAAAGATGGTGGCATTTTTTATGCCCTATACGATTCGGTTCCAGAGATATCGGAATTTCGATATGGCTCTACGAGTAAGTTGTTAGAAATGTACACATTTTCAGTGGAAAAAAAAAACTAATTGTGGGTCAGTTTGCAAAAATATGTCACTTATTTTCATTTAAAGAGAAATGTCTGAAGAACAAATAATGTTAAAACTAGAGATGCATCTTGTTTCCTTGTGTCAAATATACCTGTCTGAGTGCCATAAATATTCTTTTTCCAACGTTCGCATGCCTATAACTCAAGAAGTATTAAAGATATTAAAATATGATTTTAGATTCTAGTTCTCAATAAACTTTTCTTTTGGAATCTTAATTTTCATAACCCTACATCATTCAGTCCCAGAGATATTGGGATCTCAATGAGGCCACATGTCCAAATTGTTAAATATTACCCATTTTCAGTGGTCAAAAACCAAACTGGGTCACTTTGTATGTATTTTTAGTTTATTTAAAGAACCATGTCTGAAGAAGAAATAATGTTGAAATTAGTATTGTAGAACACTTTCATCACTATACATGATCTTTCTTCAGAAAAAAATACCAATATATAATATTTGAGCCAGGGAAGTTTTTGAAATTTGGTTGATTTGACATGGAATGACTCAAATTAGATCTCTTTAATGTCTCAGTTGATGTTTCAAAACAGCTTAAAATAAATTTGAGAGCAGTAGATGGAGATGTTTAAGAGATCTCAACAAGGCCACCAACTGTGCTCAGATCTCAGTAAAAGAAATATTAATATGCAAATTTTATATCCTTACATACAAACTATATAATATCTTGAATGCTTTGTGGAGGCTTCCCATTGACTTCAGTTGTTTTTAAATTAAGCTACATCCCTACCCTGCCTCTAAAAATACATCTTACACAAACCTCTTCATGGTATTAAATTTTAATTAATGCATTTCTTTTATTCAGCTGTCCCAGAAGGACATATATGAAGTCCATAGTAATGTAGTTTAGCATTTGTGTTGGCCTGTTTTCAACAGTCCTTTTCCATTTCAGATAATGAAGAACAAAGTAGTCTTCTTCTTGTTCCCTTAGTACCCTAAAGCTCTCTTTCTCTATCTCTGTTTTCTCTGAAGAACAAGCAACCTTGTGTCTTATGATTTATGTATGGATAAAAAATTAGCATTTGAAAGGAGATATTAATAAATTGCATTTTCTTGGATTTGAAGAAGAATTTGAAAGGTGGAGGATAAAGATGTTCTGTCCATATTCAAGGCATTACAGAATGAAAGAAAAGAATGGATTGGGGAGTAACGTTTGGCAGTGATGTGTGCGCGGCTTCTGCTAAATGCTTGAGTGTACGCAGCTCTGACTGCTGAATCATTTATTTATGAGCATTGTTAGCACTGCCATCTTTGTTGTTTTGGAGGTGAGGGGTTTGATAATGTTTCTGAGTAAGCTACAAAATGTGCATCTTTAAAGTTGATGTGCGTAATTGTTTTCAGTGTTAAAATACTTTCTCATCTCAGTTTAATGTGCTGAGACAACTGTAAGTCATTGGTAGAGTGACTTCTCAAAGAGTGTGAAGGCTGTGGCTCTGTGCCGCTTTCAACATTGAGTTTATTTGTCAGCCTGGACCATAAAACCAGTCATAAGGGTCAATTTTTAAAAAAAACCCTGAGATTTATACATCATTTGAAAGCTGAATAAATAAGCTTTCCATTGATGTATGGCCACGATACAACCATTTGAAAATCTGGAATCTGAGGGTGCAGAAAAATCAAAATATTAAGAAAATCGCCTTAAAAGTTGTCCAAATGAAGTTCTTAGCATACGTATTACTAATCAAAAATTATTTTTTGATATATTTATGGTAGGAAATTAACAAAAGGAACATCTAAATGGAACATGATCTTTACTTAATATCCCTATGATTTTTGGCATAAAAGAAAAACTTATAATTTTGACTCAGACAATATATTTTTGGCTATTGCTATAAATATAATTGTGCGACCTATGACTGGTTTTGTGGTCCAGGGTGACATGAGTGTTTGGTTGACTTCTGAATTAACCAATGGTGTGAGTTTACAACATTTCTTTCTGATCCTTGAATCTGATTGGCTGAGAGGTATGTGATATTCTAGTGATATTGAAACTCCAACCGCTTCACCATTTGTATCACACCGCTTGTATTTCTCACAGCAAGTGTGGTGACGGATGCCCAAATCCACTATGAATTTGATAAATAATAGCTTTTTTGTGTCACAGAATGTATTTTTAAGAAGTTTTTGGGCGAGAATGTACTTCAAATATGCAGTTTCTTAATAAAGACAGCGTCTGTTTGAAAATTGGCTTCCATGTTTTTTTCGTCAGCAGCCGGTCAGTGCTCATGAACCCACCAAGAGCAGCCTTACCTCGGCCAGATCTTCTGGAATTTGCTGCTGGCTCTAATGTCTCTATAGTGGTTAAACATGAGATATAATTTGTTTAAGTTAAATCTAACGGGCAGTTTTTGATATCATTAATCTATTATTTGTTCCAGAGCAAATAGTTTTGGCTGAGGGCAAAATGTCAGCCTTCATTTTTCATTCCTATTTATATAGGCTGATATTTTAGAAACCATTTTTATCCCCTGAGCTCCAGAAATTCTTGAAATTTGGCAGGCTTCTTCAGAATTTCCTGTTGTCTGTGTGTACCCAATTTTGCAAAGTTTGAACCTTTTATGTGCCACATCCACAAATATATTGGTCTGTATCTCCACAACGATTTAATTTATCAAATTTGATAGCTTTTTTCGATTTGGAACCATTCCACCAAGTTTAAGATCTCCACAGCTTGTGGTTTCTCATGCTCAGACACTTATGGCCAAAAAAAAAAAAATAGTTGGCAAAATAGCACAAATATAATAGGGTTTGAGCATGTTCTGTGCTTGGACCCTTAAAGTAGCTTGGAAGTTTGCAGGTACATTGGTATGAAATGTCGCTTTGACATGCTTTACTGGCTCAATCACATTAGATATCATGCAATTAGTACTGGCTAATCACTCAAAAGGGGAGATCTGTCTTTCTTTCTCTCACTTCTCCACTCAGATTGGCTGACGGAAGCTGTTGTCATGCATGGGTGGCTGCCTCTCTCAGGTTTGGGTGGTCTTGTGTTAAGTGTTGTGCCCACTCGGCCATCAAGCAATAAATACAGTACTTTTCATCATGCAGTCATGGCCCTGCCTCGACTCATTGATGTGCAGATTATTCCATTTATTTTAAGACCCCCCGTCACATATTTCCCATATACCGACACACACTCATGTTTCTCAGCATGCCCTGTGCCCCTTTCTCTGTAGATGGCAAAGACTCATGGGGCTTGTGTATAGGTTCACAGCATGGCGATTTTATGGAGTTTCGTAACTAATGGAACTGCAGTTTTTTAAAGAGGTGAGGTGAATGTTTTGTAGTTAAGATAAGTACTATAACTGACATTGCATTATATATAGAGATGTTCCGATACCCTTTTTTCCTTCCCGATACCGATTCCGATACCTGGGCTCGGGGTATCGGCCGATACCGAGTACTAATCCGATACCTGGGTGTGTAATTGTATATACAGCTGTAGATAATACTAATAAATTATTTCATTGTGTGCTTCAGACTTATTCCTTAATAAAACAAATATACAGTGAACTAGAGTATTTTTATTATATGACATACATTGAACTTTTATTATATGACATATACAGTGAACTAGAGTATTTTTATTATATGACATACATTTGACAGTAATATTTTTTATATAGTTAGTATTACTAATCTGGGGTGCGTTTCCCAAAAGCATCGTTAGCCAACTATGGTCGCAAGTTCCGTCGTTACCAACATAGTTCAACGATTGGGTGTTTCCCAACACCATAGTTCAAACGAACATTCGCAAACAGCGTCACAAACTTACTTGGTTGGAACTACAGCTCTCGACCTGTGGTTAGAAGCATCGTTGCTTCTTAGTAACACATGTGGGCTAAATAAATTATGTTCTTGGTCACAGTTTGCAAGCTAACAGGCAGTACAATCTATATCCTCAATTTTATCTAAAAATAAATGCGTTTTACTCTATGTATTTTTGTGCGTCCTTTATAAGCGTTGTTTATGAATAGTGCGCATGTGCACAAATGCCTGAGGGAACCCCGGAGTATGACGTAAGAGAGAACGCGCAATGAATCAAACATCAAATAAAGCGAAATGACAGGGAACAAAAATAGCAAATTAGTCATTAGGTGCCATGTTCAATATAGCTTCATTTTTGACATCTCTAATCAGTTAAATAGCAGAAGTTATTACTCGGTGACGAAATTAACAACGGCCCTAAGTTGTTGAACTAATGTAGTTCAAACTAGAGACCTGCGCGGGACGGATTTTTCAGTCCCGCTCCCGCCCACTCCCGCAAGATTGTGTCCCGCGCCCGCCCGCTCCCGCAGAAATATACGTTATCTCGTCCCGCTCCCGCCCGCGACATTCATGATTTGTCCCGCTCCCGCCCGCAAAAGCCCGCATAAAATTAATCTATATTGATTTTTTCTGTACATCGATTGAATTTACATGAAACAGTTCTGTAACATCTTGTAAGTTCCACTAGACCCCAGCATAAACGCTCTGGATAAAATATGTGTTATTTAGACTAAGCATCAACATTCACAAACCACTGTTATTCTTAACAAAAAAGCAAACATGAGCTATGTGTGCATCCACAGCAGAATGCAAACAAACAAGGCTCCTTTAAAGCTGACATCTCAGTATATACGCGATCTCATAAAGCTCTTATAACACAATGGATATTATGCACAATTAATCTTTCATACATGTCTACACTTTGAGTGTTGTAATTTGTAAGCACCCAATATTCAGCACTGTTCAATACTTTTGAGCAGTGAGTGGATTTTAACTTAAACACCACTGATTGGCGATGCGCTCCAGAAATCAGCAGATGGCTACATTGCTCTCACTTCAAACAAGTTTTAAACCGAAACTGCCTATTCTTGCGCTTACTGATCATATTTATGTTGTTCTTGCTGCTTTTGTGCAATAGATGAATAACAATTTTTTGTTTTTAGATATTTTATGTTTAGATATTTCTATTTTGCGGGAGTCCCGCGAATCATTTTATTTTCCCGCATCCCGCACACACACGAGTCTCTACCCGCCCGCACCCGCACTCGCCCATCAAGTTTTGTCCCGCGCCGCACTCTGTTGCGTTGGGTCCCGCGGGTCCCGCGGTACTCCCGCGGGATTGCAGGTCTCTAGTTCAAACGACGGAGATGCGACCATGTTCGGGAAACACTCGTGACTAGCTAGTTCGTTTCCACAACGATGCATCGTACTATGGAGGTTAACCAGCGAGTTACGTCGTTGTACGGAAACGCACCCCTGGTTTGCTGACGTACATCAGCCCTGTTTATAACAGAGAATTGACCATATGCACGAATTACTTCCTTGTTTACTCAAGCCAGCTAAGTCATTTCCGGTCAACTGTACTGTGCCGTAATATGAGCGCACTTTGTTCATTTTCTCTACATAATCCATTCACAATCGAAGAAAAGTGTTGTTTGTCTAAGAGGACCAAACGTCCATGTACACCGTTTCAAGAATGACAAATGCCAGTTTAAAAAAATACGCGAGTAAATCGGCTAAATATGCGCGAGTCATTGCTATGATTGACAGTAATAACCGGACCAAACAAATGACAAGCTGATGTCAAAAAAAGAGCTTAAATGATTCAGACTAATTTCACAGTAACAAAACTACAGCAGTAGCAAGTTTGTGTTGGTTAAATATAGGCTATTAAATAGCTTTAATAAATATTTTATATAATATATAATATAATTTTATATTTAAATAATTTAAGATAAAACTTAAAAGATGTAGTTATTAAATTTTATAAAATATTTCAAATTCATATTGATTCATATTGAGTGCATTATTTAATTATTATACCATCAATATTTAATGTATTTGTAGTGAACTATATATTAGTATTTAAATAATTCATCTTTATTGGCTGTTTGTGTGTAAGCTTAATGACTTTCTGCACTTGCTATACTATATATATATATATATATATATATATATATATATATATATATATAAGTACTACAATTTATTATACTAGTAATTTTATAATAAATCGAAAACGTCTTGAAAAATATATAGGGATTTTAAAAGTCAGCTTCACAATAAATAATCCTCTGCTGCCATCTATTGGTTATATGGGTAATTCCATAAATAGACGTTGTTTTCCATGAAGTCATTTTTTTTCCGATGCCGTTTTTATGAATGAAAAGTGAATCCCTGAAGTACATTTGATTTCACAGCTGTAGAGTTAGAAAATAAAAAAGGCTTTAAAATATTGCAAGATTTTAAAAATGTGTTCATGACTATGAAGGCAAGTTAGTGATTATCAAGAATACGATTAAGATGTCCTTGAAGAGAAGTATCGCTAGCTAGTTAACGTTAGCTTAAACACGTTATGATAGTGTTTAGCTGTCAGCATTTAAATGTACAACTATGCAGATACAGAGAGTACGGGATTGCCAGGCTCCGCATTTAAATGATATGTTGTTAAATAATATGAATCTGAATGTTCATGCCGCTAACATTGTTTAATGTTGCAATTATAATTTTTCTCAGTTTCTGATAAGAACGAGGCAGTAGATGAGTCTCAATAGTGTCCACCTAATATGTATCACATAGAAAATGAGCTTCAGCGGAAGTTTACGAGCTGGCTTATCTTTATGCGGAAGTTCTAAAGAACGCTCCGTGCATAAGGTCAATTTTGGCCAGAATTTGAAAGATTCTCACTAGATCTCGCAGCAACCTTATTCATTGTGCGGCATTTTCAAATGCTCCTCACTGCATCTCGCAGCAGTAACAGTGTTGCAAAATCAACGTTGGCTCCCGAATAAAGCTGTTCGGGGTTTGTGCAAGTTTGTTTGCATTGCAGTCCAAGCTGATAAACGGTCAGCGCTGAGCAGCTCAAACGTGTCGTGTTAGTTTCACTTTCGTTTCGCGTGCCATTTTATGTTTCTCATCTGAGACAGAAATGGCAGAGCTTATGAGTTGAACAACGCGATGGTCGCGCCAGTGTGACCGCTCACGAAAATTAGTAACACTGGCAGAAAAATTGGTCACAGTCTGGAGCCCTTTAATATTACCGCAAGTGTCCCGCGCGCTTCAGTACAAGGAGTAAACAAACCACACGCCTGTACAATTCATTAACACAGAACCACGCATTAATTCATATTTAAACAGTCGGTTTTTGGCTTAATATTAGTCCATATCACGATTTGATTTAAGTGTAATGAACTACCTTTGATTAATGCATCAAACTTTGACAAATTCCGTGACGTTCCGCGTTAAACTGTAAATTCCATTTTGACTGGATTCCGCGATTCCGTCCGTGTTTTCCGCATCGCAGAAATCATAAAGCCCTACATATGAGACATGCCGCCGTTTTAGCGGACAAACTGCTAGCACATTTGTATTTCTTCTTCGCTGCTCTAAACAGTGGTTGGTTGTGGCAACACTGTTTGCATTCTGAGCCGCAAAGAAGAACTGGCTTCTGATTTGCTAGCGGGAATAACTTATATCTTAAGAAAATGGTATCGGATCGGTACGTGGGTTCAAGTACTCTCCGATTCCGATGCTAGATTTTTTTGTGGTATCGGCGGCATTTCCGATACTAGTATCAGAATCGGAACAACCCTAATTATATAGAGCTTTAGCTGTGCTAAAACACTATACATAGTCTTGTTTATAGCCTAATTTAAATATCAGGGTAAATTCAAGTTATTTTGTGTTCTGGGAAACATGTGAGTATCTTCTGTAGCTTCTAAGAGCAGTACTAAATGAAAAGAAAAAAGATATTCAGGCAAAATAAGAAAAATGTACACATCTTCATTCTGTTCAAATGTTTTCACCCCTGGCTCTTAATGCATCGTTTTTCCTTCTGGAGCATCAGTGAGCGTTTGAACCCTCTGTAATAGTTGTATATGAGTCCCTCAGTTGTCTTCAGTGTTAAATGATGGATCTCAAAATCATACAGTCATTGTTGGAAAGGGTTGAAATACACAAAAATGCTGAGAAACATATACATTTGTGGGACCTGAAGGACTTTTCTGAAGAACAGCAGACAGTTTAACTGTTCAGGACAAACAAGGGACTCATGTACAACTATCATTAAAAAAAAATACACAGCTTTGGATAATTCCGGTAACAACACAGTATTAAAAATCAAGTGTATGTAAACCTTTGAACGGGGTCATTTTTATAAATTCAGCTACTATTTTCTCTTGTGGATATGTAAATGTATTTTATGTGAAATATCTTATTCAGGTCAGTACTAAAAAAAATAACATGCATTTTGTATGATCCCTCTTGTTTTGGTAAAATTAACATTTTGCAGATTCTGTTTGCAGATTATATTTGCATGCCTAATATGTTGAAAACAAAACATTCTTGTTTTGTCACTTTCAGGATTTACATGAATCATGTAAATTATACCAAATTTTCAAATACAAACAACACAATTTAAGGAAAAAAAGATGAGTAGTTTGCATGACTGGATATTGCTGTCATTCAAGGAACATTTCTTTTGAAAAATATTTGTCAAATATTAAATGTTTCGCCATTTTACTTGGCTCGCTTTCAGCGTTAAACTGACACTTTAAGCTGGAGTTTGGACTTGTCTGGAGTTTCTGTGAACCGTAAACCCGTCTCTTTAATTTAATTGGCCATCTCAATCATTTTGACTTTGATGAGCGCTGTAGGACCACTGAGGCAGATCAGCCTAAAAATGGGGGTACTATTCCCCCTCAGTGTCTATATTGGATACAGCCCTGTATTTAGGCTTGGAAATTAATTAAAGTGGTGTTCATTTTTGAACATTGTCTTGAACAAAATGTGTAGGAATCATAAACATAAAAAAAGATCTTAGTTCTTTTAATACATTTTTCTAAACTGAATCAGCACAACCTGACCTTTCTGCTTACTGCCCACATAGTTCATCTTGTGAAAATACCCTCTCATGTTTTTTTGTGCTGCATTATTGAGATATGTTCTTAGTTCCCAGTCAGGGTCTCTATGTTTGTATCCCTTCTTCAAAACCTGTTGTTTTGTGGTGGATTTTAGTGATTCTCTTTGCCTCCATGATCTCCATGTTTCAAAGCCCCCATGGGCCAGAGAGCACATGCAAGACTCAGGCTGTCTGGATGCTGTCAGGCAACAGTCGTGACTGATTTTACTGCCAACTTACTCCTGATAGCAACAAGATATTAAATAAAGTACAACCAAAAGTAAATATTTCTGTTCCTTTTATACAATGAAGATAGTTGAATTGTAGTATGAGTTTGATATGTGAAAAGTAGTTTAAAGCAAACCAGTGTTTTGGTGGTATATAAAAAAAAATAAAAAAATAAAAAAAAAACATAGGGGGCACATCTGTCATCATGTCTGAAGTTGATTCTTTTTTTGTGTTCATCTAAAATTTGGTCTTTTATTATCATGATATGTCAGGCCATGTCCAGTTGCACTTTTTCATCATCATGTTTGGATGCCTTGATGCCTTAAAGTGAAAAGACCCATAATCACTAATAGAGCTTCTTTCCGTCAGTGTCCTAGTTCCCCATGGGCACGAGTGTGCTGTTGACAGGCTGAGTTATTAGTTCTTGTTGAGGAAGTCATTCTGCCCTGGGCCACAGCGGTTGGACTGCGATGAATGCGCTGGAAGAGCGGAGTGTGAAGGAAGCGATGCTTGCCAACCGGTCTCACTCAAGCTGTTAGATGTGACAGAGAAGTGATGAAGTTAACGTTGAATGTGGGACTGATATTAAAGCTATGCTGTCTTCACTTGGGCTGTTGGGGCTTTCCTGAAACCTTAAATCCTGAGTGTTACAATTTGTTCTTGATGCATAGTTTGTGCCATACACTCAACGCTTATTTTACATACAGTGAAAATTACAGTGCCTTCCGAAAGTATTCATACCCCTTCATTTTTTTTTTTTTACATTTTGTTATGTTACTGCTGTTAAACTGTTTTAAATTATTTTTTCCCCACATCAGTCTACACTCCATGCACTATATTGACGAAGCAAAAACAGAATTGTCACAACTTCATAAATGTATTAAAAATAAAAACTGAAAAAAGTACATTGCATAAGTATTCACTCAGTACTTAGTTAAATCATCTTTACAGCCTCAAGTCTTTTTAGGTATGATGCAACAAGATTTGCACATCAACATTTGTCAATTATCTGCTATTCTTCTCCTCACTTCTTCAGCTCTGTCAGCCTGGATGGGATCTGGCAGACATTTTCAGGTTTCTCCAGAAATGTTTGATTGGGTTCAAGCCCAGGCTGTGGCTGGGCCACTCAAGGACATTCACAGAGTTGTCTATAAGGCACTCTTGCTGTGTGCTTAGGGTCATTGTCTTGTTGGAAGGTGAACCTTCTGTCCAGTCTGAGGTTCTGAATGCTCTCCACTGGGTTTTTATTAAGGCTATCTCAATATTTTGGTGCGTTGAGCTTTTCTTCTACTTTGATGAGTCCTTCAGTCCCTGCCACTGTAAAACAGCCCCACAGCATAAGGCTGCTACCACCACACTTTACTTTTGCGATGGTACTCTGCAGGTGATAAGCAGTGCCTTATTTTCTTCAAACACGATGCTTCAGACCACAGAATCTTGTTCTGAGGGTCACAATCTGAGGGTCCTTTAGGTGCTTTTTTGCAAACTCCAAGTGTGTTTTCATGTGTTTTCACTGAGGAGAGGATTGAGTCTTGCCACACCACCATAACGCCCAGATCAGTGGAGTGTGATGTTTGTCCTTCTGCAAGTTTTCCCCATCTGCATATATGATCATAGAGCTCAACTAGAGTGACCATCAGGTTCTTGGTCACCACTCTAGCTGAGGCCCTTCTCCATCAATTGCTCAGTTTGGTCAGGGGGGCAACTCTAGGAAGAGTTGTGGTTGTTTCAAACTTCTTCCATTAAGGGTAATGGAGACTTCATGCTTCTGTGAACCTTCAATGCAGCAGAATTTTTTCTGAACTCTTCCCCAGATTTTTGCTCTGATATGCATTTTCAACTGTTAGATCTTTTATTAAGACATGTGTGCCTTTCCAAATCATACCCATTCAATTGAATTTGCCACAGGTTAACTTCACTCGAAATGTAGTTACATGTACAAGCAATATGAATGCTCCTGAGCTAAATTTCAACTGTCCCAGATAAGGGTATGTATACTTATGAATCATTTAAGTTTTTAATTTTTAATACTGTGGTAGAGGTTCAGATGAATGAAGGAAGAGGGCAGGTCGGTGGTAGAGAGAACCAGGCTTTATTCGCTCTTTTAAACAAAAAGAAACAATAATTGCGCCCACGGCGACTTTTCAAAAAGTAAATTTCTCTCCAACACAAAGTTCTGGACGTGGCTCTTTTCCTCAGCCTGACGAGGCACCTCCAGTCTCTCTCTTGCTGGTCTCTTACTATCTGGTCTCTCTCTTTGTTCTCCTTATAAGCAGTCTCTCCATGCCAATTACTGCAATCAAACACAGGTGTTAATAATTTGCACTTGACCTACTTACTCACCGCTTGTCTCCCAACCTTCTCTCCCGCTGCCAGCTCTGCCGGACCACGCCCCCCTTGCCACATACCCCCACCGCCCGACACAGGCCGGGGAGCCCTCCGGCCTGCAGCCCCCCCCCCCCCATTTCTGGAGAGAAAGTCGGCCACAGCCATCTGAGCCCCCGGCCTGTGGACCACCTTAAATTTAAAGGGTTGTAACGCCAAATACCAACGGGTGATTCGCGCATTGGTGTCTTTCATGCGGTGGAGCCACTGCAGGGGAGCGTGGTCTGAGCAGAGAGTGAACTCCCGTCCCAGGAGATAATAGCGAAGGGTTAGAACTGCCCATCGGATCGCTAAGCACTCCTTCTCAATAGTGCTGTACATCGTCTCTCTCTTAGAGAGCTTACGACTGATGTACAGCACCGGCCGTTCCTCACCCTCCATCTCCTGGGACAGGACCGCTCCTAGCCCCCTGTCCGATGCATCGGTCTGCAGCAAAAAAGGGAGAGAAAAGTCAGGAGAATGTAACAGCGGTCCACCACACAGAGCAGCTTTTACCTGGGTGAAAGCCTGCTGGCACAGCTCCGTCCACTGGACCGGATCTGGAGCTTCCTTTTTAGTGAGGTCAGTCAGCGGGCTGGTGAGGTCCGAATAATTAGGTACAAACCTTCTATAATATCCCGCCAGCCCCAGGAACTGCCTCACCTCCTTTTTGGTCTTGGGTCTTGGACAGGTTGCAACTGCTGCCGTCTTATTAATTTGGGGACGCACCTGTCCATGACCTAAGTGGAAGCCCAGATACTTGACCTCCACCCGCCCAATCGCACACTTCTTTGGGTTGGCCGTCAGCCCGGCCCTTCGCAGCGCTCGCAGGACCGCCCGCAAATGCACCATATGACGCTGCCAATCCGGACTGTAGATAATGATGTCATCCAGATAGGCAGCGGCATAGGCGGCATGCGGCCGGAGGACCCGGTCCATCAGACGCTGAAAAGTGGCCGGAGCCCCGAACAAGCCGAAGGGAAGGGTAACAAATTGGTGTAAACCAAACGGCGTGGTGAAGGCTGTCTTTTCTTTGGACAAGGGCGATAAGGGGATCTGCCAATATCCTTTAGTTAAGTCCAGTGTCGAATAAAAGCGAGCTGTACCTAGCCGATCAAGCAATTCGTCAACTCGCGGCATTGGATAGGCGTCGAATTTCGACACCGCATTCACCTTGCGGTAATCCACACAGAACCGAACTGAGCCGTCTGTTTTAGGCACTAAAACTATCGGGCTTGCCCAATCACTGTGGGATTCTTCTACTACTCCCATCTCTAGCATCGCTTCTAATTCATCCTGAACCACCTTTTTTTTGTGTTCTGGTAAACGATATGGCCGACTGCGCACTACAACCCCCGGCTCAGTCTCAATATGGTGCTGGATGAGATTAGTTCGACCGGGCAGGGGGGAGAACACGTCCCCAAACTCGGCTTGCAATCTGGCGACGTCGGTGAGTTGGAAGGGTGAGAGGTGATCTCCCCCTAGGCTTAGAGTGAGAGAGTGGTTTTTAGCGCATACTTCTGGCCCGAGATCCTCCTCTCCACTCACCACCGTCGCCAGCATCACCGGTTCCACCTCACTCCATTTTTTTAGGAGGTTCAGATGGTAGATCTGACGTGCCCCACCTCTGTCCGTTCGAACCACCTCATAATTGAGATCTCCCACTCGTCGTGTGACCTCAAAGGGTCCTTGCCACTTGGCGAGTAATTTGGAGCTAGACGTTGGGAGCAATACAAGTACTTTATCTCCCGGTGCAAAATTACGTAGTCTGGTTCCCCGATTGTACAGTCGGCTCTGTCTGTCCTGGGCCTGTAACAAATTCTCCATAGAGAGCCGCCCCAAGGTGTGGAGTTTTGTTCTCAGGTCCAGTACATACTGAATTTCGTTTTTGCTATTCGAAGGTCCATCCTCCCAAGCTTCCCTCAGGACATCCAAAACCCCACGGGGCTGGCGTCCATAGAGAAGCTCGAAGGGGGAAAACCCCGTGGAGGCTTGCGGGACCTCGCGTACTGCAAACAGAAGGGGTTCCAGCCATTTGTCCCAATTTTTGGCGTCCTCGTGAACAAACTTTCGAATCATGGTTTTCAAAGTGCGATTAAATCGTTCCACCAGTCCGTCGGTTTGTGGGTGAAAGACGCTGGTGCGAATCGATTTAATGCCCAATAATTCGTAAAGCTCGCGTATCGTGCGTGACATAAACGACGTGCCTTGATCGGTGAGAATCTCTTTCGGGATTCCCACCCGGGAGATTATACGGAAGAGGGCCTCCGCCACACTTTTTGCTGAAATGTTGCGGAGGGCCACTGCCTCTGGGTATCGTGTTGCATAGTCCACTAGGACTAATGCAAAGCGATGCCCTCGTGCTGACCGTTCTAATGGCCCAATGAGGTCCATACCAATTCTCTCGAAGGGGACCTGAATGAGAGGAAGAGGGCGCAATGGCGCTTTTGGGGAGGCCGGGGGATTCACTAACTGACATTCACGACAAGCCGCGCACCACCGGCGAACATTCTCGTGAATGCCCGGCCAAAAAAATCGGGCCATTAGACGGTTTAGTGTTGCTACCTGTCCCAAATGTCCTGCCATAGGATTACAATGAGCCGCCTGGAAAAGCATTTCCCGACGGCTTTTGGGTACCAATAATTGAGTTGTATCCTGTTTTGTCTGAGTGTCTTGGGTCACTCGATACAACCTATCTTTTAAAATTGCAAAATATGGGTAAGAAGGAGGTCGTGCGGGTTGGAGAGGCTGTCCGTCGATGGATCTGACCTGTTCAAATGCATTTTTCAGCGTTTCATCCTGAGACTGCTCCAGGGGAAAGTCATCACGCTCTGTGAGGTTTAGCCTCTCAGCAGCATTTGGTTCCCCTGGGTCAGGCTCAGCCGGTCCCGGTTCCACCTCTCCCATCTGGACAATCGCCTCCCTTCCCTGCTTTTCCCAAGAGACATCCGCACATAAATACCCTAATAAGTGACTAAAAGCTGGCCAATTGGTTCCCAAAATCAGCGGATGCCTGAGGTGCGGGTTAACTGCAGCCTCCACATTATGCTTTTGTCCCCGAAATTGGATGGCTAGAAACGTTAAAGGGTACTTCCCTACATCCCCGTGCACACACCTTACCTTAACCATGCGGCTCTTATCCAATGCCTCGGGCTGAATTAGGCTTTGATGGATCGAGGTTTGGTTACATCCTGAATCCACCAGAGCCCAATAAGTACCCCCCTTAATACTCACAGGTATTTGGTACAGGCCAGCTTGATCGAGGGCAGCCTGTGGCGCATCCGGAACCCGGACCAGTGTCCCCACCTCCATCACCGGACACCGATCAATAAAGTGTCCTGGGTCCCCGCAACGCCAACAGGCCGGCCCAGACTTCCCCGCCACCCTAGTGGCAGTAAGAGGGTCAAACGATTGACGTGGAGAGAGTGTAGAAAGGGGACCAGGTGCGACACTCGGGGTGACCAACCCCGTACCCCTGGGTTGGGGTCTCGGCTCCGCCGATTCCGGTGGCGGACCACCCCTCCAACGGGGCTGCACTCTAGGAGGGAGATTCACCCGGGACCTAGGGAGAGGGACAGGTTTGGAGGTGGGAGAAGGGAGGAGAGAGAGAGAGACAGAGGGCAGGGTTTCGCCGACCCCATGGCACGCCACCATCTGATCCTCCGCCAGTTGAATGGCCAGGTTCAGTGACGATGGGCGGTGGCACTGGACCCATTGCGCAGTCTTCTTCGGCAGCCGCGCAATGAACTGCTCTAGTACCACCCGATCGATGACCTGGTCGACGTCGCTTCCTCCGGCCAGTAGCCATTTGCGGCACGCGTCCCGGAGCTGTTGAGCCATCACGAAGGGCCGGCTGCTTTCCCCCAGCTCCAGCGAACGGAATCGCTGTCTGTGCTGCTCAGGGTTCAGGCCGACCCGCTGGAGGATGGCCCTTTTTAGGTCATCGTAGACAAGGAGGTTCTGAACTGGCAGTTGCTGTGCAGCCATCTGTGCTTCCCCCGAAAGCAGCGGAATGAGGCGCACGGGCCAGTTCAAGCGCGGCCACTCACATGCCTCAGCAGTCCTCTCGAAGAGGTCGATGAATGCCTCTGGATCATCCTGCGGCCCCATTTTGTTCAAAGGCATGTGAGCTGGTGGGGCTGGGACAGATGTGGATCCCCCAGCCCGAACCTCCCGGTCCATCCAGCTCCGGAACAACTCGCGGTCCTCCTGCTGCGTGCGAACGAGGGCTTGAAACCTACGTTCCTGGTCCTCCCGCATGTCCAACAGCGCCTGATGGTGTTCTTGGTGAAGGCCCGCGAGCGAGTGGATGACCTCCGCAAATGGCGAACCTGACGGAGAAGACATGATGGCGGTAGCGTTCCCACTTCCTCCCGGGTTTCGGCACCAGTGTGGTAGAGGTTCAGATGAATGAAGGAAGAGGGCAGGTCGGTGGTAGAGAGAACCAGGCTTTATTCGCTCTTTTAAACAAAAAGAAACAATAATTGCGCCCACGGCGACTTTTCAAAAAGTAAATTTCTCTCCAACACAAAGTTCTGGACGTGGCTCTTTTCCTCAGCCTGACGAGGCACCTCCAGTCTCTCTCTTGCTGGTCTCTTACTATCTGGTCTCTCTCTTTGTTCTCCTTATAAGCAGTCTCTCCATGCCAATTACTGCAATCAAACACAGGTGTTAATAATTTGCACTTGACCTACTTACTCACCGCTTGTCTCCCAACCTTCTCTCCCGCTGCCAGCTCTGCCGGACCACGCCCCCCTTGCCACAAATACATTTGCAAAAATGTTGAAAACCTGTTTTTTGCTTTGCCATTTGTCTGGAGTGTAGATTTATGTGGGGAAAAGTAATTTAAAGCAGCAACATAACAAAACGTGAGAAAAAAATTGAGGCACTGTATATGAATATGACAGTCAGCAAATGGATAAAGTACAGCACACTTCATAATATCTTACTGCTGCATTTGGCTAAGTCGGCAAGGTTTGTAAAATTAAATATTTATTAGACATTCAAAGATTTGTTTAAATGATATAAATGTGTACTTGTAGAATGATGATGGTAAACGAGAAAGTATTATAATGTTTGCCTTTCTATTACTAATACTATAAAAGCAATCATTATAATACTTTTTGTATACCTTTATATTAGTTTAACACTTCTATCTGATTAGACAGAGGCCAATCAGCTTGCACTGTGTAGTAAATTATGTAATTGTTAGCAGATTGCATGTAAAGCACCTTGCCACCCTGTGTCATTTAGAATTTCATGACTGAACTACGTCTTAATTATTATTATTCTTGTTGTTTATTATTGATTTGTTTTAATTTAGTTTAGTGTGTTGGCCCCCAGTTTAAAACCCTCTGGTCTAGGATGCTTTATGAATGTGATGCACTAGCGCAGGGGTCCCCAAACTTTTTTCTGAGCGGGCCACATAATTTTCTTTTCTTTAATGGGGGTTTATAAAACAGTTTATAAAAGAAAATTCTCCCTACTGACTACTACTATTATTATTTTATTATGATTTTACCTGTATTTATTATACTTTTTAATGCTAGAATAGTTTATTATTTTTTATGCACCACACAGACAAATGATAATTTCTTTTAAAAAGATATACAGGTGTTTCTCAGTAAATTAGAATGTCATGGAAAAGTTCATTTATTTCAGTAATTCAACACAAATTGTGAAACTTGTGTATTAAATAAATTTAATGCACACAGACTAAAGTAGTTTAAGTCTGTGGTTCTTTTAATTGTGATGATTTGGCTCACATTTAACAAAAACCCACCAATTCGCAATCTCAACAAATTAGAATATGGTGACATGGCAATCAGCTAGTCAAAACACCTGCAAAGGTTTCCTGAGTCTTCAAAATGGTTCACAATTGGTTCACTAGGCTACACAATTATGGGGAAGACTGCTGATCTGACAGTTGTCCAGAAGACAATCATTGACACCCTTCACAAGGAGGGTAAGCAACAAACATTCATTGCCAAAGAAGCTGGCTGTTCACAGAGTGCTGTATTCAAGCATTTTAACAGAAAGTTGAAGGAAAAAGTGTGGAAGAAAAAGATGCAGAACCGCAGCCTTGAGAGGCTTGTCAAGCAAAAGTGATTCAAGAATTTGGGTGAACTTCACAAGGAATGGACAGAGGCTGGGGTCAAGGCATCAAGAGCAACCACACACAGAAATTAAGGTTCTAGAATCTGGAGGAAGGGTGGAGAAGCTTGAAGCTTCTTGTTGCTTAAAGTCCAGTATTGAGATTCCACAGTCTGTGATGATTTGGATGAGATGTCATCTGCAGGTGTTGGTCCACTGTGTTTTTTGAATCACGTCAAATTACGACTTCAGCATTTTCAGTGCTTCCACAGACTTTTCAACTGGGAATGGGGCCACTGGTTTCTTAGCTGAAAAACTTTGGGTAACTGGGAGATGAGTGAAGTCTTGCTTTTGCACTAGTCCCACAAACAGTGCTAGTTTCACCTCAAATGCTATTGAGTCATTTTGTAATAACTCTGAATTTTCTAGCTGGCTCGCGCATCACCTGTTAGATCACGATGAATGTACCATTCAGTTGGTGAATTTAACAAATAATTAGGCTATGTTGACAACTAAGGGAAAATTTAGTTTAAAAATTAGCCCCCGGGCCTTAGTTTGGGGACCCCTGCACTAGTGGATGGGCTCACAGTTCACAGAACAGCTCCTTGCCTCTCTCTCACTTTCCATTCGCTCTCACAAGCACACATGCTGCGTCTCACTTTTTTGGAGGTCCTTGTAGTCTGTATCTTGAGAAGGCAGCAGTAATTTCCTGCATCTGAACCTGTTAAGGGTTCTCAGCCCGCGGAACCAAACCACCGAAGCTGTGAGTTTTATCATGGCCGCCACATTGCTGTCTAATGAAATGATGGATGAGGCCTAGTTTCTCTCTCTCCCTATTTCACTCTGCCGCTCTCTTCCTCTCCGCGCAGGAATGAGAGAGAGTGCACACAGAGCAGAGCAGAAGCATGGAGGTCCCAGCAGAGAGAACCCACATATTAAACTGGCACAGGGGCCAGCGGATCAGCTGTCAGGCTGAGAGATATACAACACCCCGGCTCCATGCATTTATACAGAGAGCAGAGCAGCATAAGGGGAGGAAGCATCAGATCGAAGTCACTCACTCAGTACATGACCCGAGGTTTTTCTCACTGCAGATTTACAGGATCATATTTACAGATCTTCTTTCTCTATACAGTTCTGCACAGAAGTTTATATCCTAAAGGGATATGTAAATTTATAAGTAGAACTGTATGGCTCTCTTGTTCCTGTCAGGACATTCAGCGAATCAACAAAGCCTCTGGCTAATGGAAATATCCTCCTTTTGTGCGTGATGGTAGCTCGCAGTGATATGGTACGAGGTATGTAAGAGTTGTGTTTGTGGAACAGGCCTCTGGGGAGAAGTTACCTCCAATCAGATCAAGCCCAGAGAGGATAGGGAAGCAAATTAGTGTAATTCCCATTTATTCACTTTATTTCCCTTCAGCCCTGTTTACAACTTGTATTAACAGTTATTTCGGATGATCCAATCACCAGAGGTCAGGAAAGAGAGATCACTCTTCTCCTGTATCTTCTATATATGTATACAGATTTTGCAATACGTTTTTTATGCTCACCGTGGCTGCATTTATTTGATCAAAATACAGTAAAATACAGTCTTACAAGGATGAAGAAAGAGATAACTAGAGCAGTACTTGGACAGACTTAAATAAACATGTCACTAATGAGAATTAGCGGCCTTTGACCACTTATCAGGTCAGAGCAGTTCTCTCCATGAGTGCCCTCCACACTGACCTTTACCATCTCAAGGCTTTATTCCCTCAGGAACTTAAAACAAGAAGCTCTAATTGTAGCGAAAGCATCTGAATGCAGTAAGGAGCAACAGAACAGTGACATTGTGAGTTCAGCGTTTGATGGGATTTAATCTGGCTGTGGTTTATTGATAATACATGGCACATATTAAAATGGTTTTGGACTCCTTTGGGAACTGCAGAGAGAGGATTGTGGATGAGAGAGCTCAGCGTCAGCATCTGTGGCAGAGATATGGCGACAGTTTGGATTGGATGGCGTGCTGGCATGACAGATAACAGTAAATAATAGAGACTGTGTTCCCACAATAGAGTTGAGAAACTGTGATCAGAGTCTTGGTTGCCGCATAAAAAACATTGTAAACAGGAATAAACACTTCTTGAGTGCGAAAAGTGTAGGCAGTTTAATCTTACACACTGCAGAATTGCAAATCTATCTATCTATCCATCCATTCATCTGAATTATCAAATCCATCCATACACTGCAAATGATCAAATTCATCCATTCCATGTGCTGCAGAATTCCAAAACCATAAATTCATATGTCGATTCACCAAAGAAATTCAGGTCCAAAATGCAATTAATCAATCCATCTATTACAGAATTGCAAATTCATCTATTTTTCATCCATTTACCACAAATTGCAAATCCATTCATCTATTCGTCCATCCATCCACTACAAAATTACAAATCCAGTCATCCATCCATCCGTCCATCTACTGCAAAATTTCAAATTTATCCATCCATCCATCCACTACAGAATTGCAAATCCGTGCATCCATCCGTCCATCTATCCATTCACCACAAAATTGCAAATCTATCCCAATCCATTCACTGCAGAATTGCAAATCCATTCATTCATCTATCCATCCATCCAACCAACCATCCACTGCAGAATTCCAAATCCATCCAGCACTGCAAATTATTAAATTCATCAAATCCATGCATCATCCATTATTTATCCATTTACCACAATATTGCAAATCCATCCCTATCCATCCACTGCAGAATTGCAAATCCATTCATCCATATCTATCCATCCATCCAACCACTGCAAAACTTAAAATTCATCCATCCATTAACTGCAGAATTCCAAATCCATCTATTCATCCATCAATCCATCAGCTACAGAATTGCAAATCTATCCATCCATCCATTCATCCACTCCAAATGATCAAATTCATCTGTTTATCCATCCACTGTAGAATTCCAAATCCATAAATTCATCCATCCCATCCATCCACCACAGAATTGCAACTCCAGCCATCCATCATCTACTAAAGAATTGACCATATGCATGGATTACTTCCTTGTTTAGTCAAGCCAGCTAAGTCATTTCCGGTTAACTGTACTGTGCCGTAATATGAGCGTACTTTGTTCGTTTTCTCTACATAATCCATTCACAATCGAAGAAAAGTGTTATTTATCTAAGAGGACCAAACGTCCATGTATACCATTTCAAGAATGACAAATGCCAGTTTAAAAAAATTCGCGAGTAAATGGGCTAAATATGCGGAGTCATTGCTATGATTGACAGTAATAATCAGACGAAACAACTGACAAGCTGATGACTAAATTCAGAGTAACAAAACTACAGCAGTAACAATGTGTGTTGGTTAAGTATAGACTATTTAACAAAGTCCCTTTAAGATAAGGGTATTCTATAGTCTTTGCTATTTAATAGAGTTTACAGTTCAAGATAAAACTTAAAAGATGTAGTTATTCAATTTTATAAAATATTTCAAATTCCTATCGATTCATATAGAGTGCATTATTTAATAATTATACCATAAATATTTAACGTATTTGTAGTGAACTATATATTAGTATTTAAATAATTCACCCGTATATTTCACAGCTGTAGAGTTAAAAAATAATAAAGGCTTTGAAATATTGCAAGATTTTAAAAATATGTTCATGACTATGAAGGCAAGTTAGTGATTATCAAGAATAAATTAAGATGTCCTTGAAGAGAAGTATGCTAGCTAGCTGTCAGCATTTAATTGTACAACTATGCAGATATGGAGAGTATGGGATTACTGCAGGCTCCGCATTTAAATGATATGTTGTTAAATAATATGAAACTGAATGTTCATGCCGCTAACATTGTTTATAATGTTGCAATTATAATTTTTTTCAGTTTCTGATAAGAACGAGGCACTAGATCAGTCTCAAGAGTGTCCCAACTAATATATAGCACATATAAAATGAGCTTCAGCGGAAGTTTACGAGCTGGCTTATCTATATGCGGAAGTTCTAAAGAACGCTCTGTGCACAAGGTCAATTCCACATCCATCCTTCCATTCACTTCGGAATTGCACATCCATCCATCCACTGCAGAATTGCAAACCCATCCATCCATTCATCAGTCCATCCATCCATCCATCCATCCACTAAAGAATTCCAAATCCATCCAATGATAGATTTGAAAATCCATCCATACATCTATTCATCTGTCCATCTAGTGCAAATGATCAAATTCATCTGTCTATCCATCCATCGAAGAATTCCAAATCCATCCATTCAGCCGCTGAAGAATTCTAAATTCATCCATTCATTTATTAACCACCGAACTGCAAATCCATCCATTCATCCACTGAAGAATTCCAAATCCATCCATCCATCCATTCATCAAAGAATTTCAAATCCATCCATTCATCCACTGAAGAATTCCAAATCCATCCATTCATCCAATCACCACCGAACTGCAAATCCATCCATTCATCTACTGAAGAATTCCAAGTCCATCCATCTATTGATCCATCCATCAATGTATTCTAAATACATTCATTCATCTACTGAAGAATTCCAAATCCATCCATTCATCCATTCGCCACCAAACTGCAAATCCATCCATCCTTTAACTGCAGAATTCCAAATCAATCTATTTATCCATCCTTTAACTGCAGAATTTATCCATTAACTAGAGAATTGCAAATCTATCCATCCAACCACCCAATCTGTCCATCCACTGCAAATCATCAAATTATTCTGTCTATCCATCCACTGTAGAATTCCAAATCCATAAATCAATCCATCCAACATCCATCCACCATGGAATTGCAAACACAATCCATCCGCTGCAGAATTGCAAATCTATGCATCCATCTACTGCAGAATTCCTAATCTATCCACAGCAGAACTGCAAACTGCAGAACTGCAAACCCATCCATCCATCCATCCACTGCAGAATTCCAAATCCATCTATCTATCTATCCATCCATTTATCCACTGCAGATTTCCACATCCATCCATCTGCTTAAACCTTCAAACTTCAAGGCTTTTTGAACTTTATCTAAAACTTTAAGCTAACATTCAAAGTCTTCTCTTTTCTAGCTAAAAAACAGTAACATGTATTTTTTCCCAATTTAAATTTAAATTTTGAATAGTGCACAACCCTGTAACATCTCTGAGTTAGGAATACTTCATGTCCAGTCCTAACCTCAAATGTTATGGAAGAAACCACAAAACGGTTATGAACTGGTTTAAATTCAGACATTGATCAGAGCTCATCTGTCTGGGTTCTTCGCGGCTCAAGGCTAATCACAGTCCTGCCTGTCTGATTTAGTACATTCTAGCAGACAGACCAGTCTGAAAGCAATTTGGCTTTTGCAAAATACAGAAGCTTCAGTATTTGTCACAGGGTCTGAATTCACTGGGCCTGGGATTTTAGATTTGTTTTATTTTGGTTTTAGGCAAATGTTGCAGAATAATGTTTGTAGCCAAGACTTGTAGCATTTGAACAAACAGCTGCTTGGACAGTAGAGTGACCTGTGATGGATTGAGTTGCCAGTCTGGGATTGGATTAAGGGAGATTAACAACGTTAGCAGTGCATGGACTAAGAGGGAACTGTGGGTGATGTGATGCAGTCATAATGAGACAACATTCATAATCCATTGTACTTGCGTGGAAAATGGATATTCAATGAAAAACAAATGTTAAGGATTTTGAAGTTCATAGGGACCAGAACTTCAAATATACTTAGTATCATAAAAGAAGATCTTAGGACATGCTACTTTTCAAGTGTTTGTTATATGGTTCCATGCACATCAAAGACTGACACTAAGGAGAAGAAATTGTTCAGTTAAGTCGTTTTTTTTCTTTGCACACAAAAAGTATTCTCATAGCTTCATAAAAGTATGGTTGAACCACTAATGTCACATGGACTATTTTATCGATGTCCTTACTTCTTTTCTGGGCCTTAAATGTGTCAGTCTCGTTGCTGTCTATGCAGGGTCAGAAAGCTCTTGGATTTCATAAAATATATCTTATTTTTTTCCTAAGATGAATGAAGGTCTTACGGGTTTGGAACATGAAAGTGAGTAATGACAGAATTAAAATTTTTAGTAGTTTAAATGCAGCTTCAAAGGGCTCTAAATGATCCCAGCCGAGGAAGAAGGGTCTTATCTAGCGAAACAATCGGTTATTTTCTAAAAACATTTACAATTTATATACTTTTTAATCTCTACACAGAGTACACGCACAGAGCCAGACAAGACGAGCATTTGAGGTTAAAAAGTATAGAAATTGTATTTTTTTTTAGAGCCATTTGAAGCTGCATTTTGGAAGTTCAAATTCGGGGGCACCATAGAAGTCCATTATATGGAGAGAAATCCTGAAATGTTTTACTCAAAAAACATAATTTCCTTACGACTGAAGAAAGAAAGTGATGAACATCTTGGATGATAAGGGGGTGAGTACATTATCTGTAAATTTTTGTTCTGAAAGTGAACTACTTCTTTAAGGGCACTGAGCTTTAGGGTTTTTAAGACCTAGGACAGTCTTGCGCCTGCATAGTTATGGCTTTAGACTTTGTTACTGTGTTAGATTACACGTCTTCTAGCACAGCATTTATTGCTTAGAAGGACAATTCAATCTTCACGTTAATTGGTTCAACTAAAGTAATTACAAATGGATGTGTTTAGAGATGGCTGTCATAAGGTAAAAAAATGTTCCTGAAAATCAATTCCAGTGGAGCAAATGTTGCCCCTTAATAAAAAACGTTAATTTGTGAGACGGTGAGAGACGTGCATTTATCATGTTATGGTTCACAGTGTCGAGCAGTATCTGCTCTTGATTGATTTTTCCCTGCCATTGTGACATTCAAGATCCTGTTAGCAGTGCAGCCCGCCTGTTTGCAGGGAAGATGAGTTCTGACTTATTAAAAATAGATTGTGAGGCATGGAAAAGAAAGAGAGAGAAAATGAATACAGATGGACAGAACTAAGAGGAACAGTCCACGTAAAAGTGGAGGCTAAAAAAGGAACGAAGTAACAACATATCAAAGCCGAGGAAAATGGGCAGGAGATGAAATGATGAGAGACCAGGCAGAAAAAGAACAGGCGCCTGTTCTCTTTCTTCCTCTAGGTGGAGGACAGAACGCTGAGTCAGAGCTTTCACCTCACATGATGTCCATTACTTAAACAGCCTGTCCGCTTCAGCAGCTCCACAGGAGACCCTCTGGGTAGTTTATGTATTGATTTAACCGTGAGCCCAGGACCATTTTTTAGCGTAAATAATTGTTCGCTTGGCTTGATGCGTAGGGTACATGCTCTGCTGTGGGCTTGTTTCCATCAGCGGTCCTCGCGCGCAAGCCATTTGTAACGCGCACAAGCAGATGGATCACTGACCGCACAACAGCCTGCAGAGCAGATGTGTTAAATCTTTTCAAATAAAGAGCTGAGCTGTTGATGTCGGGTCAGAAACCTTTATGAAGCCAGCTTCTCATAAATGTTTGTTCTTTCGTACAAACAATACACAGAGTTCTCATTTTTCTCTACCCTGGGGACACTTTAAAAGAGCTATATCATGGAAAACTGGATTTTCTTGGTCATTTGAAGTAGAGTTTGTGCTCTGGAGATACTGTCTAGCTGTCTAGACCTATTAGCATATGACATACCACATTTACAAAGCAACAGGTGTTTACAATGCAACAGGCTCAGTCAAGGTGGAGGAGGAAAGTAGAAGACGATATTAACTTTTTAATCAATAGTCATTTTTAGTTGACTAAAATAAAAACAAGATCTTCTAACATATCAGTTAAAGAACCTTCTGAGTGATTGTAAAAAAGTAGTCAGACAATCATAACAGAGGTCATTTACATAGAAGGAATGGTCCACCCAAAAATGAAAATGACCCCATGATTTACTCACCTTCAAGTCATCCTAGGTGTATATGACTTTCTTCTTTCAGGTGAATACAATCAGAGTTATATTAAAAATTGTCCTGGCCGTTCCAAGTTTCATAATGGCAGTGAATAGCTGTTGAGATTTTGAAGCAAATTAAAGTGCATCGATCCATCAAAAAAAGTACACAGGTCTGGAGGGTTAATAAAGGCATTCTGAAGCGAAGAGATATATAAGAAAAATATCCATATTTAAAACGTACTATAAACCGTAAATTCTAGCTTTTGCTAACTGTTGTAGCGTGTTCATGAGAAAATGGCATTCTAGTGGATGATGTAGGACTTAAAGGCAATTATTATTAAAATTTTTTTAGTAAAGTCGGTTGTGTAATCTGTAGTAAATCTCCAGCAGGTGCTTTCAGATGGAACAGCATTTAGTACACAGAGCTGTAGTTTACTGAAAAGCTACGCTACATCGTGTTCATTATTGCAGACGATTTAATAGCGCGATTATGAAATCAAAAGAAATAGTTTGCGTAGCTTCTCAGTGAACAACGGCTCTGTGTAGAAAAGCTGCTACATCTGAAAACATGTGAAAATACCACATTTAATAACATGTTTTTACTCCAAACTCACTTCATAACATCAGTCGAGTGTTTGAAATAAATCCTTCTGTGAGATGGTGTGGCTTTTTACACAGAATAAGGCACGAATAGTATTCACATAATTCTAAGCAGTGGTAAAGGCATTGCATTATTATATACTGTATTATAAGAAAAATTATAATTAGAACTCATATAAGCCATACATTGTCATAGTCTTGTGTTTATTAGTCACATCATTAATGAAATCAATGAAATCTTCTGTTTATTCAGCTGCAACGAGGCATTTCCTGGGTTTCCTCTTCGGGCGTATTTGGAGTTTCTGCGCGAGAATGAGAGCGCCCTTTGGCCTTCGGATGAAGATTTACTGCTAATCACAGAACCGTGCTTCACTGAAAGATACGCATGACAATCGCAGCTTTTGATTAATTGCGATTTCATTTCGATTTATCGTGCAGCCCTAGTGCATACAACAGTAAGCGGAAGCTAGAGATTACGGGTTATAGTTTTTAATATGGATATTTTCTCATTGATTACTTCAGAAGACCTTTATTAAGCCCACAGAGCTGTGTGGAGTACTTTTTGTGATGGATGGATGCACTTTATTGCACTTTTTGTTTCCTTCTGGAGCATCAGTGAATGTTTGAACTTTTTATAATAGTTGTGTTTGAGTCCCTTAGTTGTCCTCAGTGTGAATAGATGGATGTCAAAATCATACTTACTGCTGGAAAAGGTTGATATATGCAAAATATGCTGGAAAACTGAATAATCTGCAGGACCTGGAAGACTTGTCTAAAGAACAGCGCTCAGTTTAACTGTTCAGAACAAACAAGGGACTCATGAACAACCATCACAAAACCAAAAAACAGTTGTAGATCATCCAGGTAACCACACATAGTATTAAGAACCAAGGGCTCTCGAACTTTTGAAGAGGGTTATTTTAAAAATTTCAGCATTTTTTTTTGTCTTGTGGACTATACTGCCCTCCAAAGGCAAAGCGCAGTAACTACACATTTGGTCAAAATTGCGTTAAGGCTTAAAATAGATTTGTGACAACTGTTTTGTCTTGTGGCAAAGTCTCCTGGTTTAATTTTGTCCAGTTTCAGAGAAACGTTGAGAAACGAGAGTGTCAACATGTTTGACTAGCTGTTGTAAAAACTTTAAAGGCATTTTTCTCAGTTTCATTGTTCGCGTAGTTACTGCACTTTGCCTTTGGAGGGCAGTATATGTAAACATCTTTTATGTAAAATATCTAATTTCTAAAAATAACATTAATTTTTGTATGATCTTTCTTATTATTCACATTGTCACAGATTCTGCAGGAGGTTCCCAAACTTTCACATGCCACTATTTGTTTTCTAATCCATTCATTATTTGTTGCACCCAATAATTGCTTTGTAGTAAGGAGATATTTGTTTATTTTTGCCTTTATTTACATAAGAAATATCAGAATTGATAGGAAGCAAAGTGGGAGAGAGATAGGGGCGGGATCAGGAAAGGTCCTTGAGTCGGGATTCGAACACAGGACACCCGGAGCACAATGGCGCTGTATGACAGAGTGCTACCCACAAAGCTACCAGTGCCGACTTGAATTGTTTATTAATAAACTTGTGTTTTCTGAGTCAGTGTTGCAAAGATGAAGTTGACAATCCTGACTCACCATCAACCTCATTGGATGTGCCTTTAGAGATAAATGCATGTTTACGGATTACATAGTGAAAGATTTTTTGTTTTCAAATTGAATTATTTAGTTTTTTAGTTTTTTATTTTACAAAAGCACGTTTTGTTGATATTGTTAGTGCACACAAATAAAAGTAGACTCTTTTATTTGTGTTACAGTTCTTAATTATGCATTACTCTTACCTTAATGAGCAAAAAATGATGGCATATTTTAAGTTTCCACTGTTATTAAGAAAAAAATGTCCCGTAAAGAGTGCTCCAGCTTTTACTCTCCACGCAAATGATTGGATATGCGCCTGATAGCGCACATTTGTCTAGGTTAAATGTTTAAATTAATATTGTGAAATGCATGAAGTGATTTATGTCTATAGATTTTATTTTAGGCAAGTCATGTTGATTTGAGAAGGCTAATTGATCAAACATATGCTCAGCTCACTGTCTGCTGCTGACCACTTGGTCGCTACTTGAAAAAACTAAACTTGAGTTAAATAAACATAAAATGTTTCAAACATCTTTATAAATTAACTTAATGAATAAACGAAAATAAATATTGCCACTTTGCTATTAAAAACAAAAAACAGCTATTTTAATGGCTGCAACAGTAGTTGTGTAATGGGCACCTGCATACCCTGCATACCCAGACACTACACCCCTGGTCCTGACATACTCAAAGCAGGCAATAATCAATTAAAGAGCAAAACGTAAAAGCCAATAAAATCTAAAACTTTACTTTTGCTAATTTTATATTGGGTGGGTGGACAGCACTTTTGTATGGGCATGGCCCCACTGTCATCACACCCCTGTAAAATAAGTATTAAGAAATTGCTTTTTTAATAGGTGTAAGTTTATTTTAAGAGATGGGTAGCGAGGGTGGACAAACTATCAGAAAGGTTATATCAACACACATCATTTGACTGTCAAAAAACATAATGAAAGGGTCTTGTACACAACTTTCATCATGCTCATCCAATGATCTTTAACCAGCTCAACCTATTATTTGCACTTTTCTCATTCAACTGTCAGAATGAATTTCCATCTCATAGCCCACATGTCCACATCTCTAGAGCGGAACTGAACCTTTTTAATTAAAGGTTGCACACATTTTGTCAGATGTTTTAGATAAATTGCAAATTTGTTATTTGTACTGTTGCATCACTTTTAACAAACCGCTGACTGAGAGCTTAGGATGCAGGAGACACACTTTTAAGTGAGTAAGTGAGTCCTTTTGAGGGAGTAAATTATTTTGCAATCAGGCTGATGCAACCTCTGCTTCTGGGTTTGTAATTCACTCCATCGCATCATTTGAAAAAGGCTGCCAACAAACTTGCAGTTTATTTGTCTTCCAGCCCTCAAAACCAATTTACTTTTATTTTAAGCACATTTATGAAGTTTTATTAAGCAAATAAGAATAGGATTACTCAAGCACATGATGTTCTTTCCATAATATGAACAAGACATATAAAAAATGGCATGTTTGTGATTGAGCCTGAAGACCATTAATTGTTGTTGGTGGTTGTGTGTAATTGTGATGACTCTTCAGATGACGACATGACGACATCTTCTCCGGCAGTCTCTATACTGGCCTGTATAGTGAGCACTGCAGTTACAGTAGTATTTCAGGAAACAGAAGAGCGCTGACAGGCTGAAGCGCTCATGCATAAATGCAGGAGAAAGTGCACAGAGTGGCTTTATGGAGAGTGGGTGAGGTGTACTCAAGGACAACTTCCACACTTCCTTTCCTCATCTTGTTAACTCTTAGATGAATGCTAAATGCCCTTGGGCTTTTATTCCATTTGTGTGTATGTGTGTGTACATTCATATATGTGACCCTGGACCACAAAACCAGTCTTAAGTCGCTGGGGTATATTTGTAGCAATAGCCAAAAATACATTGTATGGGTCAAAATTATTGATTTTTCTTTTATGTCAAAAATCATTAGGAAATTAAGTAAAGATCATGTTACATTAAGATTTTTTGTAAAATTCCTACTGTAAACCTATCAAAATGTAATTTTTGATTAGTAATATGCATTGTTAAGAACTTAATTTGGACAACTTTAAAGGTGATTTTCTCAGTATTTTGATTTTATTGCACCCTTAGATTCCAGATTTTCAAATAGATGTATCTCGGCCAAATATTGTCCTATCCTAACAAACCATATCAATAGAAAGCTTATTTATTGAGCTTTCATATGATGTATATATCTCAGTTTTGTAAAATTTAACCTTATGACTGGTTTTGTGGTCCAGGGTCACATATATGTAAGGTCTGTCTTGATTGTTCATGGTGTTATTAACTCATGTTATCAAGTTTCATGTTCTAGTTCATGTCTTTTATTTCCCCACAGGTTTAAAGTTGTTGACAGTCATAGTCTTGTTAACTTGTTTCTTGTTTTGAATGTTTTCAGGTGTCTCTTTTTAAATTATTAGTTCATTTGTATTTATAGACCTCATGTTTCTCTTGTTTCTTGTTGAGTTGTTAACATAGGCATATTGAAAAAACGTACCTATATACGAATCACTGCAGTTTTCAGTTGAAATGAACACTAGAGGCAGTAAAACACAGACAACTTTTATTTCTTATCACGCAAAGTATGATTTACAGGTACAGAGTTTTGATTAGTACAGTTTTCACACAATTACTTTCAGAATATTATGTTATGACTTCAAAACAATTTTAACATCCTGCACAATTTGAAAACTAAAATCTGGAAGTTAAAATAGCATGGTGGCCTCAACAAATGCATTTTTATATCACTTTTGCATTTGTTAACACTATCGGGTAGGTTTAGGATTGGGTTTGGTGTAGGGGATGTTTACAACACGATAGAGCATTAACCTCGCAAAACATGACTTAGTACTTGGTGGCAAAACCCTTGTTGGCAATCACAGAGGTCAGACATTTCTTGTAGTTGGTCACCAGGTTTGCACACATCTCAGGAGGGATTTTGTCCCACTCCTCTTCAAGTCATTAAGGTTTTGAGGCTGACGTTTGGCAACTCAAACCTTCAGCTCCCTCCACAGATTTTTATGGGATTAAGGTCTGGAGACTGGCTAGAGCACTCCAGGACCTTAATGTGCTTCTTCTTGAGCCACTCCTTTATTGCCTTGGCCGTGTGTTTTGGGTCATTGCCATGCTGGAATACCCATCCACTACCCATTTTCAATGCCCGGGCTGAGGGAGGGAGTTTCTCACCCAAGATTTGATACATGGCCCCGTCCATTGTATCTTTGTTGTGGTGTATTTGTCCTGTCCCCTTAGCAGAAAAACACCCCCAAAGCATAATGCTTCCACCTTCATGTTTGACAGTGGGGATGGTGTTCTTAAGGTCATAGTCAGCATTCCTCTTCCTCCAAACACAGTGAGTGGATGCCAAAGAGCTTGATTTTGGTCCAATCTGACCACAACACTTTTTACTCAGTTCTCTTCTGAATCATTCAGATGTTCATTTGCAAACTTTAGATGGGCCTGTACATGTGCTTTCTTGAGCAGGGGAACCTTGCTGGCGCTGCAGGACTTTGCGGTGCAGTGTGTTACCAATTGTTCTCTTGGTGGCTATAGATCCATCTGTGTAGTTCTGAGCTGATTCCTCCCCGTTCTCATGATCATTGAAACTCCACCAGGTGAAATCTTGCATGGAGCCCCAGACCAAGGGAGAATAATAGTTATTTTGTGTTTCTTCCATTTGCGAATGATCGCACCAACTGTTGTCACCTTCTCACCAAGCTGCTTAGCGATGGACTTGTAGCCCATTCCAGTCTTGTGTAGGTCTACAATCTTGTCCCTGACATCCTTGGAGAGCTCCTTGGACAACTCTTTGGTCTTTGTTCTATATACAAGTAACAAGCTGAGATTAGGAGCACTCAAGGGAATCTCAGATTGTTACTTGTATAAAAGACACCTGAAAGCCAGAAATCTTGCTGATTGTTAGGGAATCAAATACTTATTTAACTCGTTAAAATGCAAATCAATTTATAAATTTTTTTAAATACATTTTTCTGGATTTTTTTTTTGTTTTGTTCTCACTGTTAAAATAAACCTTCTATTAAAATAATAGACTGATCATTTCTTTGTCAGTGAGCAAATGTACAAAATCAGCAGGGGATCAGTAATTTTTTTTTCACTCACTGTAAATAGAAAACAAAACCTTTGTACATGTGTCCTATTCAATTTGGGAATTAACTTTCTTTTCATTTAGTACTTTCATTGGTTTGATACTGGCACATTGTTGTGATTTCTTTGTTTGTGTATACCCGAAGGTATAGGTCAGTGACAGTAGTTCCATTAAACCATGAATGAATTGGTAGCACACAGCTTAATGCATACTAAACAGAATATACTTTAAACTGCCTGCTATAGCTAGAATGTGAAATAGTCTGCAATATGCAGTACATATTTCTAACTGTGACCAACGAGTTGCATCAAGTTATAATAACAAAATTCCATTTTGAATCCAAATGTGTTTTCTCCAAAGAAAACAGAAAAAGAAAAAAAGAAGTCCTTGCTTAAAGTCATTATAGGTAGACTACTCCTAAGCCTAAATCTATTCCTAAAATCAGCTTGGGTGAATCACATTAAACCACAGACTTTCTCTATACAGTCTTCTCAGTAAGGATAAGTAGCATTTCCTTCTTTCTCTACCGGCCCCTAATTGTGCAGGAAAAAGCATTAATAACCCTGCATCATTATACAGCGCTTGTAAACAGGTTTGCTAATGTGTGCTAGTGCTGATTTTCACACAGTGATGTGTTGTTTGTTTACTCTCACAGACGGATCTCATGATCGTTAAGCAAATGCTTTCTCCCTCATTTATTATATTTATTTGTATTTTGGTTCATTCATGTCATCTCTGGCAATATGTTTGGTACAAAATGAGAAACTGGACGTGTTTATGCATGTATCTCCATGTTTTGTCTGTGAGAAATGTGGGATATCTGCTGAAGGCACATATTCTTTGTCTTTAAGGAGATGAAAAGATGAAAAACTCTTTCTCAGCTCTGAAGCTGCCATACCATCATTAGTATACCTAGAAAATGCCTCCACATCCACAAACCCTCTCATTTGCGCTTAGACCATCTACCATTTTGATGTATTATTTACGGCCGTGCCGATGGGGAGGAAGGCTGCGAAAGAGGAGGACTGAAAAGAAAGAGTCTGAAAGTGGCGAGAGCGTAATAGGGAGGGGGTGCTGTTTTATCTTTTCTTTCTTGTTTTTGCCCCACGCTCTGCGCGAACCCCCATGGGACATTAGCGTCCATTGAGCAGACATGGCTTTTGTGTCCAGTGAGCTGACATTGTGGACTAATGGGGTAGTTGCTCAGGGGCTTTGTGTCTTCATTACAAAACACCAGATTCAGGCCCTGCCCTGCATTCCTCAACTGTGTCCCATTGATCGATAGTTAGCTTGTTACTTATTGTAGCATCTGTTTTACAATATGCTCTGAATTATGGGCAATAACATTCCAGCACAATGCTGGATAGTGTATCCAGTAATGTTTGATTGCATCAGGAAGATGTTTTCTTATTTTACTCAGAGGCTTCACAACAGACACAGTGAGGAAATCTACTTAGACTTATTACTGACTTACAATACAGACAATACCTGCTCTAGAAATACATAAAGGCTGCATTTATAAAGAAATACTAACTTAATGCTTACTGTGGCGGTATACTGTGTACTGAATACTATTTTTAGGTAGTTACATGCTACACTGTTGTCATATGTCCTCACCATGTTGCATGATTAAGTAGCTTTTTTCCTTTTATTTTATTATTTATTTATTTATTTGAAGTTTTATTACATTTTATAAAACCATCATATCAAAAATTATTTGGTAATTGGTTTACTCTCTTTGTTGTTGTAAATGTGGAATATATATGTATCTTGACATAAGTCAAGTAAAAGCTGTAATATTATGAAATATTTTTACAGTTTAAAATAGCAGTTTTCTGTTTTAATATATTTTAAAATGGAATTTATTCCTGATGGCAAAGCTGAATTTTCAATCACTACTCCAGATTTTTGTGTCACATAATCCTTCAGAAATCATTCTGATATACAAATTTATTGCTCAAGAAATATTTCTTATTATTACCCATTTTGAAAGCAGTTGTGGCATCTAATATTTTTGTAGAAACATTTTTTCAGGATTTGATGAATAGAAAGTTCTTATGATTTATTTGAAATAGAAATTTTGGAGGTTTTATTTTCATTAAAACTTTATTTGTTACTTAAGGATGTGAATTCGTGAATTTATGTCCAGTCAGTCCTTTTTAAAGCAATATACAGGTCCTTCTCAAAAAAATTAGCATATTGTGATAAAGTTCATTATTTTCTGTAATGTACTGATAAACATTAAACTTTCATATATTTTAGATTCATTACACACATTTGAAAGTAGTTCTAGCCTTTTATTGTTTTAATATTGATGATTTTGGCATACAGCTCATGAAAACCCAAAATCTCAAAAAATTTGCATATTTCATCCGACCAATAAAAGAAAAGTGTTTTTAATACAAAAAAAGTCAACCTTCAAATAATTATGTTCAGTTATGCACTCAATACTTGGTCGGGAATCCTTTTGCAGAAATGACTGCTTCAATGCGGCGTGGCATGGAGGCAATCAGCCTGTGGCACTGCTGAGGTGTTATGGAGGCCCAGGATGCTTCGATAGCAGCCTTAAGCTCATCCAGAGTGTTGGGTCTTGCGTCTCTCAACTTTCTCTTCACAATATCCCACAGATTTTCTATGGGGTTCAGGTCAGGAGAGTTGGCAGGCCAATTGAGCACAGTAATACCATGGTCAGTAAACCATTTACCAGTGGTTTTGGCACTGTGAGCAGGTGCCAGGTCGTGCTGAAAAATGAAATCTTCATCTCCATAAAGCTTTTCAGCAGATGGGAGCATGAAGTGCTCCAAAATCTCCTGATAGCTAGCTGCATTGACCCTGCCCTTGATAAAACACAGTGGTCCAAAGTACTTTTTTCGGATGAAAGCAAATTTTGCATGTCATTCGGAAATCAAGGTGCCAGAGTCTGGAGGAAGACTGGGGAGAGGGAAATGCCAAAATGCCTGAAGTCCAGTGTCAAGTACCCACAGTCAGTGATGGTCTGGGGTGCCATGTCAGCTGCTGGTGTTGGTCCACTGTGTTTTATCAAGGGCAGGGTCAATGCAGCTAGCTATCAGGAGATTTTGGAGCACTTCATGCTTCCATCTGCTGAAAAGCTTTATACCACTGAATAAAGAATAAAAAAAGGTAATTGCGACTATTTATCTTAATTCTCACTTTTTCTCTTAATTGCAAAAAAAAGTTCTGAATTTTTTTCTCAGAATTGTGTGAAATGAACTTGCAATTGTGAATTATAAAGTCAGAACTGCAAAATATAAATGTAAAACACTGACTTTTTTCTCAGAATTGTGAGATATAAGAAAACAAGACTGATATTTTTTAGAATTAAGAGTTTATGTCTCAAAATTCTGACTTAATAACTTGCAATTGCATGTTATAATGTCAAAATTGTGAAATTACAGTTTATATCTCACAATTCTGAGTTTTTTTTTTGCAATTGCGAGTTTATATTATGCAATTCTCAGAATAAAAGTCCGAATTTTTTCTTAGAACTGTGTGATTCAAACTTGTTAATATATGTTTATATGTTACTTAGAATAAAAGTGCTACGATTTATTAATTATGCTTGGCCACCTTCAATCTGTTAAACCTAATTTGAAGCAATGATGAGTCATTTCGGTGGCCTTATTACTAATGCACTGTATTAAACTTTATATTTTTAGTTAAATAAACAAAAAAAAAAACAAAAAAACATTTCTGGCTTGTGTATTTTCACCCAGGTGTTGAGGTTGTGTTTGCCAGTGTTATTCCAGCTGGATTCCTTGCTGGTCACTTACTGTAAACATGTTTATTTTCTCACGAATGCTCAGATGCCAGAAATGGCTCTTCAGAACATCCATCCTGCTGCTTCTGCAGGCTGTGCTGACTTTCCTCTCTTAAGAGACTTACATAACAGCTTCCTTAAGTCCACCTCCATTGGTAGAGTGGGCATACTGTAAATCCCACACCCACCCACAACAGCTCTGTGAATATCCAGCATACATCTAGGCTAGAGTGCTCTACAGCCCTATTCTGGTTTAAAATCTCACAGGTAAAAGTTTTTCGTGCTGAAACACAATACAAAGACAAGAGTGCTTTTTATAAATAGCAGCAGCCTTTTATATTGAGTAGCAGGAAAGACAGTGATGTGTTTGCTCACTGCAGCATTGTGTTTCTCTGTGTAACACTTTCTGTGAGCAAACTGATGGACAGAATTAATTGGAGAACAGAAGTGTTTTGATCAGTTCAGTGAAGCGTTGGGCACACCTTGAAATTTTATGTGCTGAATCATTTTGCCAGTGTGGAGAGGCATTGTGATTAACATAAAAACAAAATTGACCAAAAATTGACTTTACTTTCTTAAAGGAATAGCTCTCCCCAAAATGAAAATTCTGTTATCATTTACTCTCCCTCAAAGCTGTATGACTTGCTTTCACCTTCACAAATATAGATAGCTTAAAGGGATAGTTCACCCAAAAATTAAAATTATGCCATGATTTACTCACCCTAAAGCCATCCTAGGTGTACATGACTTTATTTTTCGAGACAAATACAATCTGAGTTGCATTAAAAAATGTCTTGACTCTTCCAAGCGTTGTATTGGCAATTGATAGTCAATAGTCCAATAAAGTCCAATAAAGTTCATCCATCTATCATGAAAAGTATTCCACACGGCTCCAGGGGGTTAATAAAGGCCTCATGAAGTGAACTGATGCTTTTTTGTAAGAAAAATATCCATATTTAAAATGTTATAAACTACACATGTTCGCGAGAGAGTGGCGTTCCAACATTATAAAGCTTGGAAAAGCCAAGACATTTTTTAATGTAACTCCAAATGTATTCATCTGAAAGAAGAAAGTCATATTCACCTAGGATGGCTTGAGGGTGAGCAAATCATGGGGTAATTTATTTACTAACTAACTTTACCAGTAGTTAAAAAAACATGTCTGCTGAAGAAAAGGCATTTAAAAATGGTGCATGTTCACACAATACTTTATTAAACATTTCAGAGACGCTCATAACCAGTTTCATGCGCATAACTTACATTTCACAGTTTTTTATCTGTAAGTGTTATAAATTTATGCAAATGTTTGCATTTTGAAAAGGCCCATCCTGACAGCAAGCAAGTCTCCATTAAACTTCACAGACTTGTGTGCTAAACAGAGAAAGCGCAACAGAGAATGCCAGTGCAGAAATGTTGATTATTTGTTGTTGGGTGTAAAATTTAGCTTTTAAATTGGCAATATTTAATTAAAATCCTATAACGCAAGTAGGGCTGTCCCCGAATAGTCGAAGATTCGATGCATCGATATGCGGAGCCTGATTCGACCACCGATCTCACAGTCGAATCTTCGCGGGTGAAACGAGCATCATACCATTTTGCCAATATGGGGGTGCTCAATGTCTAATTGCACACAGAACTACTGGTTTTGTACGGTTATATTAAGTTATATACAGCCTTTGATTATGATAATGCAGTAAAAACAAAAGTGAAAAGAAAGAAGCGTTCAATAAATATCTTTAATGTGTTTGTGAATAATTCCAACCACCCCTGTGACAAATTTAATTTTCACTTTCCCTGATGCATGACGAGATGAGGACCATCTTGACGGCAGGGATTAGCCCGCGATCACACCGAACACGTTTTTGCAGTTGGAGGCGCCTCTTTTGAATGGTTTTCTGTTGGCAGTGAGCATTCCACGCGCTGTTTATGCACCCCCGGCGCCTCGCGTTTTTGCCGCCTGCTGCGCCTCGCGTTTTTGCAGGAGCGCTCTGAGCGCCTGAAGTTGAAAAAAAAATCAACTCTGAGCGGAAAAACGCCCAACGTCATTCGCGTTCTTTTCCATTGTCCAATCGAATGAATGGAGAGGCGGGCCTTCTGTTGTGATGGCGAAAGTTTACCGTTGCTTAAAAAGTCCGGAGACTGCAAGAAATGGAGGAGAAACCTTTGGTGTCTATCGTGGGTAACCCGGAGCTGTATTATTTAGGGTTTCTGCTAATATGACAGTTTACTTAACAGCAAAAAAACTAAGATTTTAGAGCGCTCGCGCTATAATCCTTTGAATTGACTGACAGGACAGCTGTTTTGGTCGTTGCTTAGCAACATAAAAAGACCGCAGCACACTGATCTTTTATTAAAAGTCACCAAAAAAGGCAGTGCTGTGCGCCTCGCGTTTTTAGAACTAAAAGACGCGTTCTGTGTTTTTATTTAAACCTAAATAAGTTTGTCTGTCAGTTGGCAGGCAGTTTTGGTCGCTTTATTAAAAGTTGTTGCTGTGTGCAGTGTGTAAAATAAAATAAAAATAGTTTTACCCTCCTGCTGACTATAGTGTCGTGCCCCTCCCAACCCATTCACACACGCACATAAGCCTAGATGATTCGACTATCGGTCGACTATAGAAAGATTCGAAAATTCTGATTCGACTATGAAAATTCATAGTCAGGGACAGCCCTAAACGCAAGTAATGATATCTGTATGACAGCAATAATTGTAATGGGATTATAACATGATATAAATATAAGAAGCTCTTTACATTTATAGACCTTAGTCAGGGTACCGCCAAATTTAGCTTTTGACAGGAATGAAAACCATTTTGTGAAGGACAGAAGTACAGTGTGTTCAGTGGACTGTAATGATGTTTAAAGGGGACATCGGATGCAGAATTCACTTTTACATGGTGTTTGCATATGCAGTTGAGGTCAAAAGCTTTCCTTGCAGAGTCTGCAAAATGTTAATTATTTTTACAAAAAAAGAGGGATCATACAGAATGCATGTTATTTTTTATTTTGTACCGACCTGAATAAGATATTTCACGTAAAAGACATTCACATAGTCCACAAGGGAAAATAATAGTTGAATTTATAAAAATGACCCTGTTCAAAAGTTTACATGCGCTTAATTCTTAATATTGTGTTGTTACCAGAATGATCCACAGCTATGTGTTTTTTGTTTGTTTAGTGATAGTTGATCATGAGTTCCTTGTTTGTCCTGAACAGTTACACTGCCAGAAGAAAAACGATGCATTAAGAGCCAGGGGTGTAAACTTTTAAACAGAGTGTACATTTTTCTTATTTTGCATAAATTTCATTTTTTAATTTAGTACTGCCCTTCAGAAGCTACACAAGATACTTACATGTGCCCCAGAAGACAAAATAAGTTCAATTTAACCTAATCTTCAAATTTCAAAAGGCTCTTAATGCATCGTGTTTCCTTCTGGAGCATCAGTGAGCATTTGAACCTTCTGTAATAGTTGTATATGAGTCCCTCAGTTGTCCTCAGTCTGAAAAGATGAATCTCAACATCATACAGTCAATGTTGGAAAGGGTTCAAATACACAAAAATGCTAAAAAAAACCAAAAACAAATCTATGGGAGCTGAATGAAAGAACATCAGGCAGTTTAACTGTAGGTACTCATAAACAACTATCACTAAACATCAACAAAAAACAGTATTAAGAATAAAGTGTATGTAAACTTTTGAATGGGGTCATTTTTATAAATTCAGCTATTATTTTCTCTTGTGGACTATATGTAAATGTATTTTGTTCTTATTCAGGTCAGTACTAAATAAAAAAAATAACATGCATTTTGTATGATCCCTCTTATTTTAGTAAAATAACATTTTGCAGATTCTGCAAGGTATATATAAACTTTTGACCTTAACTGTGTCTTAACAGTTTGTGGACAGAGCCAATGATAAACAATGATAAAAATCTATTCACTCCTTTTTTTTAATTCCCCCTAAAAATCAAAGTCTTAATTCCCAAGCCGTTTTGATTTTCTGAGTAGTGTGATGTCACATTGCTCAGGCCCCGCCCACGACTTAATCATTTATGGAAATAATTGTTAGTTACAGCCACGGTCACATTATGGAAATAAAATGAGTTACGAATGCCATTTCATGCTGACTAAACCTCACGGGTAGTAATAAGAAGGTAACTGGTTCGAACCCTACTGGCAGCGAGCAGTGAACCATCACCATTGTGCCCTTCACTTAACCCCAGGTTTCCCCAGGCAGATTGTTTCTGTAATAAGTGTACTGTAAATCACTTTGGATAAGAGCAGCTGCTAAATTAAGGAGGGACTAATTACTAATTAAGGAGCGAGAGCGAAGGGGGCGGCGGTGGTGGAAAGAGGGGGAGATACAAGCCGAGTGGAAGGGCAAAAGGTTAAATGAGACGCCGCAAAAAAGATTTAGCTCTGCGTGGCACCTTTACATGGCCAAAAATGTTCTTGTTTTAGTCAGTTCAAAGGACAATGGTAGGCTTCACGCTGCTGGAGGCAGGTGGGCTGATAGGCTGGTGAGGAGCCCAGACAGCCATGCATTTGGGCTGGAGTTTATTTGAGGGATGGGTGCACCAGAGCTTGGCTGTTGGGTTTTCGGCTGGAGCTGACTCAAATCCATTTAACACCATCTCCACGGGACGCCCAGGGTTTGCCTGTGGCGCTCAGATGGCTGTTTATACCCGTATGAGAAGACAGGATGGGGAAAGTCACGGTGAAGTTGTGCTTTGCCCTGCCCTTGAGTTTTATCTTTAGTTGCAAATGTACTCACAAGGATGTTCACGTGCACTAACAATGCGTGAGCACAACACCAACCTCTTGTACATGACATTCTGACCCGTACAACTATAAAACAAATCAGCCGAGACTTCCTCTAGCAGCGATTCTGTTAAGTGGAGCTATTTCATGCTGAGAGTTACAACAATAGCCTCTCTAGTGCTGGCGTCTCTTGTCGTCATGACATTTCCTTCGTGCTGGAGTTGTGTTTTGAACTTGACCTTCGGTCCGTTCTCCTTAGTCTCCAACCTCCCAATTCCCAAAGCATCAGTTGTGCTGGGTGAGAGGCAGGGAAAAATAGGGGTGAAAACTAACTGCTGAATGAATAGAGGAAGAATATGAAATCCTAAAATGGTGTTTTAGTGCTGCGTAAAAAAAAAAAAAAATCTTAGTATTAATATTTTTAAAATAAAGTCGAAATTACGTGAATAAAGGTGAAATATTTAGAGAATAAAGTTGAAATATTTAGAGAATGAAGTTGAAATGTTTTAAGAATAAAGTTAAAAGTACGAGAATAAATTCAAAATGTTTTGAGAATAAAGTCAGAATTACGAGAATTCATTTGTACCAATTACGAGATTAAAATTATAATATTTTGAGAGTATATTCTAGCCTATTGCACATGCAAATGGCCCAGATTGAGAGCTCCGGGGGATATTCTAAAGTCTCAGCTTTCAAAATCTGTCAGTTTTATAGCGAAATACAATTAATATGTCTATTACAATAATGTGTTTTTCATGCTCTTTAACGTGGCGTGACAGATTGCTGTATTCACCTCAGTTTTCCTTTTACAGTAAGACATTCAATTCATTAAATTAGGCTATAGTGTTTTTTTCATTTCTTCTAATGTTCCTTCACGTTTATATTGTGCTATAAACTTGAAACACCTATTTTGTTATGAAACTGACAGAATTAGAAAGCTGAGCTGTGTTATATTAAAAACAACAAAGCACAAAATTATTGTGATTACTGGGTAGCTGGCACGCTACAAATAATGAATGGAACGTCAAAATATGGACGTTAAATATTATTTCCAATCATTTACTGTATTATACCATGAATAAACCAGCTTGTGAATAGTCATTTAAAAACTGTACCTCAGAAAAGTTGACAATATAACTTATGTTAATGCGTTGGAGTCCATGTCAACTTTTAGAACATTTTATTGTTGATTTTAATTAAATGCATGTGAGGAATGAAAGATTAGTTGCAGGCTACACTCTTAAAATATTATATCTTTAATAGCTATGATATAATTCTCAGGAATTTCAGCTTTATTCTCAAAATATTTTTTGTTTTTGACTTTATTTTAAAATAATTGTAACTTTATTCTTAAAACATTTTGACTTTATTCTCAAAATTTCTACTTTATTCTCGAAATAAATGTAAATGTTTCGGGAATAAAGTTGAAATTACGGGAAAAAAGTCGAAATTACAAGAATAAAGTTGAAATTTTGAGAATAAAGTCTAAATGTTTTGCGAATAAAGTTGGAATTATAAGAATAAAGTTGAAATGTATCGGGAATAAAGTTGAAATTACGAGAATGAAAACGAAATATTTTGAGAATAAAGTCGAAATGTTTCGGGAATAAAGTCGAAAATACAAGAAAAAAATTTAAATTACAAGAATAAAGTCAAAATCTTTTGGGAATAAAGTAAAAATGTCAAGAATAAAGTCGAAATGTTTCGGGAATAAAGTCGAAAATACAAGAATAAAATTGAAATTATGAGAATAAAGTCAAAATCTTTTGGGAATAAAGTAAAAATGTCAAGAATAAAGTCTAAATGTTTCGAGAATAAAGTCGGAATTGTGAAAATAATTTCTAAATTATAAAAATGAAGTCCAATCATTCACTTCATTTTTATAATCTCAACTTTATTCTCAAAACATTTTGACTTTATTCTTGAAATTTAAACTTTTTTTCCCCAAAACATTTGGACTTTATTCTTGTCATTTTAACTTTTTTCTTGTATTTTCGACTTTATTCCAAAACATTTTGACTTTATTCTCAAAATATTTTGTCTTCATTCTCGTAATTTCGACTTTATTCTCAAAATTTCAACTTTATTCCCGAAACATTTAGACTTTAGTCTTGTAGTCTCACAAATTTTCCTTTAAAATCAGCTCAAAATATACAAACTGATCCCATCTGGGCCTGGCGGTGACCTTATATTTTCACTCACATTAAACGTGGAGGGAGTTTTAGAGCTCATCCTCTTAGCATGACAAAACACTAGGATTTTTTTCCCAACAAAAGGGTCAGTATAGTGTTACCTTTTGACTTTCACTGAATGGGACGAGTCTCCCTAATCTGGAATGTTATGGGAAATTTCAGGCTACTGTGCCGCCTAACAAAAACATTGAAACCCTATTCCCTGATTTGCATTCCAATATGAAACAGGCATCAAAGTCCATGAGAAAAACAAAAACAAAAAAACTAAACAAAACTGTTATTTAGTCGCTCTATGGGTTATGGGAGAAAGGGATTAATTAATTATGGATCACAAATCTTCCGTTCCCTCACTTTTAATTGCAAAAGCATTTGGACTTTGCCAGTAATTATGTGGTAATTATCACGGATAGATTACAAACATTTGGTGCTGGATCCCATCAGGCTAATTTAAATAGATGCCTCCTTTTCCTTTTAAATGTTTCAAATTATTTAATGTTTAATGTCAGCACTTTGTCATATGCCAACTACTACATTGCTTATAGGTCAGGTCTCCCAGCATCTCAAACTTTCTGAAAAATTCTGTCATTAATTTCTCACCATCATGTCATTCCAAACCCATAAGATCTTTTGAAACACAAATTAAAATATTTATGAAGAAATCCGAGAGCTTTCTGACCCTGCATAGACAGCAATGCAACTGATACGTTTAAGGCCCAAAAAGGTTAAGGACATCATTAAAATAGTCCATGCAACATCAGTTGTTCAACTATAATGTTATGAAGCTACGAGAATAATTTTGGTGTGGAAAGAAGACATAAATAATGACATTATTCAACAGTTGTTCTCTTCCATGTATTGTAAAGAAGAAGAAGAGATATTTAGAGAGACTGAATGACTAAAGAAAGAGAAAACTGAATGTTTTGGAACTGTGCCATGGCCTCATGTGTGAAGTGATGTTTATGAAGGTCTGTTACGACACTAATGGGCTGTCTTTGATGAGACTCTACAGGGGGAGAAAGTGAGGGAGATGACATGCCAGGGACAGACACTTAGAGTGATTGGTGTGGCTATTACCCATCTGAACAGGAGATGAGCGAGAGGTAAAACACAGTAGAGGGCTGCTAAGAACAGACGTTCATATATGTTACTCCGCATGCATGAATTAATGGCAAAGACTAACCCATGCTGGTCAGGACACTTTAGTACTGCGTGAAGTACTTTGCTAATGTGATGTCTATCAGTGGCCTACTTGAGATGCCTCCTGTTACAGCTAATTTCTATCATCTGCCATGTGTTAAAGAGGTTATATCAATTTGAATCAAATCTTCCTTGATCTGAGAAAAGGAGTTGTGTGATTTTTCCCTGAAGCCACAGAGCATCTGTGTTTTCTATATAGCAAAAGACTACAAGTGAATAGGGTAAACATTTTAAATAATAGATATCGGCATTTCCCAGTTGATTAATCACAGTACGCTTAAGACAATTGTTTTGTATTACATGTTTTCTGAAAGGTTTAAGTATGCAAATTAGGCAATGTCTAATTAAATGTGAACAAATTTGCATACATTTTCAGAACAGAAATCTGATAAAGCCGTGTTTCTAAATTCTTGTTTCATTTTGTTGACATACTAGAGTTAACGGTTTTACAGAGGGGATTTTGGAAATCTCTTTTCGTCACTTTCTAAATCAGAAAATTCTGTTACCAGCCAGAAAAAAAAATGTTTATGTGCCATTCTACAGAACTGGTTCAAAGTCAGAGTTGGAAATTGCTTGGATGTGTGCAAATTGTATAATATCCAAGATACACATTTCTAGTAATTGTGCAGTTAATTCTCATATTGTATTTTGAGAATGTTTTCAAATATTTGTCATCTCCCCAAATTTGTCACTACCGAAACACAGTAATATATCATTTAATGAGAAGGGTTATATTGACCTATTAAGATTTTGCTTACATTTTGCTTGTAAATATATATTTTTTATATTTTATTACAAAGTTTTCTGAGGTAAATCTATAACAATTACAATTCTAACAATATTTTTAAGTGTGATTTATGAGATTTGTTGTATTTTGAATCCATTTTTTCTTTGTAAAAAGCAAAAAGGTGATAATACTGATTTCAAACTTAAGAATTCATTAGTTTTAATATACACTGAACCAAACACTATCATAACATCTTAGTTGATAATTCAGTATACTTTAATTTTTGACAAAACATCCCATGTTTCGGTCGTGACAGCACATTTTCGGTAGTGGCTGTAATGTTTTGGTATAAACCATATGACATTACAGAACTTTAACCCACTTTAATACTAAAACACTACTAAATCATATTAAGATACAAAATTCTGTATATTTCCCCCAAATGAAGGATAATGTGTTCCCTTTTGTCACTTCCGAAACAATCATGACGTTTTGAACAGTATGTACTGTATTGTAACTTAAAGGAATAGTTCACCCAAAAATGAAAATTCTGTCATTAACTACTCACCCTCATGTTGTTCCAAACCTGTAAGACCTTCAATCATCTTCAGGACACAAATTAAGATATTTTAGATGAAATTTGAGAGCCTTCTGACCCTGCATAGACAGCAACACAACTGACATGTTCAAGGCTCAGCAAGTTAGTAAGGACATTGCTAAAATAGTCCATGTGACATCAGTGTTTCAACCGTTCTGGGTTTGGAACGACATGAGGGTGAGTAATTATTGACAGAATTAAAATTTTTGGGTTAACTATCCCTTTAAATCTCCAGACACAAATAGATAAAATATAATAAAATACATTGCTTTGGATGTTAGTCTGAAAAAAGACATGTTATGAAAGCAACAAAATAGCACATTCTTAAAACTTACTAGTGCTAGAAAAAAAAGGTTTTGCCTGAAGTGTATTGCCTAAAATGAACTTTTTGTAAGTTCCCCTGTCTTTTTGAAAGGGTTCCTAGATGTTCTCAAGAGGCTTCTACCAGTGTTATCATCTGAACCTAAATGGTGCCCTAGTATTTGTACACTGGGACCTGAAATATAAAAACCTCAGACACTTTTTTTTGTTTGTTTGTTTTCTGTGAAGGTTGCTCTGTGCCTCAAGGAAGAGGCCTGTGCAACATAAGTGCAGGAGTTGTCTGAATTCTTACAGCAAGGGCAACAGGGAAAACGGATACATTTATAGAGTTCCAACAGAGGGCAGAATGACTAAATGCTGGTATAGATTTTTCTGCTTTGCCAAGAGGAGACTTGGTCAAAATGAGTCTTGCTTTGACCTTTTATTAAATGATGTTTTCTGTAGTTTTAGTTTAATAGATAACACACGTAATTATATGGGTCGAGTGAGTGTTGGTTTAAGCTTGATTGTGAGAAAAATGTGTATTCTTTAGGGCTGAAGGACTTTATTTCATTAGGTGAGAGTTGGAGCTCTAACACACCTCCCTCTTAATTGGCACTGCCCACTCTGCCTCTTAACTACAGCTAAGCCAGCTTTGGACCTGATACACACACACACACACACACACACACACACACACACACACACACACTTCAGATATATGAGAAAATATTTCACCATGGTAACAAGACAGCTTCGACCTTGATTTCCAGTCTGTATGTCTAGTAAATCAAGTGCAAATTCCACTGAATATAAAACCCTTACAGAATAATAAGCCAGATCTTTTTGTTACTGCAGCAGGCCTCATTCACTGCCAAGTGAATATGATGTTGGTGACATTTGGGTCTTTGAAATGAATTTGACTGTTGGATGAACCATTCCAGTTATTTCACATTATTTTCCACCTCTTATAGGAATAGCTCACCTATATGAAGAGTCTGTCATCATTTACTCCTCATGCCATTTAAAAATGTATGACAAAGTAAGGAGAAGTTTTCTGTGTTTTTCAACCTGTTCTTTCCATAAAATCAAAAAGTTTTGTCTATAAAACTCACAAGACAAGACTGAGTACTTATATTATTTATAAGTCTTTTTCTTTTTGTTATTTGCTTTGAAAGCATATATATGTTTTTCTTTTTTTAATGAAAATTTGAATTGGAAAAATACTTACAGATCCAGGGCCACTGAAAAATGTGCAATAACTGTTGCAACCCATATTTTAAAATTTTTGCTGTGTGCTGAATTTTTGAACTACTGCAGTTATGGACATACAGAGTCTTGTCACGTTATTTTTTTTCTCTGTGCCCTACAGAATTCACAGGAAACATCTATTTTTTCCTTGACTTGAATCAAATTACCATGCAACTCTGAGTGTTTTGTGAGGTACATCATATAATGGATTTGACAGTATGTCTGATGTGTAGTTTCTTCTAATAATTGTCTCTATTTTGTTTTCTTTTCATCTAGTTACAGAAATTGGTTTCCATCATAGCGTGACCTCTCTCCTTCACAATGCACTTCCTCTGCGGTGCTGTTTACTGTTTGCAGTGTGTATGGAGGCAAATAATTAGCATCTATTTAGGAACCTGCTCCCTGAAAGAGGCGGCGCTGTTAGGAGGCATTTTTCTTGTAAATGAACAGCAGCTGGAGTTTGGAGTTTGGAATACTTGCATATATGTGATGTGGTTTCAGAAGTACAATGTAGGACACATTGTAATCATGGATTTTATATTCTAGCGTCAAACAGAAGCATAATCTTTAATTATTGCTCATAGGAGTTGTGGCAAAAGCCAGGCCTGAAATGTCAAACTAATTAGGGACAATTGAATTCTGGGCAGTGTGTTGATACAGTAAGGTCTTTGAGGAATGAATAAAATTAGTCTGTGCAACATACGGCCAGATTTGCCAAAGCTGATTGTTCATGCGTGCATATGAAATTGTTTGCACTAAATATTGTACAAATAACATTGGCTTGATTGGTGCATAACAAATGCAAAGCTGTTCCGCTAAAGCAAAATGAGTAAGAATGCGAATGGTTTATTAACATTTCAATAGGGGAGGGTTTCTGTTTGCATCATCAGCTCTTTTTCTCTTTTCTTCTTTTTTGTCTAATTTTGTCTTGGGTGCTTTGCACTTTTGGGATTGGGTTCATTGTGTTGGAGTATATATCTGTTTAAATGACTACTTCACCTAAAAATGTTAATTCTGTCAACATTTATACAAACCTTGTTCCAAACCTGTAGGACTTTTTTCTGTACAACAGAAAAGATGATATTTTGAAGAATGTTCAGTTTTGGTTACCAATTTTGAGGGACTTCAATGGGGATCAGTGGGCTAAAGGTCCAAAATGCAGTTTTAGTGCAGCTTTAAAGGACTCTACATGATCCCAGCCAAGGATGTCTGATTATTTTGAAGTTGGAGGAGAAAATGAGACCTACCTTTTTGAACCAGAGTACAAAGAGCTCAGACGAAGAGCTAACCATTTGTGGTCTTTCCAATGTGATTACATAATACATGAAGATGACGAAAACGTACCTGTAGGAACATTTTCGCGAGACGCGAAATACGTACCAATAAGTACATGTCACTGCAGTTTCCAACACAAATGTCCACTGAGTGGCCCTAAAAGGGTGTTCGGTTATTTCCTGCAACAGATAAACGTACATATGGTACATTTTATGTGATGCTGGTTTTGTATGTGTCAAGGTTCTGGCTTGAAATGTCCGTTGAGTGGCGCTATAACTTGCTCTGTGATGTTTTATAATAACGTACCCTCTGCACTACACCTAAACCTACCTGATATTATGAACAAAAGTGAATGTGACATAAAAAACACAATCGCAAGCATGCTGTTGTAAACTGCAGTGATATGTACTTATTGGTACGTATTTCGTAAGCCTGTTCCCACTGGTAGGTTTTTTTCATGAGATTAGGTAGCAAGTTGTAGACACACATCACAAAGCTATCGCAGGACAAGCATTTGTGCTTAAAAAGTATATAAATTTTTATTTTGTTTTGAACATGACCAATCATTTTGATAGACAAGACCCCTATTCCTTGGCTAGGATTGTGTAGAGCCGCTTGAAGCTACATTGAAACTGCACTTTGGACCTTCAACCCGTTGGTCACCATTACATTTTATTATAAGGAGAAAAATCCTGGAATGTTTTCCTCAAAAACCTTAATTTAATGTGTGAGAATATCTGTTTTTTTTGGTCTGTGTAATTCCGCCCACTTATAGTTATTTTATAATTATTTTATGTTATAGTATTTTAAGAGCCTTGGATGCCAGTTTGCAGAAAACACAGCATACTGCAGCCATGGAAGTGAGCAAACGAACTAGGTCAGAGAACGCAGATTCTACCCAACCTAAAAAGCCTTGGCATTCATTTAAAAAGCTCTGTGACCACAGCCATATTAAAAAAAAGGATAAATCAGCTAATCGATTTACAGTGTAAGGTTCATCGCCTTACATTGTCAGTTGTGCTCGTTCATATTGTCAGTCTGGCAACCCACATAAACGTGAGTCTGAGGAAGAGGGGGTGGGAGAAACAATATTTTGAATTTAGACCGCAGTACCCATTTCAACCACTAGCATTATTCATTATCATTATTATATACTGCACGTTGTACGAAAGTAGGGCTGCCCTCAACTAAAGATTTTTCTGGTCGTTTTAAGCATTAGTCAACTATTAGTCCCACGTTTTTTAATCAACCAAATAAATAATATAATGAGCCTTTAATTGCCTACATAGCCAAATAAGTGCTCAAGCGCACACATAAAGCTTGCAGCAGCACACCGGCAGATATAATAATTATAAATGTGTCAGGAAAAACCGCAGGAGGCGTTTTAATAATTTATTGATAATCTATAGTGCTTTCTATTGTTTTTGGCTTTAGAGATAATGTTGGCGACACTGACTTGTAATCTCCGCAGTTGTGATGCACCTGTATGCATGTTTTATACGGATTACATAATCTGAAAATATTTGTTTTCCATTTGAATTGGTTCATTCAAAAATTATATTTTTAGAAAATATATTTTTCATAGATATTTTTTTCTGTGACTAAGCGACTAATAAAATTGTGGTCGACCAAGCCTCTTCTCGTTGACTAACGGTAAAAATTTGCCCCAAATTTGCCATGATATTGCAAATTGGTGTGTCTCACCATATTATTTTAATGTATCATCTTAATTATGAACACACTGGTTTGCCGTGCAAACAGTTTTACCGTTTACTGTACGTTATTATTTGTAACAGAGCGACAGAGACGTGAAGCGGGTGGATCCATGCACAAACTTTTATTATTAAACATGGTCAAAAACAGGCAGGTCAAACATTGGCAATCAGGTATATGAAGGCGAGACAAAAGAGTAATCCAAAACAGGCGAGGGTCGATCAACGGCGAACGTAAACGGTAATCCAGACAAACAGTCAGTAGATCCAACGAGGGGTGAACAGAGTCCGAAACAGCAAGACGAAGGGTAATTTACAATGGGCGAGAGATCCTGGGCAGGCAGAGAAACAGACAGGATGAGATAAACCAGGTAGGGAATCAAGACATGGATGACTAGAATAAATACAAGACTTAACTTTGAGAAAAGAAACTTGGAAAAGCCTCCGTAATTGTGGCTGACACTTGGAGTGTGTTATACGCTTAAGGTGCTACCACTAGGAGAGAGGTAAACGCAACAATACTCGGTCATTTGAATGAGGAAGTCCAAGGCTTATATAGTGTGTTTGATTGGTTGTAGCTGTGTGTCAGTAATCAGTGCAATGGATGATGGCAAATGTAGTCCGGGGTGACATGCAACATTCTGTGTAGTGTGAGAGTCAATATATAATGACATCTGGTGGCGAGCCGACATTAATTGACGGACCGGATTCGTGGCATTATTCTTCTTGTTATTTCTCTACAGCGGCTAATGAAGCAGGAGTCTTACAAATTCACAGAAAATGGCTTACTTCCACATTGAAAAATAAGGTGGATAGAGATATTCTGGTCTAGAAGTAACCCTGGTCCGTCGTTTAGCGTCAGTGTGTATTAATTCTTTGGCCGGTTCATCATCCACTAGATGAAAAATCATAAGCCTAATCACTTTGAAAAGTAACAGCACACTTGGCAAGCACCACTAATTAGTATTGACCTCAGGAAAGTACATTTCCGTTTCCTATCCAGACGTACACTATATACATTAGGGATGAAATATGCAAACTGCTTGTTTAACTTATGAGCTTCATCAACATTCCTGTCATAGACTGCCTATTCATGGTTTTCCAGGATACCATTTAATTTTGGATCTGATCTGTTGCAGTCCTAATATGTCTCTATTAGTTGTAATGAAACACGGTAATGTTTGACAGCACACTGGGCAAGAACTCATTTCATCTAAAGGCTTCAAAGATGGCAAGATCAAGAGATGGCGCTGAAAAAACTAGACGTTTCTATGAATATATGAATACCATTTAAAGGGGAATGAGTTCTGTTTGAGGGAAACATGTTTCTGCCGAGTGTCTGCGACGTTCCGCTTCTTCGTTTTTTGTGTTATTAGATTTTTTTCCTATTTCCAGTGCAGACATGTCATTATTGTAAGGGATGTTTTCATCAGTACAAACAGTCATAATTACTACAAATATTATCATTACCATCCAAAGTATTGCAGTTTCAGATCTGCCATCTCGTCTTTATTAGCATTCCACTCTCGCCGTTAATGTCTTCGCCATTAGGACCGCAAGGTAATGAAGTCACTGGCAATTGTATTGTTGTTGTGATTCCTTTCTGATATGCACTGCTAATGTGACAATGGTTGTAAGAACTACACTCTGTTGTGAATGTGTATTGTTTGTGCAAGGGAAGGGCTGATGGCCTTTTAACAGATGTTTTGTTTACTTTGTTCATTTGGTCTAGTATGTCTGAAACTGCAGTTGTGTGTGCGAAAACAGCATTTGAAAGCTCCAGCTGATCTAATAAAGAGGCCGTGAGATCAAACTGTCAGAATAAAAATCTCAGTTTGAAGTCTCTGAATGTTTCTCACTGAAAAGCAGCCACCTGTGACCCATCTTCACAGAAAGACAGCTACTGTTTCCTACAGAAAACCATCGTCTGACTCTGAACACAGATTTTTAAAAGCTACATGGTCATTCCCTTAACAAAAATCTTTCTATGGTAACAATAGTTTTCACCGGAATACTTTAATAAATTGGACATTGATTCAGAAAAATGTATGTGTTATTGCCACGGGTACCAAGTAGAAATGAAACATTTAAAAAATCAGAGAAGATGCTAATAAATATAATTAAATAGAATAAATATAATTATTTTGCATTGGTATTTTGGCAGGAAATATAGTTACCATTATGTTTGTGCCAGATTTTAGGGTTCCTCTAAATTACAATTTACTGTAACTATTGAATTTAACTATTGAATCTAAGCATTAAGTTACAGTTACTGCCCAAATCTGTGTGTGCACACATCAATAATTCATGATGTCGGTGTGTCCTGCCTCACAGGCTTATATGGATTACGTCAGAGTAAGATCAATTGCCTGTCTCTGATATGCACTCTCCATGTTTTTGTTTTAGGATTGTACGGCAAACTCTTTACTGAGCTTTCTGCAACCTTCTATTGCAAATATCTGATTTAAAAATCCAGATGACGAAGATCTATCCATACTTTAGGCATCTCCTGTTTGGGATCGCCTTTATTTTTGGACCTGGCATATGGTCGTTGTGTAGTGCTAGAGTGAGCCTTTTGACTGATGAAGCGTTTGATTTGATGAGGGTGTTAGATTAGAGGATCAGCACTCGCTGTTTCACTAAATTGATCCCACTGAGTAAGCACTTAGGAAAAAACGATTGATTTCACACCTTATATTTCTACCTACACTGTTTGAATGTTTTTTCTATGACTGTGCTTGGTGTTTAATAGTATGTGTATAGTTCATCTAAAAAAATATAATTTTGCCATTATTATCATTGTGCCATACACATATGATTTTTGGTCAAACAAATATGACAATTCTGTCATTAATTACTCACCCACATGTCGTTCCAAACCTGCAAGACTTTTGTTCATTATTGGAACACAAATTAAGATATTTTTGATCAAATGTGAAATTTTTCTGACACTGCATAGACAGCAACTCAACTGACACGTTTAAGGCCCAGAAAGGTAGGAAGGACATTGATAAAATTGTCCATGTGACATCAGTGATTCAACCATAATTTTATAAAGCTACCAGAATACCTTTGTTTGCAAAGAAAGCAAATGTAACGACTTTATTCAACAATTTCGTCTCTTCTGTATCAGTCTTTGGCGCCCATTCATGACAGTACCATGCATGTGTGACACATACAGTATATCAGAAAGCTCTCAGATTTAAAAAAAAAATATCTTATTTTGTGTTACAACGATGAACGAAGGTCTCACGGGTTTGGAATGACATGAGGGTGAATAATTAATGACAGAATTTTCATTTTTGGGTGAACTATCCCTAGTAGAATGGCCAAGCTGCAGAGACATTCATTTACTTTCACAGTAGTAAAAATTACTGTAGATATTTACATGGTTTTTATTATTTTATTATTGTATTTTAATTTTATTATTTTTGCAGCCAGCTGTATTATCATTAAAAATGAACAATCATTGATTTTCACTGTAACAGTGTTCTTTGTATATTTATTTTACTTATATTATACACAATAATGTAATTTATGTATTTAATATAGATTAGTATATTTATAATATATTTATATGGTTAATTTATAGCTTGCATTCATCCTTTGCTTTGACTACCCTAAAGTAAAATAAAGAGCCATTTATGAAGGAAAAAAATCAATAGGAATGCTTTAAAGATTGTTAATGTAATGAGAAATATATTTTGTTGTGCTTGCTAGATTACTATAACAGCATAATAGTACCATAAGTAGCCGAAATAGTGGCATAATACAAAAAATAAATCAAAACTTAATAAAAAACTTGACTGATTTCACAGAGAGGGCCTAAACTAAGCCAGGATTAGGCCATAGTTCAATTAGGACATTTAAGTAATTTTTAAAAACATGCCCTAGACAAAACAAAGGCACATAACATATACTGTTATGTTAACTGTAATTTAATTACACATTTTTTCTCACTAACTGTAACAGATTACAGTTACATTTGTTTTGTAATTAAATAGTAACTAGTTACGCCTTAACACTGTTGGTTAACCATGTGATGTTATTGTTCAGCATTTAGTGCTGTTTTGATTTAAAATATGTGGTTTTACCATGACCCATTAAAACCAATCTTGGCTAGATTAACTCATTTATAGGAACATAATTAAATTTGGATTGCTTGAGTACTAAAAATCAATCAAGCCCCCAGATAGAGTCTGAACTCTTCTAAAAGCAGCAGTATCTGCGCTATAAGTGTTGTGCATTGTGTGTGTTTCAGACGAGTGCGGTGCTGTGTTCAGGTGGATGTGCTCTGCTGGCAGTCAGCTCCCTGCTGGCTATCATCACCATCTTCCTGCCCAGTGGAGCCTGTGAGAGGAGGATCTGCACATTGGCAGGATACATGCAGATGGCTGCAGGTTAGTGTCTGGCTTACTATCTGACCTCCGATCAGCTCTTAATCACCAGCCCTTAGAGAAACCATGCTGAGCAGCATCACATGACTGATCCTAGTCAGTAAAACCCTAATCTGAGGTTTAGACAGGACCCCCTTAAACCATCTGAGGTGTAAAATCTATGCAAGACTAGTAAAACCTCAACATCTCTCTCTCACACACTTCGCTTTGAAGAATGGCTTGACTTTTCTCTTGGATCTTCGCTGTGTGATTTTGAGTACATGCAACAGCAGGGATCTTCAGAGAGGAGCAGAGACCTCCTCCTCTCACCTCCGCCTCTGATTTCATGTGATACACGCTGGAGCTCTGCTAACTGCTTTGGGCGTCCCAACTGAATTCTGTTGTGTTGTCAAACATCACGTTTGAAGTGTATTGTTCATTTTTGGCAGAGCAGGGGAGGAATAATACAATTTGATGTGACGTGGCATAAAGCACTTGAGGCCGAATTTAGGTAGCGCTTCGTATTAGAAATGCAGCATCTCATGTTACGTCTTCATTAAATTACATGAAAGAGTTTATTCAAACACCGTTTGCAATCCAGGCACAATATTTAGTGTGCGCAGAATCCTTCTGGGGGAAAAATAACAGGTTAAGCTGGTTTTTGAAATATGGTTGCTGGTCTAAGGTGGTCTAGTTCTGACAACAGAAAACACTGGTAAAAAACACTTTTTGCTGCTTGTACATCATGCTCAGTAAACCCAAATAATTAATTTGGGTTGGGAATACATTACAGCTGAGCAATATGACCAAAAATTTTCATTAAAAAAATTCATATCGGTTTATTTCTTTCAAGTTTAGAGGCAGATTTTTGCTCCTAAATGAAACCCTGCAGCTTGTGACGATACATTGAGGTGTTAAGACACAAAACTATCAGTCTGTTCAAGAAACTGAACAGTATTTATATCATTATTTACCTCTGATACACCACAATGTTTAACTGTATGGAGCGCGTTCACAACAGCCGGCGCGTGACACGTCAATGTGCTTTGGCACAGTAGTGGGTGAAAAGTCAACACTCCTGGATGAGTTCGCACAAGGAAACGTAATCTTTTAGTTTTTAATGGTGCAGTTAGTGTTACTACAGTAAATCTATGGTAAATGGTGGCGATCTGTAGATTGAAAAGCCTTCTGACTGTATCGTTGCACAGTGTTTCTTCTGTTTGTTAGCGCTGTTTCATCCAGCTATAAACTAGTTTAAATCACAGTCATTTGTGTTCTTCGCTGAACTCAAGCACTTCACACTGAATCTCACAGTGCTGTTTAGTGGTCACATGACCGAGATTTATCAGCAAATAAACACAACTGCTCTAATAAACTCGCGCTACGGTGCCATTTAAACTTTGAGCCAAGCGGATTTGCCGCGCTTCAAATGAGTTGCGCTGTTTCATTCCCTTTTTGGTGCATAAACATTATATTGAACATTTATCAGGCTTTTGTTATATTATATCACAATAATAATTACCGTAAACGTTTTATCATCCAGCCCTAGTAACAACTTGCCCTAAAGGGTTAGTTCACCAAAAAATGAAAATTAGCCCATGATTTACTCACGCTCAAGGCATCCTAGGTGTATATGACTTTCTTCTTTCAGACGAATCCAATCGGAGTTGCATTAAAAATGATCCTGACTCTTTCAAGCTTTATAATGGGAGTGGGTGGGTGTTTCTCTTCAACAGCCCTAAAGAAGTCCAATAAAGTGCATTTCAACCTATAATAAAAAGTGCTCCACACGGCCCCGGGGGAGTGAATAAAGGCCTCCTGTGGCGAATCAATGCGTTTTTGTAAGAAAAGCATCCATATTTAGAACATAATAATCACTTTTCGCTAGCTTGCGTTAACTATCATACAAGCAAGCTGTTCCGGGTGGATGACATACGATGCCTGATCTCGCAAAAACCAATGTTTTTTTACAGGTGCAAAGGAAGCAAAGTTTTGTTACTTTGGTAAAGAAAAATCAGTCTCCTCTTGGCTTATATCAATGTCCTCTTACTTTTTCCTTGCAAATCCTCCTTTTAACCTTCTAATTTGTGACTGTTGTTTTGCTTCCGCGTTCGTCACTTCTCAGTGGCGCAAGCGCAACACACACATCCTACGTCATCCACCCGGAACGGCTTCCTTGTACGTCAGTTAGCCTAAGCTAGAGAAAATGATTACTAAGTTTTAGATATAGATATTTTTCTTGCAAAAGGACATCAATTTGCTACAGGAGGCCTTCATTTCCCCCCCTTTGGAGCCATGTTGAGCATTTTGGATGGATACTCGTCATTGGACTTGTTTTGGACTGTTTAACAGAAACACCCGCCCAGTGCCATAAGGAAGAGCCAGGATAATTTCTAATATAACTCTGATTGGATTTGTCTGAAAGAAGAAAGTCACATACACCTAGGATGCCTTGAGGGTGAGTAAATCATGGGCAAATTTGTAATTTTTGGGTTGACTAACCCTTTTAAAAAAGCAGTAAAAAAGAAAAAGCCATTTTTTCTCCAATGAATCTACATGCTTGCCCTCGACCCTACCAGCTGGAAGTCTATGTAGACCAGCTTTGGCCAACTATTGACTATAAATAAGCAGTTTAGATCAGTTCGAGACCATCAGAATCTGGAATTTTCTTGCAGGGTTGTCTTGTTATTCCACATGGCAAGGGAATGCAGTTCACAATTTCGGTTGCTATTTCCCAGACAGTTTCTTCATACACACACACTCCACAATGATTATGCAGATATTTTCCGAACATGGAGAATTTTGAGACTAAGCAGCCCATTCATCTGAAGCACTTTGTTGCAAAGCGCATCAATCACAAAAGCTAAATTAATAAATAAAGAAAGAAGTGTTTGCACTCGCCGCTGGTTGCTAGGCGACGATCATCGGCAGAACGTTGCGATGGCACGGTGAGGGCACTCGCAGATTTAGTGGCCGCAGTAAAAAGACAATTACAGCCCTTTAACACAGGTCAGCGGTTCAGGGGTGGCCACATGGCTCGTGTAGCACTGGCCTCTATTCAACAGGCGAATACTTCAATAAACAACACCATCCTACACATCTGCCCAAAAGCAGTCACAAGTACACGTGCTAAATAAATATTATGTTTAAATGCCAAGGACATGTATATTCAGAGCCCTGATTTCCAGTATGTCCTTAATATTTTTGAGGTTTTATTGGTTGTGGGAATATGCTACGTTTAAATGCTTGTTTTAATTGAGCCTTTGGGCTCTACATTGATCATTACACAGAAACCTTAAATAATTTTAACAGCAGAGAGTAAGTGCCTCATGCTGATATATTTCCCTGTTCTAATTAGAAAGTAATGATATTTCCATAAAACTACTGTAATAATGGAGAATGTAAAAGGGCACTGACTATAACGGACCGCATTGGTATTCTCTGAGCATCGACTGAAGCATCTTTTCAAGGGTAAGACACCAGTAATCAACTTCAGCTCTGATAGATGCCCTCTTGCAAACAGACAGCCCTGCAAACAAAGCAAGTCTTTCAGCAAGTTTTTACACTACAATATTTGCCAAATAACCCTTTTGAAGAAAGTTTTCTCTTTTTTTTGCTGTAGTTGGAGAAAGCTTGGAAATGAATAAGCCTGTAAAGTTTCTGCGTGTTTGCTTCAAGGCAAAAGACATATAGCTGATTATTTTTTAATATTTTATGCACTGTTTTGCTTACTAAAAACATTCTCTCATTGTTGCTTATAAAGTATGAGCAGATATTACTTTCTGCCAGTCTGACAAACTGTAATAAACTACAAAACAGATATAATTGGACTATAATGCTCTAGCTCAGTGATTCCCATTCAAAGCTCGCAGGGGGTTATTCATAGTAAGTTTTTTTTTAAAAGAAAGATTCTTTATGATTTCACCCATTAACTGTTAAAACTCATGAAAGACAAATAAGCTCAGCTGTCTTATTAAAAGAAGTCAACTTTTTACTTACAGAATCTGCTGTGAAAGATTGTTCAATGATATCCAAGATTATATTAGTATTTTAATAGGTATCTGCCAATACTGAACATGTATTGGCAGACATCGGATATTTAATAGTTTAATTGTTACTTCTGTGTTGAAAAAATATTCAATATTCAATTCAATAGCCGTTTTTGAAAGAAAAACAAAACTAAAATGATAAAAGTACATGATATTGAGGATAACATTTTCATTCAAGTTAAACCCTGCCTGATCTCATGAGGAAAACGTACCGGTGGGAACTTTTTTGCGAGACGCGAAATACGTACCAATAAGTACATATCACTGCAGTTTCCAACAGAAATGAACTCTAGAGGCATTAAAACATTTAGCACTTGTAATCTTTTTTATATGCACTTATGATTACAGCTCCATGTGTTTCGCTTTCCAGTCTTGACTTAGGTTACAGAATCCTTGGGTACAAATCCCATTAAAAACATGACTCACAATAAAAGAGTTAAAAGATGAGAGATGGAAAAACAAGCTAAAACGGCATGCTTGCGATTTTTTTTTTACGTCCCATTCTCTTTTGTTCATACTATCGGGTAGGTTTAGGTCAAAGACTATAGAATACCAAAGACGTGTCACTCCTATAGTTTTGAATGGGGAAAAATGCAACGCTCATTATGGATGCGAAGCCCCGCCTTCTTAATGAAAGAGCCAATCGTAGATTAGTAAAGTCAGCACGTCACTGCAGCTGCCGTTTGAAGTCCCGGTTGCTTTAGAAACAATCAACGTTCTAAGACGTGCGCTCAGTACCGCGCATGCGCACTGGCTGATCTAGCCTTAAAATTGAGCTTTTTTAGTGCTATTGGAGCACATCGAACCATATTTATGAGGCAGTTCTTGTCAGATTTCATTGGTGATTTCAAATATGAAATTTAATCGCAAGCTTAGTGAAGAGTTTTGGAGAATTTGATGTTTCCCCATTCAAAGAGATTGGAGCTGCACTTGTATGCAAGAGAGGTGTTTCAAAGATGACTGTCGAGTGGATTGACTTGCCTTAAAGGGGCTTTGGTTTAGGTGTAGTGCAGATGGTACGTTATTTTAAAATGTCACAGTCAGAGCATTAGAGTTATAGCGCTGCTTAATGGACAGTTCAAGTCAGAACTTCGGTGACGTACAAAACCAACGTCAAATAAAATGTACCATATGTACGTTCATCTGTTCTGGGGAGAAAAAATATACACTCTTTTAGTGCCTCCCAGTGGACATTTCTGTTGGAAACTGAAACTGAAAGTTCCCACAGGTGTGTTTTCATCATGAGATTGTAAGGTTGAAAATTATCAAAGACTTCTGCTTTCCTGTCCCTAATTTATCTTCAGTAACAAAAGGGTCATTTGGCACTCCTGAGGACACAGAGGAGCTGATAGGAATCAAGGCCTGTAGGCCAAATGTGTATACATCGGGGGTCTGCTAATTGTCACACCTTTACAGAGGGTGAAGCTGTAATTTGCTGATTGGTCAGTTTGAATGTCTCACATTTGGGTTTCAGTCACATGGTCAAGAAAAGGATAAAAGAAGACTGTAACTGTTGCTCTGGGCTTTTCCTTCTTTTTCCCTTGCTCTCTCTTTCATATAGAAAACTTACTAAAAGAGATTTAACTTGGACTTGTGACAGAAGACTTAAAGTGTAAGTTTATAAATTTTCAACCAGCTTTATGTTGTTACAGTGTGATGGTTTAAGTTAGGCTATTTAAAGCTGAATTCTGTAACTTTTTTGGTTAAAAATTATCCTGAATCAGTTATTGAGCAAGTACATCTCATTACCTTAGCTCAATTCACAATGATAAGCTTGTAATAATGTTTTCTAATTTGAGTGGTTTGGGTCGTTTGTCTTTGCATCTGTATACATAAAGAAGGAGTCCCAGCTAGTAGGCTATATTGCGTGTGGATGCTGCAGGTTCATTTGTAGCCTGTTCTTACAGCAGCTGGAATAATTAAACTTGTCATTTTGAGAATAGTCTTAAACGGTTCACGATGGTAATAAAACACATGTAAGTGACTGAAATTTGATTATAATCCAGTTTTAAATGCGCATCTGATTACAGATACATGGGATTACACTATTTAAAAGAGAAATGTTTTTAAGGAACATTACATTTTTTGAGGTTAAAAGAACAATTTCTTTCAATGACATTCGAATGGTATTACAATTAGAGATTAGACGGTACAGAAATTGAAATCTACAGATAAAGGCACAATGTGTAAGATTTTTTTTAATCAAAATATCCAAAAACCACTTCAACAGTGTTATATATTTTGCTGACCTGTGTACTTACATGATCCCAAATGTTTCGAAGAATGTTTCAATCCAGAGAAATAAGCAATTTTAACTAGTTTAACAGACCGTTTCATTGTGTCGCTTGCATATGACGTCATACACCCTTGATTTTCCGGTTTTATTTTGTAGAAAACATGAAAACCCTATAGACACTTTAATATGTTATGCATTTTATTAGACAGTTTAGAACGCACAGTAGCATTATAACAGAACTTTCAACATACTAAAATGTATCTAGTATGATAAAACAGTGCTGCTTTTTCCTACATACGCATGAAAGGAAAAAGCCGAAGCGGTCGACTGTGGCTCCGCAACTTTCGAGCCGTGTATCGCACTCGTCCTTTATTAGCAATCCAGCTCCAGTGTCCTCGTTTTGCTTCCACAACTTTCAGCCCCACCCTGCTTTATACTACAGAGACCTTAAAGGAGTAGTTCTCTTTCAAAACAAAAATGTACAGATAATGTACTCACCCCGTTGTCATCCAAGATGTTCATGTCTTTCTTTCTGATGTATTTTGAGGAAAACATTTCAGAATTTTTCTCCATATAATGGACTTCTATGGTGCCCCCGAGTTTAAACTTCCAAAATGCAGTTTAAATGCAGGTTCAAAGGGCTGTAAATGATCCCAGCCGAGGAAGAAGGGTCTCATCTAGCGAAGCGATCGGTTATTTTCTAAAAACATTTACAATTTATATACTTTTTAATCACTACACAGAGTACACACAGCTCTAGGCAAGACGAGCATTTGAGGTTAAAAAGTATATAAATTGTAATTTTTTTTTTTTTAGAAAATAACCAGTCGTTTTGCTAGATAAGACCCTTCTTTCCTCGACTGTGATCGTTTAGAGCCCTTTGAAGTTGCATTTTGGAAGTTCAAACTCGGGGGCACCATAGAAGTCCATTATATGGAAAGAAATCCTGAAATGTTTTCCTCAAAAAACATCAGAAAGAAAGACATCATCTGTAAATTTTTGTTCTGAAAGTGAACTACTCCTTTAAGAAGTCTTTAATACATTAGCTCATCCATGGACATGATTTCTGCCCGAGTCCCATCAGACAGCATCAGCTGTGGGGGTGAAGACAACAGCTCCCACAATTCCACGCTGTATCACAGCGTCATCACTAAATCACTGCGCCTTTGTTTCTTTGTTTGTTTTGAATATGCACCCTCTAGCTGTAAAAAAAACGTACATATTGTACCTTTAACAATTTGAGAACAAAGTATAATAATTTCCACAGTTTGACAAATTTTGTCATTGTTTTGAAACACACTAGCTTATAAATAACATTATGGCTACCATATTCATACTAAAACTTCAATTTTGACTTGCAGACTTGAAGACATAACTTGGCCTTGATAGACTTGAAAATTGACTTGAATTCTGTCTGAAACTTGTAAACATGTCTTCTGTCTTGTTCAAGTTTAGTTATTGGTTAGCTGCCGGTGTATCAGATTTTCTCCTTGTCTTTCATCCATGCCTATGCCTGTGTTTCTTGTATCCAGATTAATTATTGTATAAATCACACTAAATCTGCTTCATATTAAATCCGCCATGCACTGATGCAATATAAACCTCTCTCATAAGCATGGAATAGTCTGCTGCTTTGTCTATATTATATATACCCGCAGATGGGTAAGAAAAACAACTCAGTCTGGTTCGCAAACTCAGTGTAATTTTAGAGCAGCGCACGTTATAAGAAATTTTACACTCTGGTGTGTTCACTTTGTTCTCTGAGTCTTCATAAACAAGGGTTATTTTATAGTTAAAATATGGATGTGAAGATCACAGGAGAGAGTGTTTGTTTGCTGATGTGAAATGAGGGAACTGAAGTATAATGGCCCTGTGAAAACAATGAAGGTATTATGCAGAGGAAATGATAGCAGAGCTGCATTTAATGTGATGATGGCAACTTCACAGTTATTCACAACAAACAAGAGCCTCTTATGGCATTCAATGACTCGTGTGTGTGTGTGTGTGTGTGTGTGTGTGTGTGTGATTGTTATATATGTGATGATATATACATGCCGCACATGGAACTCGCAGAGGTAATTTTCTTTGAAGCAAACTGGAGTAAACTGAATGTAAAAGTGGGTGGAGAGACTATTGAATCAATCAGTGACCTTTCTCTCACTTTTTTGGTGAGCCTCTGATAAATTTATGCCCTTCTTCAATGCCGGGCTTGTAAAAGATCTAAGAGAATACGCCTTGACTGAAAACTGAAAGGGAAAAAAGAAACTAAGAGAAAAATGATAAATGATTTAGGATGTTTACAGGAAAGTCTTGATGGAAATATTGAGTTGCGTGATCTGCTTTCCTCAGGTTGTTATTTATGGTTGAACCGTCTGGTGGATGTCTGTCTGTCCTCCTGTGTGAAATGAAATGGATGGTCACAGAAGCAGGGTCCAGTGTGTGTGAACCTGGCCAGGAAGGTCTCTCTCTGTGTGTGTGTGTGTGTGTGTGTGTGTGTGTGTGTGTGTGCTACTCTGGGTGAGGTTGTGTGAACCAGGCAGCTTACAGCATTGACCCATATGCAGTTTCTTGAAGATATACAGACTGAGTTAAAGAGAGTGAGAGAGACCGTACTGTCTTGCTAATAAATAATGATTTCTTTGAGTCAATCTAATGGAAAGTATGTCTCCCTCTCTCTCTGTGCTATTATACATTGTTGGGTTTTTGTTTCTGTATTGGGCTGTACCTCAAATAGAGTCTTGTACTTTATTACTTCCCTTCATTATGAACACCAGTATTTTTCTAAAGAATTATATGAACATATGAACTATTTAACAAAATGATACCATACTCATCTTAACCCAAACTAAATAGTTTTTTTTGGTCACTACATTATTCCCCTACTTTATTTTAAGAGTTATTAACTTTATTTTGTGGGTTTAATTATTTCTTTTTTTTCATTTAATGCAACTATAATAAATAGTTTAAGACAGTGGGAATGAAAAATGGGAGTGGGAAAAGTTGGACCAGTACTGATAATTTGCTGATTAAGTTAATTCATTTCATGTTACGGTCAATAACTAAATGATAAATTATATAGTATACTAAATAAATGTATACTAAATTTTGTCTGAATAAATTAAAACAATAGAACAGATGCGTTTAATGTACAGAATAAAATATGTACTACGGTTAAACCGAAATGTGTTCAGACACAATCAACATTTCTCACATTATCACAGTTTATTCGCTGTAGTTTAGAAAATGGTAATAAAACATGACAAGAACTCAGAGTTCAACTGTGTCGGGAACAAATTCTTCTTGATAATCATAAATGAATTAAAGTCAAACAAAAATATATTCAGACACCTTCAAAAATTCTCACATTATCACAGTTTATTCGCTATAGTTTACAAAAGGGTAAAAGGGTACTTTATTTTGCTATCTTCACTTAAATAAATTAGGTATAGTGTGCTGCACCCACTAGTAAAAAAATATCAGAAATTATATCTGGTGTCTAAATAATTTTTGGTTTGACTGTATGTTCAATATGGGATTTTCTAAGTATGTAATATTTATTAAATTAGTTTTTAAGGGCACCTATTATGCCCCATGGCCCTTTTTACAAGATCTAATATAAGTCTCAGGTGTCCCCAGAATGTGTCTTTGAAGTTTCAGCTCAAAATACCCCACAGATAATTTATTATATCCTTTTGAAAATGCCTATTTTGAGTGGAAGCAAAAACACACAATTTTCGTGCATGACTCTTTAAATGCAAATGAGCTGCTGCTCCCCGCCCCCTTTTGCAGAATAGTAATAGCTGTACAGCTGGTAAGTCAGATACTCTGCCAAAAAATCTGTTTGGTTTTGATTATCTATTTGCTGAAACTATTTGTTTTAAAACCATATCAGTTTAAACCTCTGCTGTAGGGTTTTCTGAGTGCACACATCCGAAGCACGCACACAGAAAGCGGCTGTCACACGGCATGTAAATACTAAACTAAGTTCTCTTTCATGTCTTATTGCGCTTAAATTGTCAAGTACACACAGGTTTATGTTAAAAACACACACAAGTTACAAAAACACAGTCGGTTATGTCTGTGAGGGTAAACAGCTGGGAAAGAAATCATGTTTATATTAGATCTGTGTATTAGCTGACAGCAGCGTGATATACAGTACCTATACTGCTGTCTATGCTGTTAATATGACCCAAACAATAAAATAAAAACATAATCACTCACTGCTCGAGACTGAATAACTTCTTCAGCTTTAATAAGAAGACATTTCTTACTTGAATGCTGCTTTTAAATGCTCTGGCTTGAAAATAAACATGGCTGATTGTGTGCGGCTTACTCAGGGCGTCTCTCTGCTAATATGGCAGTGATGGGCGGAGTCATGGGCGGAGCCTGTAAAATGTGATGTCGCATTTTACAGATTGTGCAAACGGCTTATGATTTATGAGGATTAAAAAAAGGAGTGGGTGGATTTTTATCATTATAAGGTGGTTGTGTACACACACTGCCAACTCACATTTATGTTCAAACAACGTAAAAGTGAATTTTGCATAATAGGTGCACTTTAAACTAATTAACTCAGGTTACATGACAACATGGGTAAACGAAATATAAAAGTGAGACCATCCTTATGCAGTAGAATAGTAATAATAATGAATGAGTAGTTAAATGCTAGTGTTATCGTTTATTCAACTTAACTAGACATATTCTCAGACAACAGAGAAATAAAACACAAAGCATTTATTTAGCGCTGTAAATTGTGTATATCTATGATACTACCAGGGTACATCCTCTCTGTTGGTTACAGAAGATGTGCTCTGTGATCGTGCTTCTGTCTGCAGAGTCTCCTGGGATGTATTTAGCTGGAGATGGAAGTGCATTGATGTCAGGCAAAATGTTCACAATCCCTTTTCACATTGGGCTGGTTGCCCTGACAATCTGATGCTGGTGGTACCAAAGAAAATCTTTCCATCTTTTCTCTCTTTAACAGCAGCCAACTGCAGTAAAGCTGATGTGTTTGTGTCAACGTTAAAATACCTTCTCCAGTCCCAAAGAAATGCTTCACTCAAAACTAGAAAAGAAATACTAAAGAAATACTTTCACCTCATATTGTGAAACACAAATGAAGATGTTTTAAAGAATGTTTGTGCTGCACTTTACCATAGTAAACAGTGACCAACAGTGATCATTGGCATCTGTTTGACCAAACAATGATTGATCGGAACCCTTGTGACAGAGAAGTACACTTTAGCATAGAGTACACCTTTAAATAGAGTACTTATTATGTAAATAATAAGATGTAATAGGGTATATTTAAGTGTGAACCAGATGTAATGTTTTCAGACACTTATTATAAAGTTGACTTATCATATTAACTGCAATTGGAATGTATTAAAATTTATATTTATATGTAATTAGAGTGCTTATTTGAGTCACTTAAAGGGATAGTTCACCCAAAAATGAAAATTTGATGTTTATCTGCTTACCCCCAGGGCATCCAAGATGTAGGTGAATTTGTTTCTTCAGGAGAATACAAACGAAGATTTTTAGCAAAAACTGGTGCAGTCTGTCAGCCAAATAATGGGAGTGGATGGGCGCCAGACCTTTAAAAGTAAAAAAAAAAAAAACACATGCACAGACAAATCCAAATTACACCCTGCGGCTTGTGACGATACATTGATGTCCTAAGACATGAAACGATCGGTTTTTGTGAGAAACCGAACAGTATTTATATCATTTTTTACCTTTGATACACTGTAATGACCATCTGTCCTGAGCACGAGTTTATCATCCGGCTTGTTACATGTGAATGGGCTCTGGCGTAGTATATACGCAAACGCCGAAAGGGGAAACCGGTGAAAAGTCCCGGATGACTTTGCGCAAGCAAACGTAATCTTTTAGCTTTAAATCGGTTTGAACAATCAAGATAAGCGCAAATAATTACCATTTTGAATAGCCGCTATACCCACAATCTCTGTGCACTGTGTAAACAATGAGTGTCGTATACATGCGACATATCGCTTCCGGTGTTTGCGTATACTACACCAGAGCGTGCACACATGTAACGTGCCTGATGCTGAGCTCATGCTCAGGAGAGATGGGCGTGGCTGTAAAAAATGATATTTACTTTTATATTACTTTTAAAGGTCTGGTGCCCATCTACTTCCATTGTTTGGCTGACAGACTGCACCAGTTTTAGCTAAAAATCTTTGTTTGTGTTCTGCTGAGGAAACAAAGTCACCTACATCTTGGATGCCCTGGGGGTAAGCAGATAAACATCAAATTTTCATTTTTGGGTGAACTATCCCTTTAAGTAGGACTTAAGTACATCTTTATATGTAATATTAGAATTAGTTATATTGCCTTTGAAATATTCTTCAAATATACTGTCAAATCTACTGACATGAATACACGGTAAACTAAAATATTCTTCAGTGTAACTTTTTTTTTTAACTTTATGTCAAGTGCACATTCAAAACAATTAAATCTTTTTTTTTTTTACATTTGATTATTTATGTAATTCTGTTTAGTAATTCTAAAATCACATATAGCAGATCAAATCTGTTGATTTTGATCATAGCAATCTCAATGAATCCCTTTTCAATAAAAAAGCATATTAACTGTAATCCTGTACTAAAACAAAACAGTTTGCAGTCCGGCACATGTCTATTATGCTTATTATAGGCTTATTAGTGGTGGTTGCAGGATTCCCTGCTTTAATAATTTCCAGTTTCAATGCAAAACTCATCACTTATTCTCTCTTTTGTTATTTCTCTCGTAAAATATTTCTCTCTCACTGTGTGAGTTGTTCTTCCCACTCTTTTTCCCACTTCAGTTGGCCTTCCTCTTTTGATTCATCTCTCTGGAAATAAAGAGTAAAAAGACACTGATCTTTCTGCCTCTGCTCCCAACCCATTGCTTTTAAAAGAGTGCTGTTACGCTGGGAAGATTTTGGGTCGCTGTGTCAGCTCTCCCCAGGGCCGACGGAAACACACAGCTACATGAACGTACGACCAGTTTAGTCTTTCATCAGCATCACTGCAGAACTGAGTTTGGTGCTTGAGAACTGATTTGATCATATTCTACATTCAGAACAAGTTGTTTTCCTGCAAACACACTAGTTTGTACTTTATCAGTCCTGTAAGTGTCATCCAATCAGACAGTGGTGACATCACAGTCAGACAATAAAGCGGTTCTGGCAGCCAGACTGATTGGCGGAAATGCAGCTTCTTTTAATATCTCAGACAAAGGTAATGAGGGCCATGGGATATTCGTAATGAGACAGGGGAGTTATTCATTGAGTTTGCTCCCGCTGTGCACGGTGGAGCTCACATACAGAGGAGAGAAGTAATAGTGTGTGTGTGTGTCTGTAAGAGACGATGTGTGTGACAAGGTCTGTATTAAATGGAGAGATCTATCCATTAGCGTTCCCATTCTTATCAATAGCAAGTATTTGCATGCAGGTTTATTCCGGTAGTAACCTGAGCCATAAATTGGTTTCTTAAACTTGGGGTGGTTTTTGTACAACAGCGTTTAAGTGCCACATTTGAAGTCGAAATATTTAGAGAATAAAATCAAAATGTTTTGAGAATAAAGTCAAAATATTTAGAGAATAAAGTCAAAATATTTTGACTTTATTCTCAAATATTTCGACTTTATTCTCAAAATATTTCGACTTTATTCTCAAAATATTTCGACTTTATTCTTTATTTAAACGTAAAGTCAAAATATTGCGAGAATAAAGTCGAAATTATGAGAACAAAGTCAAATAAGTCGAAATTACGTGAATAAAGTCGATACGAATAAAGTTGAAATGTTTTGAGAATAAAGTTGAAATGTTTTGAGAAAAAAGTCTAAATTTTTAGAGAATAAAGAAATTATGAGAACAAAGTCAAATAAGTCGAAATTGCAAGAATAAAGTCGAAACTAATAAAGTTGAAATGTTTTGAGAATAAAGTTGAAATGTTTTGAGAATAAAGTCGAAATGTTTCGAGAATAAAATTGGAATTATGAGAATAAAGTCGAAACGAATAAAGTCAAAATGTTTTGAGAATAAAGTCAAAATTACAAGAATAAAGTCAAAATGTTTCGAGGATAAAGTTGAAACAAAAAATTTGGAATGTTTAGAGAATAAAGCCGAAATTTTTTGAGAATAAAGTTGAAATGTTTCAAGAATAAAGTCTAAATGTTTAGACAGTAAAGTCGAAACAAATAAAGTCGAAATTCCGAAACTAAAGTTGAAACGAATAAAGTCAAAATTACGAGAATAAAGTCGAAGTATTTCGAGAATAAAATTGGAATTACAAGAATGAAGTTGAAACAAATAAAGTCAAAATTACAAGAATGAAATTGGAATTACAAGAATAAAGTTAAAACAAATACAGTCAAAATGACAAGAATAAAGTCGCAATGTTTCAAGAATTAAAATCGTAGCACTTAAAGTTATAATATTTTGAGAATATAGACTGCGCATACAAATGGCCCAGATTTGGAGCACTGGGAGAAGTTGCCAGGCCACAGAATTGATTTGAATCTATGTGGGTTTATTAGCAGAAATCATACCATGTGGGGGGGACAGCATACTTGAAAATAATATTTCACATCTTCAAATGCATTCATTAGGCCTATTGTGTGCCAGAGACACATTAATAGCAATAAGCTTTGTGCTTTTGGTACTTTTAATATAAAACACTTTTATATCGAAATAGAAACAATGTGTCTTGCAATAATGTGTTTTTCACGCTCTTTAATGTGGTGGGACAGATCGCTGTTTTCGTGTAACTCAATCATCTTTTCAATTTCAGTGAGACATTTGTTTCATTAAATTATACTGTTTTCTTTGTAAAAATTCCACCACCTACTCCAGAAAAACATCTGTGGTGTTCAATCTTTCTTTCCTCACATGTATTTAATTAAAAACAACAATAAAACATTCTAAAGGTTGAAGTGGACTCCCACTCATTAACACCAGTTAATATACGTTAAGACAACTGTCTTTTTTAAGGGATAGCTAATAAGTGACTATTCACAAGCTGTTTTATTCACGGTATAATACAGTAAATGATTGAAAATAATTTTCAACGTCTTCGTTCATATAACATTTATTATTTAAAGCGCCACACAGTAATTGCAATAATTTTATCCTTTGTTGCGTTTAATATAACACAACTCAGCTTTCAAATTCTGTCAGTTTCATCATGAAATAAAAATTATAAACATGTTTTTCCTATTTAACAGAAGAAAACAGTATAGCCTAATTTAATTAAACAAATGTCTCAATGTAATCGGAAAGAGGTCTGAAAGTTTGCATCCCATAAGCAGTTTCATATGTATTGATTTTCTGACATAGTAAACTTGCTCGGTAGCTCACCTTGTGAGAACTCTGGTGTGAGTCCCGTGAAACACGATAACTCAACAAAAAAGCTCAAAAACATGTAGAAGCAGGCAAAAATGGCATGGTTGATTCAGTAAATATGTGTTTTTCTCCTATTTGTTTTTGTTTACACTATTGGTAAGGTTTAGGCTTAGGTGGTGTAGGAGGTACAATATTATAAAGCATTAACCTTTTAGCATCACTCACCAACATTTAATTTCCGACCTGCCTTGATACTGATGTGCATAACTCAAAAAAAAAAAAAATGTAGGCACATTCATGTTCTTCTGCTTCGGAGATAACTGAATGTAGGCTACTTTACAGTGCCACTCTCTGGACATTTCACTTTGAAACTGCCACAAAATGTGCGAAAAGGCAACATATTATCATTTTTGTGAAAATGTCGCCACAGGCACATATTTTTTTCATGTTCCTGGATTGGAAAATTATCATACTGTGCACAGTAACATACTACATGCTGAAGTGTATTTGAGAGGGACAGAGAGAGTAAGTGTGTGTGTGTATGTGTGATAGCTGGCTTCCTCTTTTCGCTCTTATCTCAACTCACTTTCTTTGAATGTGCTAAGTTATGGTTGTCATTGGTTTCTTGTTTGCAGCTCAGGTTGTTGCAGGTTTGTTTCGTCATGCGTGCAACTGGAGCCACAGTCCAGACTCCACAGCATAACACACAAACATATTCAGAGGAATACGATGAGCGACTGTCCTGTGGTGACACAGTTGTAAAAGCCTGTGTGAATTAAGACTGTTTGCATCCATTTGTTTTGCTAGCTTAGCTCGTGTTTCATACTATGGATGACTAATTGGCTTGTGCGAATGTGTGCAGAGAAAGACTGAGATGCAGATGAGAGCGCCAGTTGAGTTATGATATGCATTCCTCTTGTTTGACTGTAATGTATTCAGTCACATCTCACTTCTGGTGCCTGGAGCTCACTGCACTGGGAGCCTAGAGACCATCCCTATCTCTCCCTGTCTATCCTTTGCTACACCCTGTCTCTAAACATAATTCTTCTTGCCTTAAAATGATAATTTTCACAATCTGTCCAACACCATTTCCTTTGTTTCTGTGGAATTATTCTTATACGTTTTATTTTCTCTCCAATGCAAGTCATCAGTCATCTTGTGTTGTCTGTCTTTGTGCATCGTGCCTAGCGCCTTCTGCCTCTCATCTCTTTCGGTTCGTTTTTATGTCTGTATGCATGACTTCTCTTTCAGTTTGAGATGTGTCCTCCTCTCCTGTCCCAAAAATCCCCGTCTTCCCTTTCACTTATCTTCAGGAAAGACAGCTGACTCTCTATAAGATGAGCATCAGCGTCTCATCTGTGGCTTAGCAGGGCTGTGCGTACTGTTTGTTTATTCTGTTTGTGTACATGTTTGTGGATGAGAATATGGCAGTGGTAATAGGATTGCTGATGTACCTGATGTTTGGTCTTTATTGATTGTGGCCAGAATACAACTTCAAACAGAAGCGCTATGTTAATAAACACTCCAACCAGTTAAAATAATAATGTAATGAAATATATTTATGCCAGCTCACAGAGTTCTCTCTCCAGTCCTTTGATTGTCTTATTAGATTTAAAGGCACAGTATGTAATTTTCCCCGCTAGAGAACGCATATTCAAAACAAACAACAAAACAAAGGCATAGTTTTTATTATGCCACAGTCGACAGCTGTTTTATCATACTAGATACATTTCAGTGTGTTGAAAGGTCTGTTATAATGCTACTCTGTGCATTTGTCACCTGTCTAATACAACGCACAACAAAATAATGCGTATTTAGTATGGGTGTAACAGTTCACAAAATCCACGGTTCGGTTTAATACGACACAGTGGTATCACAGTTCCTTGATTTTTACACATTTTTTATTTATTAAAACTAACATCATTAAAGGTGGAGTAGGTGATTGTCTTCAAAAACATTTTTTTGTTATGCTGGTTGAAAGTCTTTTCACATTCTGATAGCAATCATTAAGTTAAGTGGTCTAAACGTATTCATATGTATTTATATATTCTGTGAAAGGCATAGCACCAAGAAAGGTTCATCCAATCAAAACGCTCGCTCCGAGCATTTTCACTGACTTTCCTACCTGCCTGTCAACATATGTATTTACAGGGTGGCTGAGACGTTCGTTTTTAGTGCTAAGTTCGTTTTAGGCTAAAGTTAACCATTTTTTAAGAACTTCTATTGCAACTTTAAGTATAAGGTGAAAAAGACAAGAATTTGGCAAAATATTTACTTTCAAATTGAAATACAAAAGTGCCTGCTTTAAAAATATTTTAGATTTTGGAAGGCCTTTTGACTATTGCCGTTTATCTTAGATGATTTTGGAAGCTTTTTTTAACATTCATTTCTTATTTATTTGGTTCCACCGTCTTTGTTGATTTTCAGTGTTTTATATTTAAACTAGAGATGCACCGATTGATCGGCTAGTGATCGGAATCTGCCGATTTTGCATGATTGGCCCGGATCGGTGACCGGCTGGTCAATTTCTCCTCTTGCCGATTCCTAGCCGATCCTTTTATTGCCAGCGGCGCATGCAATTACGTCACAGCCACGCGCACACAGCCACGCACTCACAGTCGCATGTAAACATGTCTTTAGTGTGAGTGAAGATGACGCAAAGATCGCAGTTTGTAACATTTATTAGGCCAAAATACAACGTGAGGGAACAACCACGAACCACGCGCTTGTTTAGCTTGGCTGGACATGTGGTAGACTGCGCCCCCGCTCTGCATATTTTGCATGTCTCTGTTAGTTAACACACCTGATTCAAATAACCCACTCATTAGAAGTGAGCTCCGTGAATGAACTGTGTTCCGATTGACATGGTCCCTCCCCAGTGTTCATTGCTCCCTACTCCCTGAGCAGGGGAAATCCATTGACGTACTACACTTTCATTCATTCACATATTTGCGCTGCGCCACCGCATACAGCCTCTTCACACACTAATAGTTCGAAGCGAGTGTATATGTTCCATTTGAAGGTAATTAAAGCGTGCACGATGTGAATTTAATTTGTATTTATTTACAGATGCATTTATGTTACACTTCTCTAGTAAATATCATCTGTGTGTGAAGACGCTGTATGCGGTGGCGTAGCGCAAATATGTGAATGAATGTTACGAAGTGTAGTAACGTTACCACTGGATTAACTGGTGACAAGGCAGAAATGCTTCTCTTTATCAAGGAAAATTTGCCATTAATGCTCAAGTAATAGCATTTAGTACTAGCATTGCTATTTCTACCTGTTTGAAGACACAGTGCACGTTTTGTTATTAAAGTTATTGTTGTGAGATGATCCTGTAATTAATGTTTTAAAAAAAATCCATATAAAATTCATTGAAGGAAAGTAGATTTTTGTATGCCTGCTTTGCTACTTATATTTTATTTCTAATGTTTTCAAGGCTCAGAGCACTTTATTTTGTTAAAGTTATTTTAATATGAGAAGATGCTGTAATGTTTATACATTTCTTTTATTATAAAATAAAAAAAATACATTGAGGAAAAGATTTTTGTTAGTATAACTATACTATGTTAGTTACAGGAACTAATTTTATACCTTTTTCGAAGGCACAAAGCACTTTTGTTGTAAGAAGATCCTATAATATTTAAAAATGTATTTTATTATAAAATAAATTTAATTAAAGAAAATATTTCTGTATAGGCCTATACTTTCATTACAGTTCTTAAAAAAATTAAATCGGAATCGGCAGGTCACACTTACTGAAAAATCGGAATCGGAATCGGCCAAGAAAATTGCAGTCGGTGCATCTCTAATTTAAACTTTGTGTAAGTTATTTGATATTTTATATCAGGCCTATAGGATGGTGTATTTGTATTCGTTTGGTAATAAATTAAACATTCTATGTCTAATATAAGGGTTTGTGGTTGTTTTGTTGTTGTCCATTCAATCAATTGACGCTGAATTCGCTAACTCGAATGACCTCACTTTAAGCTCTTTTATTTTCCAAATATAATGGGAATAGTCTAACAAATTGTTCGGTTTGTAATGCGTACCGAACTGAAGGCCTCATACCGAATGGTTCAATACAAAAACGTGTATCGTTACACCCCTTTTTCTACAAAATAAAACCGAAAATCAAAGGTGTTTGACGTCATTGGCAGGCGACATGGTCTGCTACACTACTTAAATTCTTATTTCTCTGGATTTAAACATTCTTGGAAACATTTGGGAGTGATGTAAGTATACAAGTCAACAAAATGTATACTTTTAAAATCTAACTTGAAATCTAACAATGTTTTGTAATGTTTTTGTAAGACCAATATTGACATGATAGGATCTTTTCAGACTATTCCCTGTAAACGTTAGTGTTTGACAATTAGTGGATCATAGAGATTATGGTTTATGCATTTTTAAATAAAGATATTTTCTTACACAAACGCATCGATTCACTTTATAAGGCCTTTATTAACCTTTTGGAGCCATGTGGAGCACTTTTTATGATGGATGGATTAACTTTATTGGACTTCAAAAAATCAACAGCCATTCACTGCTATTATAAATCTTGGAAGAGCCAGGACATTTTTCTCCAACTGTATTTGTCTGAAAGAAGAAAGTCGTATACATCTAGGATGGCTTGAGGGTGAGTAAATAATGAGGTAATTTTCATTTTTGAGTGAATTATCCCTTTAAATCACCTTCTGATGCTCATATTGAACCTCAGCAGATCATTTGATCATCTTTACATGGCTAAATGCATTGAGCTGCTGCCATGTGATTTGGCTGTTTATATATTTGCAATTAAGTTAAACAAGTTTACCTAATAAAGTGGCCCAATATATTCCAGCAACAACAGTGTGGTCATGATTTACATCCCAATTCCCATGCTCTCCGTTCTACATAGTGTACAAAATTAGATTTGGCCGATCACTGGCCCATCCCAAATCACAGTACGTTGAAAATAATATGTGAAAGCTGCCCAGATGGCATTCTGGCATACAGATGTGCATTTGTGCATTTGCTAATATTGTACACAGCCCTTTGCACAAGCGTGCAGAAGTTTGCGACTGTTCTCATTTGGCCTTTTTGTGGATTAACACTAGAAACAAGCAAGCAGTATACAACAAAGAGGTTTGTAGTAATATTCAAAGTCTCGGCTGCTCTCCACTTTCCTGGTTAGAGTTGTTGTAGGTTTGCAGTATGTTGTGCTTTTAGACCCATCTCTGTGTTGCTTTACCTCCACAGTGAATAAGTTGAGCTGGTGCAGCAGCTGTGTTAGCAGTGTTAACTCTTGATGGCAGTGCTGGGAGTGATATGATGGTGCAGGGGCTGACCGTGTTGTATCAGTGCACAGCTCTATAAATAACAGACTGTCAGTCCTCCACCAGTGCGTTTCTCTAAATCTTTCATGCTCCGAGGGACTCAGCAGAAATTTCCGCACCTCGGATGCTGCACCTTGTCTTTTTTTCTCATTTCTGCACCGGTTATTTTATGGCTGCCACATGATGGGGAAGCATTTTGTGGAGAAGCCATTTTCAGTAGTCATGCTTGTCTACTGCACACAGTTTTAAAGGGAGAGTTCACCCTAAACATTCACCACAATTTTAACTCTGTTATTTACGCACCCTCGTGTTGTTCCAAACATATATGACTATTTATTCTCTGGAACAAAATGTTGTTCTTTTACATAAAATGACACTTCACAGTGACCACAGCTTTTGAGCTACAACGATTACATAAACAAACAAACTAACTAACTCATGAGGTATAAATATAACTATTCATATGTAAGTTACTTACATATCTGTGTCCCTTACATTGCTGTTTTCTCTTTGAAAGCATGGTCATTATGACAGCAGAATAACATCTGGTCTCTAGTGTGCAGATGAGATAAGATGACAGTACTACTACCAAACATGATGACTGACAGCATGAGTTCACAGCTGTGGGTACACTAGAGAGGAGGTCCTAACAACTCATCCTTGAATTTTGAGTGACAGTGAGGTTTTCCAGTGCCATTGTTTGCAGGACTGCCGTATGGGAGACCCTTCACAATGTATGAACCAATCGTAATCAAGTCTTCAATACTAGCATTGACTATTACTGAACTTTTAGCCATATGAATAGTATACTATTAACAAATTAGCATTCTGGTCCAGGAAACTGGTCAAACTTTTGTAGAGAATTTTGGTTAGCTCAAAGAATTTAAGATGATCAATATATGTGTGTATATGTATGAGACTGTTCCTCTCATCACATATACACTGCAAACTCCACCAGGTCTTACGACCAATGAATAGGATGAAATGAGTTATTTAAAACATACATTTCAGTCAGGGAAAGTAGTTTAACTCACAGGAAATCGTGTATAATAATCGTCATTAAATATACGCAATTTCCAGTTTCTGATCAGTAACAGTAATAACGATATCGACTGGTTTCTTTGTCCAGCAAATTATTCAGCGATACCCATTACTCTGACGTTGGCCCGTCGTCACGGCAACGCGTTTTTACTAACCAGAACGGAGTTAAAACAATTGAACAGAATAGGGCTTAAGGTAGCAATATGAGATCGAAACAGTTTAAGTGACTTTGTAATGTAAGCATTCAGCACCGAGAATCATTATATGTGAATATATGGTTGTTTATTAAACTATTCTACTTACAAACGATCGCACATAGACAAACGTACATAAAACACAAATAGACAGAGAACGCGTGAGAGAGAGAGAGTAAGAGAGAGAGAGAGAGAGAGAGAGAGAGTAAGAGAGAGAGAGAGACAGACAGTGAGTTTGCAAAGGGACAGGAATGAAACGGTTCTGAACATCCTGAAATCGTTTCTTTTATAAAACGCCTTAAACGCAGCTATCTACGTTTGTAGAAAGGACGGATACTTGCAAGCTTGTTGTTGTTGTGCATTGTTCCGTTTGTGTTCAGTTCAGAAAGTCCTTTCCAGTTCCTTGAGAGTATCGCAGGCCTCATCATCTCCTCCGCTAGGTGAGACCCCCCCCCCCCCCCATGGATCTGGGGGGAGGTGCGGGTGACGTGTCTTTGTGTCCCGAAGGCAAGAGCAAGAGAGAGAGAGATGAGGGAAGGTTTATAAACCTGTAGGTCGTTCACGCCCACAGTTGGACCTTGTCCAATCCGGTTGATCTGAGTTTTGGAGGGAAGATTGAAAGTCTTTGTCTCTCACAATGGGGTTTCGCATGTGGAAGCTGATTGGTTGTTTGGCCACAAAACTTTCAAAAGTTCAATAATACATATAAAGCAAGGAGTTATTAAGATGCCACAAACATTAACATTTAGGGAATAATAAATGCTGCTCATAGACACCAAACATGATCTATGTATCTTCTCGTTTGACTGAGTGATTCTAAATGTGAGAGTCTTAGCATGCACAATAATTCACCTATTGCGGATTAATGTTTGAGGCCGACATACATAACAGAAACAACAATATAAGAAAAGGTAACACATTGATATGTGTACATTTCTATATAACTGTATGTGAGACTGTATGTCTGAATAAGGAAAGTGTATCTGCATTTCTGTAGGAGTCTTATCTTGATGGTGGGGGGATGAGCTGGAGAGTGACCAGAGGTCTGGCTCATAGCACATAGGTGTTAATCATGGGGGAGAAGTCATTTAAGGAATATAACTAGTTATTTCATGTCTGATGGGCTCCATGCACTACACTTTCAATCCAGGCTCATGAAAATATGTGCCTCTATATACATTTCAGCAACACTGTAATTAAGTACCTTACACTGCACGTTTCACAACAGTTTGAAAGTGAAATGTCTAGAGAGTGGTGCTAACATACGCATTTAATACATGACTGTGGTATGTCTTTATTACGTTGGTACAGGCACATATTGCTGCTTTTTTATCACGCTGCTTAAGGTACATATTGTGGCTGTTCAGAATTCAAATATCTGGGGAGTGTCGCTAAAGGTTAATGCTCTACCCAATAATGTTAACAAATGTAAAAGTGATTTTGAAACGCATGTGTTGATGCTACACTTGTAGCAATGTAGCATGGACAGCCGCTTCTGGGATGCTTCAGGGAGCCGCAGAGCAGCTCGTAAAAACACAAGCATTGACTAAATTGTCTGTTAACTGCTCCAGTAGCCGTGCTGAAAGCCGCACCAGCTGAAGTAAACACAAGCCTTGACTAGAGTGACGATCATCGGTTGCCGCATCGAAGCCGGCCGTAGACGTGTGCAGTATGAGGTAAGAGATTTATTCATCATACAGTGTAGATAGCTTCACTAGCCTTATGCTGGAGCTGGTTTCGGCCATGTAAATAATTTAATAAATAAATTAAATAAATTAATTTAATAAACGATAAGACAAACACTACTGTAGCATATTATTTACTCACCCTCAATGCATCCTAGGTGTATATGACTTCCTTCTTTCAGACGAATGCAGTCAGAGTTATATTAAAAATCATCCTGGCACTCCCAAGCTTTAGAACGGCATAGACTGAATGACATAGTCGAGTGTATCTCTCCATCAGTCCAAAACAAGTTGATCCATAATAAAAAGTGCCTCACATGGTTCTGGAGGGGTCAGTAAAAGCCTCCTTTAGCGATTTTTTGTAAGAAAAATATCCATATTTAAAATGTAAGAATGACTTTAATCTAGCTTGGGCTGTTGTACACAGAACTAGATGCTTTGGGAAGGGACATGGCAGAACTGAAACGCCGTCTAAGCTGTTGCAATACAGTGGGACAGCTAACCAATCACAACACACTTAGTTTTTCGGAAGGCGAACCTTCATCGAACCTAGAACTCAGAACAGCCTGGAGAGAAAGCTATTGTAATAATGTAAACAATGTGAAAATAATGTGTTTTTCGAACCACCAAGCATGAGAGCATGTTTTAGTACACCCCCAAAACAAAATAAAGACTTAGTAAAAGAGCATAATAGGACCCCTGTATGTAAATGCCGTATCGCGTGAGCTACTGAGTAAACCCACTGAATTAGAAAACTCATGCATATGAAGCTGTATATGCAACGACAATGTTCAAAAGTATTAGTTTTCAAATTACGCAGGGTGTTAAAATTGTTTTGAAGTCATAATATAATATTCTGCAAGTAATTGTGTGAAAATTTGGCTTTATTAATCAAAACTCTGTACCTGTAAATCATACTTTGTGTGGAAAAAAATTAAAGTTGTTTGAGTTTTACTGTCTCTATTGTTCATTTCAACTGGAAACTGCAGTGATTCATACATATAGGTACTATTTTTGAGTTTTGCAGAAATGTATATAGAGGCACTTATTTCCAATGAGCCTATGTTTCAAAATTTTGTGTTGGTTTTGGTTCTTATCTAGCCTTTTTTTTATGTTTTTTTTTTTTTACTTTTGTTTTGTTGGCACAAAACAGAAATTGCATTTGTTCTTTCCTATTGTGACATGTTTGAGTTAAACGGCTTCTTGAACAAGATAAGTATGGCAAGGGACTTTTTAGGCAGATTTTGTCCATCAGGAGTTGATAGGAGTGGTTGGATCATTGTCATTTGCTCAAAAACTCATAAAACTGCAATATTCAATAAAAAATGGTCAGTTTTGAAATTATGATAACTTTAAGGATGGTGGTTGAAACAGATGTAGAAACAGATCAAAGAAATAGGTTCTTTTTTTTGTCATCAGCTCCTATAACCTTGCTAGTCTAATAACTGGCAAAGACTTTCAGTACCTGTAAGTTACAAAGTTCTCTGTTCTCTAAAGCAAGGTCATTCTGATGGAAGTAATTCATACTCTCAGATGGCTACATAAGAATTCTCAAGGCACCATATAAGATTCAGATCAAAAATCCCTACTGAGAAAACAGATTAGGCTAGCCTAAGGTAGTTATCTAGACCTGCAAACTACTTCAGGCTGATTCAAACTGTTGCTGTTTTTCAATTTAAATTGTTAACGTAGTGTGACATTGTCACTCTAGTCTAGGGGTGGGGAATGTTTATCCTGGAGAGCCAGTGTCCCTGCAGATTTTAGCTTCAACCCTAATCAAACACACCTGAACAAGCTAATCAAGGTCTTCAGGATACAGTTTTTTTTTTTTCAGGGTTGGTCCTAAACTCTGCTGGGACACCGACTCTCCAGGATCAACGTTCCCCACTCCTGCTCTAGTCAATGCTTGTGTTTACATCAGCCACGGCTCCGCATGTGTTTCAACCTTCTATACCGCACTTTGAGATTTGTAACTTTGTAGATGTTTTTATGCCCAAACATACACACCACACACTGGCTAAAATTTAAAAAATGAAAAATCATATTAGGACCCCTTTTAATTAATCAGGATATCATGTAATTCAATTGATTGCCCTTAAAGGAAATAGAAACAGAACAGAACAGATTTGGAGAGAATTATCATTACATCACTTGCTCACCAATGCCACAAATGCGGCGTTACTATAATTTTCGCGTTGCGTTCATTTTCTGAGGTAAATTCTGGTTTATTCGTCTCAGCACATCTTCTTCCAGAAATGAAAAGTAACCGAGATGAACTTAATGAATGTTCATGTTTGTTTACGGAGGTGATGGAGCTCACATTGGTATCATACAGATTACATTATAAGAGAATATTTGTTTTTGACATTCAAAAGTAGACATTTCAAGCTTTCTATGCTTGTATTTCTCATGTCTGTGAGGCACTTATTTCAGAGATTTAGGTTGTTTTATTTACATGTCTGTGAAGAGAGGTGACGATAACCCTGTTTATTTTATGTATTTCACAAAAGCACATTGTTTTCTTGTTATTATGACTATACACACATAAAAAAGTCGACCCTTTGCAGTTTCAAAATGACAGAGTATTTTTAGTTCTTTTCACGGTCATCATAAAAAACAAGACCCCAGAGGGTTTAACAGTGTTGCCACAAGATGTTTTTCATGTCCGCAGGTTGAAGCAACTCCATTAACGTGATATTTAGCCCCTGGAAGGTGTCTCTCACATTGTCCCACAGCAACATTAAAATAGTATAGATTAGTGTGGAATGTTTTATTCATTTACACTATGTAATATTAGGGGCATCCAAGTTATTTGACATATTTGAACATTAAAAAAAAAACCTTCCCTGGTAATTAGTTCGTTTTATAATGATGTAACTCAGTTATTAACTCAGTTACTATTTGTGACCCTGGACCACAAAACCAGTCTTAAGTCGCTGGGGTATATTTGTAGCAATAGCCAAAAATACATTGTATGGGTCAAAATTATTGATTTTTCTTTTATGTCAAAAATCATTAGGAAATTAAGTAAAGATCATGTTCCATGAAGATTTTTTGTAAAATTCCTACTGTAAACCTATCCAAATGTAATTTTTGATTAGTAATATGCATTGTTAAGAACTTAATTTGGACAACTTTAAAGGTGATTTTCTCAGTATTTTGATTTTTTTGCACCCTCAGATTCCAGATTTTCAAATAAATGTATCTCGGCCAAATATTGTCCTATCCTAACAAACCATACATCAATAGAAAGCTTATTTATTGAACTTTCATCTGATGTATATATCTCAGTTTTGTAAAATTTAACCTTATGACTGGTTTTGTGGTCCAGGGTCACATTTGTGAGAGGCAACTAGTAACTATAATTCATTTCTTTTTTACTTTTTTTTACTTTAATTATTCTTTTTAAAGTAACATGCTCGACACTGTTGAGAGAACAGAAGGGGATGGACTTTTTCACTAGAGAAAGTAATATTATGGATTATGGACTATTTTGGCCAGAGGCAACAGTTTAAAGTTAAAACACATTAAAGATCGATTTGTTTTTTTACAAACATGCACCCTTTCAATTCACAAGAGTCTTGTGGATTACCTGTGGACTTCAAATGTGAATCATAGGGCTAACAAAAGGCTACATTCACAGCAGAAAGCAAAAATTTATATATAAATTATAACTATTTTTCATAATTATAAAATAAGTTAAAAAAAATGCATCATGACCCCTTTAAATCAATTGGCAGTCCTTGCCTGAATCTTATATGTGTTTTTCAGCAGGAATATTCATCACTTTGCACTCATCTTCACCGGGGGCGACAGTGAACTTCTAAACTTGGTGCTCTTCTGCTGAACTTACTGTTGCCTTTGATCAAACAGTCTGATGATGTGCATTGTGATAGTTGATGGATTTAGACAGTTCAGAACAGGAATAGATAAAAAGAGTCTACTCTGAGAAGGAGAACCAGCATTAATTTTGTTTTTAGTGTCTGAACAGGAAAGACAGACTCTCTGGAGGCTGTATTATGCTGCGGAGGGAAGTCTGAGAGGTGGCTAATGGAGCTTACTGAGATGATAAGAGCATTTGTGTTGGTGTGTGTCTATATTTTGATATTATTGGTGTTAAAAGCTCTGCTACTGCTCCTCATTTGTATTTTCAGCTCTGAGTGCACTAACACAGCGTGGAGCCACAGAGGAAGTGTGCATCTCTGTAAAGTCTGATATTTAAAAGCCTGTACACAACACACACAGGTGAGATGGGTGAATGTGTGTGTCTGGAGCTGGCTGTGAGTTGGACCAGCAGGTGATTTGTAAACAGGGGAGATGATTTTATTAGAGCGTGCAACAAGGTGTGAAGTGATTTTCTCTCTCTCCTGCTCTCAAACACACACACACACACACACACACACACACACACACACACACACACAGGAAGGAAATGGCACGAATAGAGAAGTCTTAATCGACTGATACATGGGTCGCATCCTGGCTTTGTTGTAGGGCAGTGGATGGACGGATTTTGATGGCACTTCACCCATGGTGAGATTGGAAATTGTGTATGGCTGGATCTTCTGAACCTCTTGCCATTTAATCATGTTTGGCCTTGGGATAAAGGAATTGTTTAGTCTGAGCTATTGTAGAAACAGAGATTGATATTTTTGAGGTTCTCTTTGGTGCAGGACAAAAATAAAGAGGAACATAAAGAGGAAAACATAAAGAGGAAATTTAATTTTGTTTTATTATTTTTTTAATAACAGAAATCTATTTTATATTAAAAATACTTCTCAAAATTGAATGTTTTATTTTTACTTGATGGTTACATTTTTAGTATTTTCAGTTTTTTATTTTATTTTATAAAAGAAATGTATTTTATATGAATAAAAAACACACTTTTTAAAAAATAATAATTTAAGATTGCATGTTTTATTTTTACTTGATGGTTACATTTTTAGTATTTTCAGTCTTTTTATTTTATTTTATAACAGAAATTTATTTTATTTTTAAAATATACTTGTATATTTTATTTTTACTCTATGATTAAATGTTTATTATTTTCAATGTTTTTATTTTATTTTATAACAGAAATGTGTTTTATATTAAAAGTTTTCTGAGGTAAATTAAGACTTTCTGAAAAAAATTTTTTTAAATTATATTAGTATTTTCAGTCATTTTATTTTATAACAGAAATTTATTTTATATTAAAAATACATACTTTTAAAAAATAATAACTCAATATGGTATGTTTTATTTTTACTTCATTGTTACATTTTTAGTATTTTCAGTATTTTAATTTATTTTATAACAAATTTATTTTATATTAAAAAACATACTTTCTGAAAAAAATAACTGAAAATTATATTAGTATTTTCAGTCATTTTATTTTATAACAGAAGTTTATTTTATATTAAAAATATACTTTTTAAAATAATAATTCAAGATTGTATGTTTTATTTTTACTTAGTTACATTTTTAGTATTTTATGTATTTTAATTTATTTTATAACAGAAGTTTATTTTATATTAAAAATACATACTTTTTAAAGTAATAACTCAAGATTGTATGTTTCATTTTTACTTAGTTACATTTTTAGTATTTTAAGTATTTAAATTTATTTTATAACAGAAATGTATTTTATATTAAAAATACATACATTTAAAAAATAATAACTCAATATGGTATGTTTTATTTTTACTTCATTGTAACATTTTTAGTATTTTCAGTATTTTAATTTATTTTATAACAAATTTATTTTATATTAAAAAACATACTTTCTGAAAAAAATAACTGAAAATTATATTAGTATTTTCAGTCATTTTATTTTATAACAGAAGTTTATTTTATATTAAAAATATATACTTTTTAAAATAATAATTCAAGATTGTATGTTTTATTTTTACTTAGTTACATTTTTAGTATTTTAAGTATTTTAATTTATTTTATAACAGAAATTTATTTTATATTGAAAAAACATACTTTCTGAAAAAAATAACTGAAAATTATATTAGTATTTTCAGTCATTTTATTTTATAACAGAAGTTTATTTTATATTAAAAATATATACTTTTAAAGTAATAACTCAAGATTGTGTGTTTCATTTTTACTTAGTTACATTTTTAGTATTTTAATTTATTCTATAACAGAAATTTATTTTATATTAAAAATACATACTTTATGAAAAAAATAACTGAAAATTATATTAGTATTTTCAGTCAATTTATTTTATAACAGAAATTTATTTTAAATGAAAAATTCATACTTTTTGAAAATAACTCAAGATTGTATGTTTTATTTTTACTTGATGTTACATTTGAGTCTTTTTTTTTTTTTATAACATAAATGTATTTTATATTAAAAATACATACTTTTTTAAAAATTAATAACTCAAAATTGTATGTTTTATTTTTATTTTATTTTATATGAAAAAAATACATAGCTTGCGTCCCAATGTGCATCCTATCCATCCTAAATTCTATGTGATGCTAGTAATTTTTAATACTATTTAGGGCAGATAGGATGGATAGTATGCACATTGGGACGCAGAGTTACTTTTTGAAAATAATAACTCAAGAATATATGTTTTATTTTTATTTGGTTACATTTTTTGTATTTAGTCTTTAAAATGACACTTGAAAGTGCACTCAAAAAAATTCAACCCAAACTTGGGTAAAATATGGAGAATTGTTTTGTCTACCAGTTGATGCCATTGTGATATGCGTCATAATACATGATGTAATTGTCAATATGAAATACTCAGCTTAAGTAGTCTGTGGCCTGGTTGAATGGCCAGAGTCTTTATCAGTTAGTGGTCAGTAGACATGTTTGGCCCACATACTGTTTGATTGATCTGATCAATACTGAGAGTCATGAAGCTGATCAAACCGCTCGACTGTGAACAAAGAGCACAATGAGGAATTCAACTGCCTCACTCTGAAATATATACATCCACAATACAGCTGACCTACATACAGTAGGGCTGCAACTAACGACTATTTTAATAGTCGACTAGTCACCGACTATTGAAACGATTAGTCGACTAATCGGATAATTATTAAATTTTTCTCAAATTTAGCATGAGATTGCTTTAATTATGTGGAAAATTATAGTAAACACAAGAAAGAAGGGGGTATTCAATAAAAAATGCATATTTTGCTGCTGATAGGCCAATTCATACTAAAAGTAAATAAAAATGCCCTGTCTAAAACCAATTAGGCACAGTGCTCGGTCAGTTTTTTTTTTTTTTATCCTTTATTTAACCAGGTAAAAACTCATTGAGATTAAAATCTCTTTTACAAGAGACACCTGGCCAAGATGCAGCATAAAAAAACAAAAAAAAAACAAAGAACAATTTCCAACATATATAAACGAACACATCAAATACACATACATATATATCACAAGACCCTGTGCTGAAAGAATGCTTAAAACTTTATGAACAGTTACACTGTCCAATGTTCACCTGCTCCACATTTTTCAGAGTTGACATAAACTGTCTATACGAAATAAAGGTAGTAATAATGGACAGGCACATTTGTTTTATAAGAAAAAATAAATTTAAATCAAGTAAACATTTTCTTCCTGTAAACCATCAGCAGCAATAAAACAGTAAACAAAAATGTATATCCAAAACAAAACGTATTGGCTTCCATGTTATTTAAATCTTACCGAGGCCAGCCAAACTCAGTTTCATTCAACTGTCCGACGTGCTTTTTCTTTAAATGTTCGTGCATCACAGAGGTGCTGCCGTGATGCGCAAGGACTGCTACCATGCAGGTAATATTTTAATTCGCCGTAGCAGGCTAAAATGCTCCCAAACTTTACTCCTGTTTCATACATACTCAGTCTGCAGTGCGTCTACAGTCCGTGTGCGTTACGTATGCGGTGCAGAAGAAGCACAGACTCGTTTTGCTTTCACACAGAACGCATTTGCAGTCCGTACATTGTGAACGTTCTAATCCGTTAACATGGGTGTGGAAAAAAACACACTGCAGACGGAGTATGTGTGAAACGGGCGTGTTTTGGTACGCGCAGCTGCTGCGTTGGACGCCGCCATTTCTGTATGTTATCGCTCAGCATAGAAGCTGCGTATGTGCGACTCTCGGCAGAAAGATGCCTCACTCGGTTGTCTGGCGACAACATCGACAATGAAATTCATTGTCGACTATTTCTATTATCGATTTTTGTCGACAACGTCGACGAATCGTTGCAGCCCTAACATACAGTACAGCACTTCTTATCTGAGAGGGACACTGCCATGCATTTTTAACTGTTTTGTTGGATATGTTTGAAGGACACATCCCATAATCCACATGCCAGCTTTTATCAACTTCACCGCTGAAGGACCCAAAAGCAGAGCGAGGGAGAGTGAGATCTATTCAGTGAAAGTGATTCAAATAAAAGGTACTTCCTACGCACCATCCTTCCCTTTGGCCTCATTTCCTCTGCTCTCATACATTCTGTCAGTTTCAAGAGAAAGGATCAGCAAGGGTCAATGTGTGGCTACCGTTGGGATTGCTGTGATTGACGGTGATGCTATGGCAACAGCATTCTAGCATCATTTCCCCCTTTTCCTAAAAGGTGCACACATTTTGAGGGTTCAAAGAGGTCAGACAAGGAGACACTCTGTATTCACATATTCACAAATACAGATCACAAACTGAGCCAGACGCTGATGTGGTACTAAATGAGGATTATTATTGCAGTTAGGAACAGTCTGGATATGAAGTCTGACAAGGTCAGCAAGATGAAGGAAAGGTGTTTAAGAGTGCGAGGAGATGATAACCTTAGATATTCTTAGTCATATCTTTTGACTAAAATGACATTTAGTTTTACTAATATTTTAGTCGTCTGAATTGTTTTAGTTGTACACTGTAAAAAAAATCCGTAAAATTTACGGTAAAAAACTGGCAGCTGTGGTTGCCAGAATTTTACCGTAAAAAATACGGTAGCAATGTTTTACATTTTAAGGTTTTCACTTAAATTAAATAATACCGTAAAAATACCGTAATTTCACCGTAATTTCATACTAAAAACTGTAACTCATATAATGGTAATGTACCAAATTTTTGAAGTACTGAAATCTGTTTTGTACCTTTGTAATACAATGATAACCACAAAAAGCAGGTGGTGATGACAACATCACATGATAAACCAAAGTCCATCACACGGAGGTTTTAAATAATAACATATATAGAAGGTGCACAGTGTCATTCACACAAACACTAAACACCATCATGGTAACACACATAAAACTGAAATAATGCAAAAAACATTAATTTAACAACATTAGATGTAACATGCAACCCCTAATGTACAAAACTGCCAAGAAAAAAATTAAGATGAAGTTATTTCAACAACAAAAAAACATCAAATAAAAAAATGAAATTCAGGGAATTCTGGAAATGTCAATTTACGGTTATTCACTGTAAATTTTACGTTCTTTTTCACTTCCAAAAACGGTATACTACCATAAAATTAAATGCAATGTCCAACACAGTTTTTCACCGTATATAGAAGAGGAACTTACCGTTAACCATTTCACAGGTTTTTACCGTAGCATTTTTACAGTTTTTTTACCGTTAAATTCACCGTCATTTTTTACAGTGTAGTTTTAGTGGACTAAATACCCTAAGATTTTAGTCGAGTAAATCTACAGTAGATTTAGTAGATTTCTAATTTTAGTTAGTGTTATGCATTTCTGTAAAATTTCCAAACTCATTATATAGGTGTGATATTAAGATTTTATCATGATAGACACAGATTTAACTGCTGTTGACATGCACCATTCCTTTATATTAAAATTAAATGAAACCACTTCTCATAAAGAAATAAGGACATGATCTTCTTTTCAATGAAATGCCAATGGTTATACAGACTAATCATGCATTCTAACTTGTTTACCACATTCTTCATTCTTTCAAGCAGACATATTTATTTATTATTATTAAATTAATTTAGATTAATCTTAATTAGGTCTACTCAAGTAACATCAGTGCCACAGACAATAGCAACTAAATTAGGCTGCTGTCCCTTTAAAATTAAATACACGGATGTAATGTACTGATGCACATCCGATATTCTCCCTAACTGTTTATGTTGACCTGACATAACCGAGTGTGTTTATGAAAATACTTGTCAAAATGGACAATTCAACATCATTTTGTGTGTATTTATCCGTTCATGCGACATGAAAGAGTTCTCATACGCTGCTAAGAGGCGCTGCTTTGGTGTCTTCACTCAGAAAACCAGACTGAATTGAGTTCTCTTTTACGTTGTCAAATTTATCCATATGTCTGCTCTTCTCTTACTCCCAGATATTGACATTTTTGAAAGTTTTATGAGACGTGGGCCCCGCCAGATAGATCAATAGGCTATGATACAGTTCAAATGTATGCATCTAACCTCCTAACCGTGCAGCAAATGAATGAATCTCTTCAAAATAATCCCTCTCTAACATTTTTGTCTCGTTTTTATTCGTTGACGAAAATGTCAGTAGATTTTCGTCATTGTTTTTGTCATTTAAAACTAGTTTTATTTCGTTGTTTTTTTTTTTGTCTGTAAAAAATGTTGACATAAATTATTCGTCAATGAAATTAACACTGATGAAAACTATGGAAGCCATTTCTGTCACTGAATAAAAAATAAAAAAAGGTTATTGTGATCTCAGATCAGAACTGTGTGATATAAACTTGCAATTGCGAGTTATAAAGTCAGAATTGTGAGACAAACTCGCAATACGACTTTATAGCTTGCAATTCTGACTTTTATAACTCAAAATTGTCAGAATTGTGAGATATAAACTCACAATTCTGACTTTTTTCTCAAAATTATGTGATATAAACTCAGTTGCGAGTTACAAAGTCAGAATTGCGAGATATAAACGGGCAATTCTGAGAGCATATCAGTCTTTTTTCCCCTCAAAATTTGACTTTTTAGAACTTACAATTTTGAGGAAATTGTTTGTTTCTATGAGTTTCTATCTCGCACTTCTGACTTTATAACTCGCAATTGCAAGTTTATATCACACAATTCTGATGTGAGATCACAATAACCATTTTTTATTTTTTATTCAGTGACAGAAATGGGCTTTCATAGTTTTCATCAGTGTTAATTTCATTGACAATAATTTACATCAACAACATTTTTTACAGACAAAAAAAAAAACGATAATGAAATAAATTGACTCACAATTGTGAGTTTGTATCATAATTCTGTGAAAAAAATCAGAATTGCAACTATTTAGAATTGTGACTATTTCTCAGATTTGCAACTTTATTTTTGTAGAATTGTGAGTTTATCTTTTGCAATTCTGACTATTCTGACTTTATGACTCACAGTTGTGAGTTTATATCTCTCACTTCTGAGAAAATGTCAGAATTATGACTATTTCTTAAAATTGTGACTTTATTTTTTAGGTTTGCGACTATTTCTCGGAATTGCGAGTTTATATCTCACAATTCTGTGAAAAAGTCAGAATTGCAAAAATTGTATAACCGTTTTCAAAATGTATAATAATAAGAGATGGTTCTTGAGCATCAAATCATCATATTCAAATTTCTGAAGGATTATGTGACACTGAATAGGAATAAATTACATTTTAAAATATTTTTTAAAATATTTTTTAACTGTAATAATTTTTTTCACATTTTACGTTATGCACTACCAGTTAAAAATGGAAATAATTAAGATAATTTCTTATCGTCACCAAGAATGTAATTTATGTAATTAATATAAAGAATGTAATTTATATAAAGAAAAAATATAATTTATTAAAGGTAGAAATGTAGTATATGATTCACAATTTAAAAGTATATAGTATATGTGTGTGTGTTTAATTATATATACACACACACGCACACACACGCACTCATGGCTGTAGTGTAGGTCACACTGCATTGCATGTTTGAAGCTTGTGTGCAAATTAGAAACATTACTCATTTATGTATACTGTATGTTGTGTTGATCCTCTCCTGTTATCAGCCATTGTAGCTCAGTGGTTAAGCACTGCCATCCAAATATCACCTGGCCCCACTTCAGAGAGGGCTTTCATTAAACACTTCCCCCACACGCACACTAGCCACTCAGATCAGCTCTTGACACATACAGTACATACTCATACTGACAACACATTCTCATCCTGCACTCACCTCAGTTATCCAGCACGCTCAAATCATATGTTTGTGTGTCTGCAGACATGGTGAACTGTGTTCACAACCATTTTAAAGCTCTTTCATCATGTCTGGAAATCCCTTGATCAGCACTAACCCTCATGCACACACAAACATGTGTTCTGTCAGAGAAGAGCTACGGTGAGATTGAGAGTGTGTGCGCATTTGAGGTTCTTGAGGATTTGAGCCTGTAGGCTTAAGCAATTGTTTCCTTGTAGAAATGTTGGAGTTTAAAGAATGCAGAGATTTTCAGGTGCGAAAAACACTGCTTGTTTTTTACTTAATAACAGTTAGCAAAAGTAACAAAATACTTGGAAATTTTGCCTTAAAGCAGAAGTTCACTTCCAGAACAAAAATTTACAGATAATTTATTCATCCCCTTGTCATCCGAGATGTTCATGTCTTGTGTTTTGAGGAAAAAAATTTCAGGATTTTTCTCCATATAGTGGACTTCTATGGAGTTTGAACTTCCAAAATGCAGTTTAAATGCTCTAAATGATCCCACCCGAGAAAGATCGGTCTTATCTAGCGAAACAATCAGTTTTTTCTAAAACAATTTAAAATTGATATACTTTTCAACCTCAAATGTCTAGCTCTGCGTCAACTCTGTGTATTCCGGTTCAAGACAGTTAGGGTACTGTAGGTCGAAAAACGCCTCGGGTTTCGTATGAAACCCTAGTTCCTCGAGGGAACGAGATGCTGCGTCGCCTTCCACAATTTCGGCATCCCTGCAGCGCTCCTGGTGGCAGAAGCTGCCGGCTGCATTCACCGCATGTGCTTTATAGTTTCCTGGTTCATGACGTCACCCCGTCCATGACGTCACAACGCGCTTTCCTATTGGACGGATTAGACACATGATTCAGAGCGTGGTCACGCTGGAGGCGTTCCCAAAGCGTTTGACGCAGCTCGACGTTCCCGAAGGGGAACTCCCCTCTCATTTTCCCCTGCAACTTCAAAATCTTTCTACATTGCTGCAAATGTACCGGCCCAGTGTTTACAAAGTGAACATGCAAAGAAGATCAAATGCCTTTTACAAAAAATATGTAAAACAGCGATGTAGGATGATTTTGAAGTTGGGCAAGAAAATGAGATGGGAGTTTTTCAACCTACCCTTACTGTCATGAACCAGTATCAATAATACACAGAGCTAGACAAGACGAGCATTTGAGGTTAAAAAGTATATAAATTGTCCATTTAAATAAAAAAAACAAATAAAAAATGAATCGTTTTGCTAGATAAAACCTTTCTTCCTCAGCTGGGATCGTTTAGAGCCCTTAGAAGCTGCAATTAAACTGCATTTTTGGAAGTTCAAACTCACAGGCACCATAAAAGTCCACTATATGGAGAGAAATCCTAAAATGTTTTCCTCAAAAAAACTATTTCTTTAAGACTGAAGAAAGAAAGACATCTTGAATGACAAGGGGGTGAGTAAATTATCTGTGCATTTTTGTTCTGAAAGTGAACGTTTCCTTTAACTTTGTTAAAATTTCACCAAGTGTTATTTTATTCGTAAAAGGAAAAGACTGTTTAATGTTCAGTTGTTTGAGATTTAGCGATTTTTTTGTTTTGTTTGTTTGTTATACTGGCAATAGTTTTGTTTCTCAATGAGAAATATCTGCCTAAAGCCAGTACTTAGACGAATGCACATCGAAGACTGATACGGAAGAGAAGAAATTGTTAAATAAAGTTGTTATTTTTGTTTGTTTTTTGCCCACAAAAAGTATTCTTGTAGCTTCATAACATTACGGTTGAACCACTGATGTCACATGGACTGTTTTAATGATGTCCTTTCTACCTTTTTGGGCCTTAAACGTGGTAGTTTTTGTCTATGCAGAATTTAGAAAGCTTTTGGATTTCATCAAAAATATCTTGATTTGTGTTCTGAAGATGAACGAAGGTCTTACGAGTTTGAAACAACATGAGATTGAGTAATTAATGACCAAACTTTCATTTTTGGGTTAACTATCTCTTTAAAGAAGTAATATATTAGTGGCTAATTAAATTGTTTGAGAATAACAGTATGATTCTGAAACCACTGATTTATCATTATAACTCCTGTTCTTCTTCAGCTCTCTTTATATGCTTTCATTTGTAGCTTAATTCAGCTCACTGTGTGAAAACCTCTCCAAGATTTAACTTTTTTTTTTGGCGTGAGATGAAAGCATAACGATACCTCCATTGTGTATGTGTGATATTTTTAAACTCCTCTGTTGTCTACTCTATCTGGTAGCCTGCGGCGGTTCTCGTTGGCGCACTTTGATGATGAAATCAATCCTCCCACTCAGCCAGCGGACAGCAAGAATGTCCAAAGCATCCCAGCATCCCTTGCATGTCACAACAGACTTGTTAGAGGAAACACATCTGTAGGCATTCTTCAAACACGCACATTTTCTATATTGTGTCATATGGATTTTGTGTCATAGTGTCATGACACAAAGTCCATTTGACACAATATGGAAAATGTCATTAGGTTCATTAGAGACATTTGTACAAAAGAAGATATATTTACCTAAATATATTAATTCTAAATACATGGGATATGGTTTTTAACAGTCTTGTTAATAACAGACACTATATATAGTTAAAACAAGATAATTATTATTGAGAATTATAGAGGTAACATCTATATGACAGATTCACTGCTAAATTTGTTTTTTAACGGGTGTTTTAGTGACTTGACAAGAAATATCTTTAATACAGTAGTTGAATACTGCACGGTTTCACATATGTTCTGGTACAGTAACAGCAAACTCCTTGTATGCCTGTCCTTAACAACTGTGAGGGGTTTTAATTCTTCTGGCTCAGGCAGAACGACTGAAATCTGCTGCTTTAATCTTGACAAATCCTTGTTAGTCTAATCTGAGTTTGGAGCGGCAGGATGCTGGGTAATCCTCTGCTGTGATAGTTGACTGTACTGAGACTGTAATTTAACTTGTGTCACTCACCACTTATACATGTCAGCCAATTAGTCAAATTTTAAAGGTCCTTTAGGTTAGAAGAGACAATGTCAGCTCTAAATTAGGGATTATACTGTACCAACATAGAACTTTTTTCAGATATCAGCTATGTTTTCATCCAACACTTTTCTACACTTTTTTAGTGTAAATGTTAGGATATCACATAAAAAAAAAAAAATAAAAAAAAAAAACGCTGGATGGAAACACGAAGGCTATAGCCTTTGTAAGTCATATGTAACTTTATTGCTTTGAGTTTGATGAACTTAAACCATTTAAGGCAATCGGTTTCCTCAAACTATATAAGTATCTACAGTCATGGCCAAAAGTTTTGAGAATTACATAAATATTGGAAATTGGAAAAGTTGCTGCTTAAGTTTTTATAATAGCAGTTTGCATATACTCCAGAATGTTATGAAGAGTGATCAGATGAATTGCGTAGTCCTTCTTTGCCATGAAAATTAACTTAATCCTGAAAAAAACTTTCCACTGCATTTCATTGCTGTCATTAAAGGACCTGCTGAGATCATTTCAGTAATCGTCTTGTTAACTCAGGTGAGAATGTTGACGAGCACAAGGCTGGAGATCATTATGTCAGGCTGATTGGGTTAGAATGGCAGACTTGACATGTTAAAAGGAGGGTGATGCTTGAAATCATTGTTCTTCCATTGTTAACCATGGTGACCTGCAAAGAAACGCGTGTAGCCATCATTGCGTTTGCATAAAAATGGCTTCACAGGCAAGGATATTGTGGCTACTAAGATTGCACCTAAATCAACAATTTATAGAATCATCAAGAACTTCAAGAAAAGAGGTTCAATTATTGTTAAGAAGGCTTCAGGGCGTCCAAGAAAGTCCAGCAAGCGCCAGGATCGTCTCCTAAAGAGGATTCAGCTGCGGGATCGGAGTGCCACCACTGCAGAGCTTGCTCAGAGGCGAAGACTTTTGGAAGATGGCCTGGTGTCAAGAAGGGCAGCAAAGAAGCCACTTCTCTCCAAAAAAAAAAAAAACATCAGGGACAGATTGATCTTCTGCAAAAAGTATGGCGAATGGACTGCTGAGGACTGGGGCAAAGTCATATTCTCCGATGAAGCCTCTTTCCGATTGTTTGGGGCATCTGGAAAAAGGCTTGTCCGGAGAAGAAAAGGTGAGCGCTACCATCAGTCCTGTGTCATGCCAGCAGTAAAGCATCCTGAGACCATTCATGTGTGGGTTCCTTCTCATCCAAGGGAGTGGGCTCACTCACAATTTTGCCCAAAAACACAGCCATGAATAAAGAATGGTACCAAAACACCCTCCAACAGCAACTTCTTCCAACAATCCAACAACAGTTTGGTGAAAAACAATGCATTTTCCAGCACGATGGAGCACCGTGCCATAAGGCAAAAGTGATAACTACTGTAAGTGGCTCGGGGACCAAAACATTGATATTTTGGGTCCATGGCCTGGAAACTCCCCAGATCTTAATCCCATTGAGAACTTGTGGTCAATCCTCAAGAGGTGGGTGGACAAACAAAAACCCACTAATTCTGACAAACTCCAAGAAGTGATTATGAAAGAATGGGTTGCTATCAGTCAGGATTTGGCCCAGAAGTTGATTGAGAGCATGCCCAGTCGAATTGCAGAGGTCCTGAAAAAGAAGGGCCAACACTGCAAATACTTTGCATAAATGTCATGTAATTGTCGATAAAAGCCTTTGAAACGTATGAAGTGCTTGTAATTATATTTCAGTACATCACAGAAACAACTGAAACAAAGATCTAAAAGCAGTTTAGTAGCAAACTTTGTGAAAACGAATATTTGTGTCATTCTCAAAACTTTTGGCCACGACTGCATATAGTTGATAAGACTTATCATCTAGATTTGTTACCTGAATTCAAACTGAATGAGTGGAATAAACTTAACATTTCTAAGTTGAGTTTAGTATAATAATTGACTAAGCTAATGTTTAAAAAAAGTTAATTTGACTCAATGTAGATGAGTTTATAATACTCATATTTATTGGTTTTATAACTTGTCAGGTTTTACAGTGTACGTTCACACTGCAGGCAAATGTGGTCCAAATCCGAAATTTTTTGCTCACATGTGACAGTGTGAACAGTGCAAACCACATGAAATCTGATCTGCTTTCCATTGAGGCGAAAGAAGTCTGGTTTCGCACTGTCATGCACGAGTTGGCGCTGACTTAATGACTTGATAAAACTTATCAAACCCATTTTGAATTCGACACAGAATGGTATATTTTTTAGCGATATGGATCAGATTGTGGATATTATACGCTGTCAAATGTGGCTTTTCTGAGCTCAATGGCTCTGGCCCAAGCTGTGATATAAACAAAACGCTATTGGTTATTTAAAAAAGGGAGCAGGACTTGGGGGCAGCTTGAGATGTCCCTCCCTGTCTTCCTCCTTCAGTTGAATTGATGTCAACACATAGAATAATGCTGCATGTTTCAAAGCACTTAAGTGGACCTTTAATTTTGGAGTGAACTATGCCTTTAATTGAGGACTGTTATATTTGCTAAATACGGAGTAGTCGATATTTTGATTTTAATGTGGGTGGAATCTGCAAAGGCGATCGCAGAGGGTTTTTAGCTGCCTGAAGCTGTCAAAGATTTCAAGTTGGACTGTAAACAGCCTCCTAGTTGTAGAAGTTGAGGTTTTATTTTCAAGGGTTGCCTGAGCAACAGAAACGAAAGTCTCAGTGAAGATTGTGCTGTTGGCAGGATGTGTTGACATGTCGCTTCGCTGTGTGTGACAAGCTCTCATTTATTTGACTTAGCCAGTGCTGGATGAACTCAAAGTCCTTTGCAAACATGATACTGGCCTGACCAGGGACACCGTAATATAATGTATTGAAAGAAAGAGACTATCTGGATATGAAAATGATACAGTAAATCATAACGCTAAAGCATCTAACCTCATATCATTTCTGGGTTGCATGCTGACCATTCATTTTTTCCAGACCCCTGCTCGATATAACTGTAAAATCATGTGTTTCACAACAGTAAATCGATGTGACCCAACCGGGCGAGTCTTTTTCCTGTAGTGTTTCACCTGTTTGGGTTTTGCCACATGCGCAGCAGCTTTTGAGTTGTCAGCGCTGTGGGAGATTCTCTCACAATGGCGGCGCGGCTTTCAAGAGCAGGAGCTGTCACACTGGCCGTCTGTGCGAAAGTGGGAGGCCAGAAGGAGACATTCTGTCTGAAAGCTCTGTAGCAGCAGGCCATCCTCTTACTTCACTGTCATGTCTGAGGAGAGACATGTCGCCGGCGCTGCAATTACCACCACAATCATATGTGCACGGCCGCTGAGGAGAGAGGTCAGTGGGGAAATTGCCACAAAGCGTTTTATTTTGTCCATCAGACTACACTAATTCTCTTTTTATTTTCTGTGTCTCTGGTTGTTTCTCTCAAGTTTTAGTGGCAGTGTTCAGAGGACCTCTTTGCATAAAATACATATGCAGTGTGATTATAAAATGTGACAGCTTTACCAAACCGAACATTTTGAAGAATAAAGAGATTGTTCTCTCAAAAATGAAATTTACCCCATGATTTACTCATGTATATATATATGTATATGACTTTCTTCTTTCAGATGAGTACAATCAGAAGTATATTTAAAAAAGTCCTGGCCCTTCCAAGCTTTATAATGGCAGTGAATGGCTGTTGAGATTCAATGAAATGTTGAAGTCCAATAAAGTGCGTCCATCCATCATAAAAAGTGCTCCACATGGCTCCAGGGTTTAATAAAGGCCTTCTGAAGTGAATCGTTGCATTCGTGCATGAAAAATATCCATATTTAAAACTTTATAAACTGTAGTCTCTAGCTTCTGCTAACTGTCGTATGTGTGTTCACAAGAGAATGGCATTCCAGCGGATAACATAGGGCATATATATGAAATATACACGGTTCATAAGCTTAAGTTTGATAGGCTAAAGTGTATGATAAATTCATATGTGAACTGAGACCAACACACACAAATCCAATGCATTAATGTGTAAACTTATAAAATAAATACATTCATGAACATACATGTGGACATATTTGTCTTTTTTATGTGAATTTTTCTAATTTTTGTGAATGTGAATGGGATTTAGCATGTGTTACATTTTGTGCAATTTTAATAATAGTCTCTTTACTACTATTAGTATTTATTAACATTTTGAATTTGCTTTCATTTTTTTAGACTTTAAGTTTCCATTTTAATTTTAGTTCAAGGTTTAGTAATTGTGCTATGTGTTAATTGTCCTTTTTTTATTAGTTTTCTTATAGTAGAAAAAATTCTAATAGAAAAATTAAATTCCCAATTTAAAAAATTGCAGTTTAGCTTTAATGTATTTTATTGTAGTCTTAGTTTTATTAATTTTACCACTTTTTTCAGTTCAAAACAAATGTCATTTTTATTTCTTAAAATTATTTTTCATGTAATATTTTATTTCAGTTCTAATATTTTTAAAGCGTTTTTCATTTGCAAAACATATTTTGTGAATGTCTTTTTTATGCATGTGTGCATTATTTTTGTGCAGTTATTCTCTTTTTTTGCATCTGTGAATTATATTTTGTGCAGTTGTAACAATATTCTCTTCAGTATTATTCATGTAGTATTTATTAATATTTTAAATTTACTTTACTTTTTAAATATTTTATTTTTGTTGCCAAAGCAACATATCTATTTTTGTATTTGCTTTTCATCTAATATTTTATTTCAGTTCTAATATTTTATTTTATTCTATGCTGTTTTTCATTTATTAAGCATAATCTGTGAATGTCTTTTTTATGCATGTGTGCATTATATTTTGTGCAATTTTAAAAATATTCTTTAGTATTATTCATATATGTATTAATATTTTGAATTAGCTTTTATTTTTAGATTTTAAGTTTTAATTTACATTTTAAAGTTTTAGTAATTATATGAATTTTGTCATTTTCATTAGTTTTCTTATATTAACTGAAAAAAAAATTAAATATAAAAAAATGCTCTTCATGGAGTATTTTAATTGCAGTCTTAGTTTTAGTAATTTTAGCACTACAGCTTTTATTTATTTCTTTTATTTAACAACACTGTCCATAACTAAATAACATGCAGATGAGTAGGTGATAAACATGTAAATTTCTCCTGTCTGTTCTGAGGTGTGGAATGTCGCTCATTAACGATTGAATCCCCTGATAGAGAACCCTTACGTTCTTTGCACTGTTTACATACCATCTAATTGTGCCAATTCATATCCCACTCTGTCATTAATCTCTTTGATACAGTGCTGTTTTACAATAATGAGCTTTGTAAAACCTCACAGACGTGTGAAAGTATCTTTAATTAGTGCCTCCGCAGCACCAGAGCATCAGGGACCGTGAGCGCCTGTGCAAAATAACCATTTAGACCTTAATTGCTTAACAAGTGGCTATATCCTAGTTAATGCCAAAGCGCTTCATCTAATGAGGAAATAATAAAAATGTTAAGTGTGTCCAGAAGAAAGTAAAGCCAATCCAGTTAGCAAAACAATCAGTTTAATAAAACATCTGATAATAGCAGATTTTACAGTATGTGGATGGTGCTGCTGTTAATACAGCTGAAGTTAATTATTATCATAAAGTCGTTGGACATTGACATTATTGTCACTATCCTCATTCACAGAGTCTTTCTCTCTGTGATAAATTGGCTTTTGTATCAGATATCCCGCATTGCTGCCGGGCAGATGGTGTGGGACGGTGTACCGAATGCCCCATAGAGGCTAATATTGGTCTCTCAAGGTCTCTGTGTGTGTGTCTCTCCGCAAAAGCATATATCATTACCTCCCCATTGTCATCTCCTACAGTAAGCCCACTGATCTCATCGTATTTCTGATTCAGATCATGCCAATGTGCTGGAAACTTAGACTGAGCCGGGAGGCACAGAGATGGGCACTGCCACCCTCCTCGAGAGTCATCCAAAGAGACGGACTGGAAAGGGACATTTTGTACAAGATACTTTATATATATTTACACTACTGTTCAAACTACCGTTTAGACTCCTGTATAGACTGTAGTTTTACTGTTTTTTTAACAAATATATCAGGGGAGTTTTCTCTGAGGAGGCAAGGGAGGCAGTGTCTCCTCAAAATATTAGATGAGAAATTAATTCACAGTACAAAAATAAAACAATGCTGGTATTACAAAAATCTAACATTAGAAACTGTATAAATCACTTGTTTTTGTAAAGCTTTACCACTAAAGTGTGCGGTGGGTTATTGAGAATGAATGGGGGAAAGACACGTGAGAGGAGGCAATACCTTTATCACGATATGATTGGATATGACTGGTTATGCTTAGTTGTGATTGGTTCATGTGATAAATTCCGCCTCTTGTATTTGTGCGTGTTCCGTTTTTACCGTTCCGTTCATGCTGAATGACAATATAATGGCGTTTCTAATCCCACACATTTAGATATAACTACTTCGTCAAAATAAGACTTACAATGGCCTGAAAACATGATCTGTGGGAGTTTTTAGGGAGTAATTATTAAATTAAATCTGTACATTTCTGTGTCTGTGAACAATATTTACTGAGCTATGATGACTGTTGATTCAAAAAAAGTTAAAAATAAACTATTAAATAGAATAGCTGAACATAAGTTTACAAATAAAATATATTGTTTAACTTATTACTATCTTGAGATATTAACACACTACATTGATGAGATTCAAACAGAAAATTGATTATATTTTTAATGTAGAAAACGTGAGAAAATTAGAAATTAAATTTTTTTTTAAATTAACTTTAAATGTGTATTTATTTATTTGATCTACCTTTAAAATTTTTATTTTTAATAGCTTAGCTTTTTTTGGTAAAAGTTTTGTAATGTGTGTTTTTTGACTTGTGGTGTTATTACACTAAATGTCACGATTACACAAAACAAACGAACAACGACGAAGTAAACGTAACAATATTTAATAATCCAATGGAGACAGGCAGACACAGGAACACGGAGTGGTAACATCAATGTTCCACAAGACATTATGGTAAGCACTCACATTAAATAGACGGGGTGATCAACAAACACAGCTGCAGGCAATGAGGGATAAACCAAGTTACCAAAAACAGCGGGGGGGAATGGATGGGAGAAACCAACTCAAAGTCCAGGGGTGTGACATTACCTCCCCCCTCCCGGAAGGCGCGTCCTCGCGCCGAGAAACATGGGAAACAATATACAAAGTCTTAGGAGGGGGTTTTGGCGGAGAACTCCCGGGAGGCGGGCAACAGATGAAGTCCAAGGTGGTGACTGAATAATCCATGGAGGTGATGACAGAGGGAGGAGCCAAGGAAGAGACAGGAGGGATCCGGAGCAGGAGGAGCCAGGTGAGACCCAGACCGCAGCCAAGATGGAACCTCACGGTGGAGCCGATGGAGGGAGGAGCCATGGTGGAGGAAAGACTGACGACTCCAGGGGGCCAACCCGACGGAGGCGGAGCAGGTGGTGGTAGAGCCCGAGGCGGAGAGCCGATGATCCTGGGCGACACCGAGGATCCGGAGGGCCAAGGCGGAACCCAAAGCTCTGGCGACCAAGGCGGAGGTCCGAGGCGGAGCCGGAGCGACAGAGGACTGAGGCTGTGCCAGAGGGATGGAGGAGTTCCACGGAGCCGGTGGGATGGAGCGACGAGGCGTAGCCGGAGGAATAGAATCCTGAGGCGAAGGTGGGAAGACGACAGACCGAGGCGGAGCCGAAAGGACGATGGAGCCCGGTGGAGCTGGTGGACCGACGGGCGACAGTGGAGACGAGGGAGCTGAGAGACGGGGTGGAGCCGCAGGGTCAGAGGGCCGAGGCGGAGTCCAGGACTCAGTGGCTGAAGGCGGAGATGCGGGATCCTCCAGCCATGATGCCGATGATGACTGGCAGACCTGCGGCAGACCCACTGCACAGATGGTGGGCTGAGGGTGAGCAGAGGGACTGACAGGCAGCAGTGGTGGCATGGCTGAAACATTATGACTATTTAACTGAATTAACTGAGGGAGGGTGGGTGGGAAATCAGAGCAGGTAGATAGTTCAGAGATTATAGAGGGTCCATTCCAAACGTCCTCAGAATTATTATCAATAGTATTATTCCTTGAAAAATGTCCTAGAATCCAATTCAGCTCACCCTCAGCAAGGGTGCAGTGGGTAATGCTGTCCGTAGCATTCTCATCTTCCACTGACCTCTCCACCGTCGCGGTTATTGAGGCCGGCTCACACACCTGGTCTGACGCCTCGTGCCACTCTAGCTCCGTGGTGATCAGCTGCTCTGTCGCTCCTCTCAGCGATGGCAGTAATGGATGGGAGAAACCAACTCAAAATCCAGGGGTGTGACACTAAAAGTTTTTAATGATTAAACAATCCCCCCCCCCCCCCTGCATTTATTTGAGCTAAAGTACAGCAAAAATTGTACAATTTAATATTTGTACTATTTAATTTCTATTTAAATATTTTTTTAAATGTAATTTGTTCCTGTGATTTTAAAGCTGAATTTTTAGCATCATTACTCCAGTCAAATGAAATCATTCTAATATTCTGATTTGCTGCTCAAAAAACATTTGTTATTATTATAATTATGTTGAAAACAGCTGAGCAGAATTTTGATGAATAGACAGTTCAGAAGAACAGCATTTATCTGAAATAGAGATCTTTTGTCTTTGTCTTTATCGTCACTTTTGATTATTTAAAGCATCCTTGCTAAATAAAAGTTCTAATATTAATTACGATAATTTCTTTCTCAAAAAATTATACTGACTCCAATCTTTTAAGGGGAACAGTGTATAATGCTACAATGGCTTATTATTTTAGTTAAATGCTGAACTTCTGATCCTTATATTTATCAAAGAATCCTGAAAAAGGTAATCAACTGTTTTAAATATTGATAATAATAATAAATGTTTTGAACAGCAAATCAGCATATTATCATGACTTCTGAAGGATCATGTGACACTGAAGACTGGAGTAATGATGCTGAAAATTTAGCTTTGATCACAGGAATAAGTTACATTTTAAAATATATTCACATTTATTTACATTTATTCATTTAGCAGACGCTTTTATCCAAAGCGACTTACAATTGGGAATACAACAAGTGATTCATCCTAAGGAGGCAGATCAACATAGGAAGTGCTCAAAACATACCATATATCAGGCATTGTTAGATGAGTACAGGCTAGAAAGGGAAGATCAAGAAAGAGAGGAGAACAAATAGTGTCAAAAAAGATGGGTTTTCAGCAGTCGCTTGGAGACAGTTAAGGAGTCTGCATTCCGGATAGGGGTGGGAAGATCATTCCACCAGGCAGGGACGTTGAACGAGAATGTTCTGCAAAGTGATTTCATGCCTCTCTGTGGTGGTACAATGAGGCGTCTTTCACTGGAGGATCTCAGACTTCTGGAGGGAGAGTAGATTCGAAGTAGTGAGTGGAGGTAAGCAGGTGATGAGCCGGTGACTGTCCTATATGCCAGCATCAGTGTCTTGAATTTGATGCGTGCTGTAACCGGTAGCCAGTGCAGAGATATGAAGAGAGGTGTGACATGGGCCTTCTTGGGCTCATTGAAGACCATTCGTGCTGCTGCATTCTGAATCATTTGTAGAGGTCTTATTGTACATGCTGGAGGACCGGCTAAAAGAGCATTGCAGTAGTCCAGCCTGAAGATGACCAGGGCCTGGATGAGGAGTTGTGCAGCATGCTCTGTTAGGAAGGACCTGATCTTTCTGATGTTGTGCAATGCAAACCTGCAGGATCGAGCAGTCTTAGCTATGTGGTCTTTAAAAGTCAGTTGGTCATCAAAGATTACACCAAGATTTCTGGCTGAAGTCGTTGGGGTCAATGTTGATGAACCTAACCGGCTGGAGAAGTCATGTTGTAAAGATGGAGTGGCAGGAAAGATGAGGAGTTCAGTCTTTGCTAGATTGAGCTGTAGATGGTGTTCCTTCATCCATGCAGAGATATCCGCCAGGCAGCCTGAGATCCGCGTAGCAACTTATGGATCATCTGGTTTGAATGAAAGATAGAGCTGTGTGTCACAGCATAGCAATGGTAGGAGAAGCCATGCGTCTGTATGATGGGGCCCTGAGATGTGGTATAAATAGAGAAGAGGAGGGGTCCAAGAACTGATCCCTGAGGAACCCCAGTGACTAGTTGATGAGTTTTGGATACCTCCCCTCCCCAGGCCACCCTGAAAGACCTACCAGAGAGGTAGGATTTGAACCAGCGAAGTGAAGTCCCTGTGATGCCCAGCGATGAGAGGGTGGACAATAGGATCTGATGATTCACAGTGTCAAAAGCTGCAGATAGGTCCAGCAAGATGAGTACTGATGATTTGGAATCAGCTTTTGCAGTCCGCAAGGCTTCAGTGACAGATAGTAGCGCAGTCTCAGTTGAATGGCCACTCCTGAACCCTGACTGGTTAGCATCCAATAGATTGTTCTGTGAGAGAAATAAAGATAGCTGATTGAAAACAGCTCGTTCCAATGTTTTTGCTATGAATAAGAGGAGAGAGACAGGTCTGTAGTTGTATATAGAGAAAGAGAAAACAGTTATTTTAAATAGTAAAACAATTTTTTGCTGCATTTTGGATCAAATAAATGCAGGCTTGGTAAGCAGAAAAGACTTCTGATAAATAGAGATAAAATTCTAAAAAACTTTTGACTGGTAGTGTATATTGTCAGATTCTTAGATAGAAATACATAATTGAATTTCTGCATCTTTCATCTTTTAACCAATTTCGGAGGTGTCATATTTACATTCATATTTACTTACATTCAATGTATATTTTTACCAATATGTCGATTTCCTTGAAATTAAACCTGTGAAAAGCAAATCTGTGAGGAGTTTTATATTCCTGTCCTCCAACACATCATTAGATTTAGCATAGCAAATATTGATTTCTGTAGTGAATTTAAGATGTTGATTCATCATAAAATTACATTATGTTGAACCAAATATAAGCTTATTAAAGTTAAACGAATAACACAATAATTGATGCAGTAAAACCCAGATTGTCCTATTGTGTGATGACTATTTATCTCTGAATATAGCTTTTTTTTCTAGTATGTGATTTTCACATTGTCAGACAAGACCTGGAAGGTTGACGGTCTCGCAGGACCTCCCGTGTCTTTGTCTTTGTGCTCTTGTTTACAGTCGGTGCAAAGTCCTCCACATCTCTTTTCTCTCTGGTTCTCCATTAGGACTGTATGTGAGGCTCTCATTGATCCCCGCACATCCTCTGAGCTTACAGTGATGGGAGAGAGAGTCTGATGGCGAGTGCAGTGTAAAAAAAAACGCTCTTAGGAGGCCCTTCAGTCTGGCAGTTGAGTGTGTATCAGTCTGCACTCAAGTAAACAAACACGTGGAGGTCTAGACTACATCATCCCCCCTCACGACAGAAACAGAGCCTGGTTTTTATTCTTTTGTGGATATACTACTCCCCTCCATCATTGTCTTTCTAATGACAGTCGTGCTATTTTTATCGCTCTCTGCATGGCACGTCCTGACTTCAGAGTTCATTCTGCAATGACAAAGATTGGGGTGTGATATCAGATAGAAAAGAGCCGGAGGCAAACAAGTAGGTATGAAAAGACTAAAGCGATTGGGAAAGGTGAGGAAGATGAGAAGAAAGGCAACTTAAAACTAAATGAGAAAGTAAACCTAACGACGTCGGCATGCATTGAATGCTAGACGTGCAATAAATCAATTCAAATGCACGCCAATGCACATTGCATCCTTTTCCCCCACACATGCACAACTAACCCTGCAGTAAATCACACCATCCACTGCTGCTTCGCCAATTATAATGTGTGTTGCCTCGTGGGTTCGGTTTTGTGATATCAATAATTCATCAAGGAGAAGCATTTCAAAATGACTCAAATGGAAAAGCATGTGCTCTCGACATGCGCGTACTTGTGCAAGAGCTACACTCCAAACATAGACACACATAAACACACACGCTGTCAAAAACTCATTTATGCGGGTGCGTTTCTGTTTCACGCTAAAAATTGTAGGGCCTCTTGTCTTTGTGTAATCTTGTGGCGTTTGTCTGTAATTGTGCGTGTGACAGGGACAGCGGATGATGGCCAAACACAAACACATACAGCATGAAACACACAAGTCTTTATTTAGGCGAGCTGTTGTCGGTGGATGTCCTCTGAGATGTGGGATCAACTGGCATTTGCACTCTTTTTGTTCCATTGAATGATTTTTTGTTTTGTTTGGATAGAGATTTAAGTGGAGATTCATAACTCTCTCACAAAGAAACATGACTCTGGCAACACTGATCTGTGTTATGGCATAACCGTAACATTTTTAGCTTGATAGATTTCTTGTCTTTGTTAGCTGTGACTTGTCAGTAATGTTTTTGCAACATTTTATAAAATGTGCCATATACAACGTGAGATTATAAGCAGTACTGTATCACATAACACAATGTCCTTGAGCTGGGATTTACTCCACAATGACATAATAATTTTTAAAAAATCATGTTATTAGAACATTTTTGTTTCTATCCATTTCTGTTCAGTTCTAATTAAATAAATTAAAATCAAATGGTTGAAAACTGTAATCAACCTGCAGGTAAATTAAATTAAATTAAATTTCTACAAATAGAACACATGTACACATATGTGCTATTATTTTACCAATTAAAAACTATTAAAAACTATATAACCATTTAACCAGTGTTCTTTTCTCTGTTAACAAAGCCTGGACCCTATTATTTATTATTAAAAATATCAATTAAAAATACCTGTGAAAAATGTTTTAAACAAACTTTTACACAAAAACTGTTTTGTAATTGTATGTAATTTTACTTAAATTCTATAAACTTAATATTATTAAACAGAATTAACTATAAATTATCATATAATTTACAGTGGGCATTCCCAGAAGTCTGTAATGACTACACAGCCTAGACCATATTATTTATTATTAAAAATATAAATTACAAATACCTGCACTGTAAAAAAACGGTCAAATGACTGGCAGCAACGGCTGCCAAACAAAAACCGTAATATTACAGTAAAATATCTTAATTAAAATAAAGTGCAAAAACAATAATTTTACAGAAATTTTCATTAAAGCTTTTACAGAAAAAAACATTATTTTACAGATTTTTCCTTGTTTCAATTACGATAATTTACTTTAATTTTACGGTTTTTGTTTGGCAGCCATAGCTGCCAGTCATTTGACCGTTTTTTTACAGGACTTTTTTTACAGTGTGAAACCCTTATTTTAATGATTTTTCCTTGTTTCAATTAGGATATTTTACTTTAATTTTACGTTTTTTGTTTGGCAGCCGTAGCTGCCAGTCATTTGACCGTTTTTTTACGGGACCTCTTTTACAGTGTAAAACCCTTATTTTACAGACTTTCCCCTTTTTTGGTTACAATATTTTACTTTAACTTTATGGTTTTTGTTTGGCAGCCGTAGCTGCCAGTCATTTGACCATTTTTTTACAGTGTAAAACCCTTATTTAACAAATTTTGCCTAGATTATTACAATGAAAGCACTAAATGTTCTACAGAGAAACACTTATTTTACAAATCATTACAATAAAAAAAAACCTTCAATAAAGTGTCAAAGCATGCTCAAGGTGGAAAATTAACAGTTTTATTTAAAAGACAAAAAACAGTCTGCAATACAAAGTCTGTGCAAATGCCATATAAAATTAACATTTTACATTTCAGCAATTTTTTTAAGAAATACAGCACAATTACATTAAAAGAACATGGGACAGTTTCATCAAAACGTTTAATTAAATATATGTTTAACTTAAAACTATTCGAAAATATTTCCTGATAATTCACTCTTCCACATGTAATCCAAGATGTTCATATCTTTCTTTCTTTAAGTCGAAAAGAAATTAAAGTTTTTGAGGAAAAGATTTCAGGATTTTTCTCCATATAGTGGACTTCAGTGGGATTAAGGTCAAGGATAAAGGTTTCAAAATTCCAATACAGCTTTCAAAGGGCTTTACAAGTTCCCAGTGATCCTTATTCCTTGGATGGAATGATGTAGAGCCCTTTGAAGCTGCATTGACAATTAATTTTGGACCTTCAACCCGTTGGCTCCCATCGAAATATGGAGAAAAATCCTGGAATGTTTTCCTCAAAAACCTTTTCGGCAGAAAAAGAGACAGACACGAGCATCTTAAATGACACAGGGGTGAGTAAATTATCAGCAGGAAATATTTGTATCAGAATTGAACTAGTCCTTTAGAACTGAATAAATACAAAACCAGTACATCTACAAAATTGTCAAGATTAACAATTTTATTAGTTTCAGATCAAAATTTAGATTATTGAATTTTTCATAACCAGTTATTCAGAGCTCCAAGGAGAAACTGAACTAAAAATGCATTTCTATCTCATCCACATCATTTTATCTTAATCCTTGGGCTCCATATACAGTGGTGTCCAAAATTATTAGAACACTAGTATTTTTACCAGCTAAAAATGATTTTAATTCAGTTATGTCTATCTTTTGCTGTAGTGTTTCAATGGGTAATTTTATTTTATATTTCTAAACATTAATTTTGCCATTAAATGTAATGATCCAGTAAGATTTTTGTTTGACAACAGCCAGTGCTCCAAACAGAGATCTGATCTTATCATCATCCATTCTGCACAGAATGACATGAAGAAACAGAACAAACTGAGACAGATTAAATCCAGAAGAACTGTGGCAACGTCTCCAAGATGCTTCAGGAGACCCACCTGCAAACCTGAAAAACTATCCGCAAGTGCACCTTGTGCAAAAGCTGCTTTAAACACAAGATGATGGTCAAAAGAAGTTAATTGATGAAGAAAACATATAACATTTTTGACATTTATGATATTTTTATCAACATTCTCATTTTACAGAATTTGTACACAAGTGCTTAAAACTTTTAACAGTACTGCTTTGCTGGTAGGTTTCTTTAAGCATCTTGGAGATGTTGCCACAGTTCTTCTGGATTTAGATGATGAGATTAGACCTCTGTGTGAAGCACTGTCTGTTTTCATACTCCTTGTGTCACTGATTATTATAATTAATGGCAAAATGAACACTTGAAAATGTAGACATATTTCATACTGACACACTATAGCAAATGATAGAAATAGTTAAGTTTAAACCATTAGTTAAAGCACTAGTTAGTTAGTTAAAATACTAGTGTTCTAATAATTTTTGGCACCACTGTAGCTCTGATAATTAATGTAGTGTGAGAATAAGTAAAACCAAAACATACAACAAAAGGTCCATGACTCTGCACCAGAAGTGACAGACACACCAGATGAAGAGCAGTCCTCCTCCAAATGGTCAGTAATCAGCTGAATCAGCTTGGGGTAAAAAACAAAACAAAACAAATTGAAAAAAAGATAAAAAATAAAATAAAAAAATAAAAAAAACAGAAGAAAAATACAATGAACATTCCTAATGTTAGTGTGTCTTAATGTTAAGAATGACATGTAGAATCTTAATGTTAGAAATGAATACTTACTTCCTCTGAAGATCATGTAGAAGATTTTCATTCCCAAAACTTCAGGATCATAAGGGGGAAACACACACACAAGCAATCAATTACATTAAAATGTATTTGTTTGATAAAACACTATCTACTTACTGAAAGACATGGGCTTGCAAAAGTGTACTCACCAGCTCCATACAAATCTGCACAGCTGATCCAAAATCCTGGTTTACATCTAGTATTCTTCTCCATGGAGTCCAATGATCATGCTTTCACTCAGGTCCTCTCTCTGTCAGATGAGTTCACATAACAGTGTTCTCAGGTTACTCATTTTGAAGTTCTGTCACATTTTGTGAGATTGATCTTAAAACTAGCATGGGTGCACGATATGACCATATTATTTCACAATAGTAATATATTACAGTATAGTTATTTATTATATTGTATTTCATTCAACATACGATCAAATTAGCAAATTAATACAAAGGCAAGTTAAGTACATTTAATGATTTTCTCTTTAGTGTTTGATTATAATTAAGAACGACTGCTGGTAATTATACTGCTGTAACTTTAAGAACAAAATGCACAGATCCAGTAACTGACACCAACCGGGTTTGTTAATCTGGACTCAAAACATTAGCGACTGTATTTAGGTCAATTAACGTTAAATCTTAAGTAAACTGTCTGTATTTGACTATTCAAGTGAGGTGCAGATTTCTTTCACTTCATATATTCAGCAAGACATAAATATAACATTTACGCCTAGCTGCAGCTAACAGTGTTAGCTCATACTAACAACACACACTGGTAGGATACTAAAATATGTAATCGCGATTAGTATATCACTTCAGTAAACTGTAACTGTTACCTTAATATAACTAGCGTTACAGTCTATAGAACTTTATATAATAGTAAAGGATACTTACCTTTTGCAGTTTGCATGATCTTTAGCTGCTGGAAAAAGTCCATATTTGCGTTTGTTTGTTCTCAATCTTCATTCCACAACCAAAACTCCCTCAAAATATGAATTAAACAGTCAGACGTAAAATAATCCACGTGAAAGCCGTTGCTTGAGGAGCGACAGAACAAGCAGACTGCAGCAGAAGCCGATCAGCATATTCAAATTGGACCGGGAAACGGCTCCCTACTAGTCATTGGCCAGAATAATTAACGGCAGCGATAATCAAACGCTCATTGGCTGTCGCAGTGTTTCCGCCGGTAATGCGTGTTTTAAAAAGGAAAAGCGCCTCAACTGAGCGAAAGTGATTAGTGAATTCGGGATACTAGTGTTTTGAGCATTTAACAACTTAAATGATGCCCTGCTCCTCACACTACATTATTATCCTACTGTATATTCCACCAGAGAGGACTGCGACTGCAAACGTATTGTCATTTGGACTACTGTGGTATTGCTTTTTGACTTGACTTCTGCAAATAAATTATACACTCGCTCTTTATTGGTTAATTTGTTCTTTATAAAAATAAACAATTTTTAATGCAATACATTTTTTGTGCATGGTTACAGGATTTGTGGATTTTAAGACTGATTTTCTATTTTATATATATTCTACTTCTGTTTTATTTAAAATTACAGAGTTTTAATGTAAAATACACCTTAAATATAAAACTAATAAGATTTACTTTCAAATTACAAAAAGAACATTAAATTGTTAGTATGGACATAAACCTTAATGAGCTACATTATTTAATTACAGATTGTTTTTGTAATTTTACATCAATATATAAGTAATTTAAGAAAACAGAAAAAATACTGTAAAAAATACAATAATTTTTTGTATAAAAAAAATGAGAATTCCTGTAATTTGTCATTAATGGAGTAATACTTAAAATAACAGTTAAGTTGTTAATTTACAGATATTGTTTGTAATTTTACAAAGTTTTTAACATAATTTAAAATAACACAAAAAATACTGTAAAAATAATACAGTATTTTTTCTGTATAAAAAAGAAAAAATACTGTAATTTGTCTTTAATGAAAAAGGACCTAAAATAACAGTCAAGTTGTTAGTTTACAGATATTGTTAGTAATCTTACTAAGTTTTGAATGTAACTTGAAATAACAGAAAACTACTGTAAAAAAGTTACAGTTATTTTCTGTAAAATTAGGGGGTTTTTTTAACAGTGTGTGCAAAATGTTTGTAATTTTTACACAAAAACTGGTATTATACCTTAAAACCATAAATATTTTAAGGAAACCCCATTAATGAATTAACTGTAAGACACCTTAAAAACAATAAATAGTTTAACATTATATCATTTTACTTTAAATTCTATTAAATTAATTGTTTACAAGTTAAAGCTATAAATTGCAATATAATTTGTAGTGGGAATACCCAGAAGTCTCTGCACTGTTAAAAAACAAACAAAAAATAAAACATGAAGATTATTGGAGTATATTTTACATTTAAAAAAAAAACACAAATTCACCTTGCAGAATCTGCAATGTATTAATTCTTTTACCAAAATAAGAGGGATCATACAAAATGCATGTTATTTCCATTTGTACTGACCTGAATAAGATATTTCACACAAAAGACATTTACAGAAAAATAATAGCTGAATTTATAAAAATGACCCTGTTCAAAAGTTTACATACACTTGATTCTTAATACTGTGTCGTTACCTGAATGATCCACAGCTGTGTTTTTTGCACCATTTTTGTGTATCTGAACCCTTTTCAACAATGACTGTATAAATTTTGAGATCCATCTTCATACACTGAGGACAACTGAGGGACTCAAACGTTCAAACGCTCACTGATGCTTCAGAAGGAAACTCAATGTATTAAGAGCTGGGGGTAAAAACCTTTTGAATTTGAAGATCAGGGTAAATTTAACTGATTTTATCTTCTAGGAAACATGTAAGTATCTTCTGTAGCTTCTGAAGGGCAGTACTAAATAAAAAAAATTATATTTAAGCAAAATAAGAAAAATGTACATATCTTTATTCTTTTCAAAAGTTTACACCCCTGGCTCTCAATGCATCGATTTTTCCTCGTGGAGCATCAGGGTTCAAATACACAAAAATGCTGAAAAACCAAATATTTTGTGGGACCCTTTTCTGAGAAATAGCAGGCAGTTAAACTGTTTAATAACTGTTGGTCTCATGAACAACTATCACTAAATAAAAAAAACACAGCTGTGGATCATTCAGGTAACAACCCAGTATTAAAAATCAAGTGTACTGTATGTAAACTTTTGAATGGGGTAATTGCTATAAATTCAACTATTATTTTCTCTTGTGGACTATATGTAAACACCTTTTAAGTAAAATATCTTATTCAGGTCAGTACTAAATAAAAAATAACATGCGTTTTGTGTGATTTGTATGATTATTTTGGTAAAATATTAATATTTTGCAGATTCTGCAAAGTGTATGTAAACTTTTGACCTCAACTGTATGTAATTTTACTTTAAATTCTATTTTTTTTTTAAGTTAAAACCATAAATTATCATATAATTTACAGTGGGTATTCCAAAAGGTCTCTGCACTCTAACAATTAATTAATTAAATAAAATAAAACATGAAGATTATTGGAGTATGTTTTACAAAAAAATGACAAAAACTACTAATTCAGTCTTTCTACTTCAATATTTCAAGTTTAATTAAATGTGACTTGCCATTTCTTAGAAATTGCTAGTAAATTTCACAAATAATTACAGTGAAATTTGCTTCACAGCTTTTTTCTGTGTTAAATGTAACATAACATATGTCTTTTCACATATAGTACACATATGTACTATTATTTCACCCATTAAAAGCTTGTTATAACCATTTAACCGGTGCTCTTTTCTCTGTAAACATATGCTTGCTGATAACTACACAGCCTGGACTCCTTTTTCAACACAATTACTCCAAACAAGGGTGAAATAACCCTACCAAAGAAAAATGACTTTAATGTTAGTGTGTCTGCTCAGGAGTGGTTTTAATACCGCAGTGTGTACAAGACATTTGATCACAGGTTACAGTAAGTAATGGGCTGATGTGGTACTGGGAGGCGCTGGTGTCCCTTTCTGACTGAACTAATAATTCACGCTGGCTAACTACTGTGCTGCAGGCTTTATAGGATACTAAATCTACGTCTGTACCTCTGACCCCCTTTTGTTCCTGCTTGACCGTAAAATGGACACATATGATTAGAGTATTATAAACCAGTGTACTCATACTCTCTCTCATTTTCTCTTTGCTTGTATGGTTTGCGATTGCAGGAGTATATAGAAATATAGAAGGTCTAAAGGTTAGAATGATCTGAATATAAATGTTAATGTTAAAAATGAAAATCAGTTAAAAGAAAGATTGGTTGCAGGCCAGAACACTGGCAATCTAGATCTTCACGTACAACAGACTGATATTGTTTGCTTCGTGTCTTTTATCTGTGTCTGTGAATGCTTTGTTATGGTAAAACTTGTTTATTATGCCAGTAAAGCAACTTTGAACACAGAATATTTAAAAAGAGAGATGTAATTGATTTCCGTCCAACCAAACACCTGGCAATGTCTTACCTACAATCTATGTGTGTGTGTTTCCTCTGATGTTCACCTCACAGACTCTGATGTTATCTTTGTGTCTGGGATTGGTACATCAGATTTCTTTACATCACAGTGATAGTCTCAGAGTGCAAGAAAAAGATAAAGCAGCCTTTAATTTTTAATAACGGCGTCGTTCGGCGAATTGATGGAAGCAGGTGTTGTTATATAGTGTTTGTGTGCGTGCGCCGGGCTAAACAAAGGGTCTGTGCAACATCTGGACTGTGGTGATAGCTTCGGTCACACGTGTTTCAAGCTGAATTAATCAAGCACAGGTTGTGCGTGTGTGTCTGTGAGATAGAGGGACAGAGACTGTTCGAATATTGCTGCATAGAAGATTGAGAAATGCAACATGTATTTTCTCTTATAAGCAGCCAACTCAGAGAGAGAGAGAGAGGAGAGAAATGAGAGGGAGGAGAGAAAAGAGGAGCAAAGATTAGCAGGTACATCAATGTCTCATATGTCAATATTAACACTCGTGTGACCAGAAGAGAGATGAGAATGAATCCATCAGTTATAAAGACCAGCTTCACAAGAACCATATGCAGAGAAGTAGTACAGTATGTGTACTTTGCATTTTCTGTATTAAGGAATATGGATGAATTTCTGTATTCTGCAATGCAATGTACTTGACTTGACCATTCAATGTGAGCTATGTCTTATTCTTGACTAATTTTGATCAGAATTGATGAAAATATAAAACATTTGAGTGATGTTTGTGTAGTATTTTACCTAAAATACATTCTGCTTATATACTGTCAGTCAAAAGTTTTTGAACAGTAAGATTTTTAATGCTTTTAAAGAAGCCTCTAATGCTCACCAAGCCTGCATTTATTTGATCTAAAATATTGAAATATTTTTACAATTTAAATGAACTGTTTTCTATTTGAATATATTTTAAAATGTAATTTATTCCTGTGATCAAAGTTAAAATTTTCAGCATCATTACTCCAGTCTTTTAGAAATCATTCTAATATTCTGATTTGCTGTTCAAGAAACATTTTTATTATCATTATCAATATTTATAACATTTTTTAGGATTCTTTGATGAATAGAAAAATCCAAAGATCAGCATTTATCTGAAATAAAAAGCTTTTGTAATATTATACACTACTATTCAAATAGAAATGAATACTTTTATTTAGCAAGGATGCTTTAAATTGATCAAAAGTGATGATAAAGACATTTATAATGTTACAAAAGATTTCTATTTCAGGTAAATGCTACACTTCTGAACTTTCTATTCGTCAGAGAAACCTGAAAAAATTTTACTCAACTGTTTTCAACATAATAATAATAAAAAATGTTTTTTGAGCAGCAAATCAGAATATTAGAATTATTTCTGAAGGGTAATGTTACTAAACTAATGATGCTAAAAATTCAGTTTTAAAATCACAGGAATAAATTACATTTTCAAATATATTCATGTAGAAAACCCTTATTTTAAATAGTAAAAATATTTAAAAATGTTACTGTTTTTGCTGTACTTCAAATAAACGCAAGCTTGGTAAGCAGAAGAGACTTCTTTAAAAAAAACATAAACAATCTTACTGTTCAAAAATGTGGGTAGTGTAGCTTCACATACTATTTTTTTTAAATATTTAAATATATTTTTAAATAGACAATAAAAAGAAAATGAAAATGTAAAAAATGTTAAAAAATTTAAAAATTAACAAAAATTAATATGCAAAAGTATAATTAAAAAACAAGCAAAAACAAATAAATAAATAAGTAAATCAATTAAAAAAAAACACTAGAACCTATTTCTTAATATTTAGGTGACTTTTTCAAAACTCTTCACACAGTGAGCACAACAGCAGGCTGTGTGGGCTAAACTGTGGATCATTTTCCATTGTTTAGGCACACATTGGAGTCACTGACTACATCTTTTAGATTACATCTTTTAGAGTTCTTTTCTCACACACAACCACCACCTAAAACTCAATGTACCTATACTTTTTTCAAAACGGTTAAACTTAAGTTCAAAACCTAACAATACATAACTGAGTAAGACAGCAATTTCCTTAATTTCCACAATGCCATATTGAAATATGTACCAAATCTAGAAAATGAACTGCTGTCAAAACAATTAGATGTAGCTGAACACCTACACAGGTGTTATTTTTTCAGTTTTCATTACCATCTATACAAAATGGGTAGCTTAAGAATAATAATGTACCGTGATGTAAATGTAGACCATGAAACATATAGTACTGTAGTGAATTATACACAATAGAGAGCTGTCAATTTGGTTTTGTGAAGAGGTTTTACAAAAGAAATCATATGATGCTATCTGTTAGTGTTTTTTAGTGAGTGATAAAGTGTTTGTTTGGTGTCTTTGCTAGTGTTATAGAAGTATGACTTGATTTGAGACATGTATGAATGCATTAATGCATTTTAAATGTGAAATTTATTGCTGCGCCAGGCTGAATATTGGTTATTAGAACTCCAGCTCCTATGTCAGGGGCGACACATGCATACGTTGTAAACGTATGTCGAAGACTGACACTGAAGAGAAAAAAAAGTTGAATAAAGTCGTTATTTTCAAAGTATTCTCAAAGTGAACCAAAGGTTGAACCATGTCACATGGACTATTTTAACAATGTCCTTACTACCTTTTTTGGCCTTGAACATGGTAGCTGCATTGTTGTCTATGCAGGGTCAGAAAGCTCTTGAATTTCATCAAAAATATCTTAATTTGTGTTTCGAAGATGAACGGTCTAACGGGTTTGGAACGAGATGAGGCTGAGTAATTAATGACAGAACTATCTCTTTAAATGCAATGCTGTGTTAAACATGTCTGAACTTGGCAGTCTAATCAAAGAACCAAGAAAAAATGCAACTGCCGTTGATATTGCTTTCATCTCATTCGTTAACACTGGAACAGTTGAATGCTTTGAAGTGTGGTATACAGTATCTGGTAGTACACTGCACATTTGCAGAAGGCCGTCTGCATATTTCATGCATTTAAAAAGTTAGCATACTGTAGACAGTATAAATACTTTAACAATGTGAGTAGTTGAAAGCCATTCTGATTGGCACAAGACAGAGCAGAGCAGGAGAGCGCTGTGTGCTGTGGAATGATGAATAATGAGTTAAAATAAAACTACCATTAGTAAATGAACTCTTACTTCAACACACACACACATTGTCATACACATGCACATTCATTCATGTTATATCTAGGTATTGAGTATTGATTTCACACATCCTGTGAGACAGACAGAGATGATTTAAAACATTATGTAAAGTGTGGAGGCGAGACCGTTCATCGATTCCTGAGGAGGTCAAGGCAGAGGTTGCAGGCGTCATCTCGAATAGAGGCCTGCTCATATCCATCTCTCCACAGTGCTGACATTAATGAATCATTTCATTTGATCAATTTAGAGGTTTAACGCTTTAATGCAGATGTTCTGTCATGTATGATGACAGGTATCATCAAGCACGGAAAGAAGAGCAGCCACACACACAGTATTGATAGTAGGTGTGAAAAGTAAGTATGTGAAAGCAGCCAGCACAGCAGATCTTGATTTAGTATCTCAAGGAGATATAAATAATGATAGTTCTGACTGGAAATATGGTATTTTGGATCTCAGTGTTTTTTTTTTTTTTTTTTTTAGTTTTTTTTTTTTGTGTGTGTTTAGTTTTGGGCATTGTGCTTTGTGGTTTTGTTTTTTTGTTTTCATTAAGGCATAGTTCACCCAAAAATGAAAATTACCTCATGATTTACTCACCCTCAAGCCATCCTTGGTGAATATGATTTTCTTCTTTTAGATGAATACAATCAGAGTTATATAATTTTCATGGCAGTGAATGGCTGTTGTTTTTTTGTCCAATAAAGTATATCTATAAGATGAGAATATCTTGTGAGAACCAAGTTTTGTTTATATCAAAGGAAAACCAGTCTCTTGGCTTATATTGAAATCCTCCAAATAGTTTTTTACAAATCCTTGTTAGCGTAAACTAGAAATTGCAGTTTATAAAGTTTTAAATATGGATTTTTTTCTTACACAAACACATCGATTTGATTCAGAAATCGTGGAGCACTATTTATGTGGAGCACTTTTTATGATGGATGCACTTTATTGGCCTTCAAAATCTCAACACCCATTCATTACCATTATTATAGAGCTTGGAAGAGCCAGGACATTTTTTAATATAACTCAGATTGTATTTATCTGAAAGAAGAAAGTCATATATACCTACACTCTTAAAAATAAAGGTGCTTCACAATGCCATTGTCACAGTTATGTCTTGTCATTGGTTTTTCCCATTTGTCTTCCCCCTGTCATTTTGTGATATTTGGTTTAGCCCATCATTTGTGTGATTCCCGGCACCTGTCTCTGTAATCAGTCACCCTTTAAAAGTCTGTTTGTTTCATGAGTTCTCTGTCGGTCTTTGAGTATGTTACATGTTAGTCGTGTGTGGAAGTTATTGTTGTTCCTGCCTGATCCTGCTTGTATATCTGAAGACTTTATTAAATGTAAATAGTGTTTATTGTTAATCTCGTCTCGTCTCGTCTCATCCAGCACGTCACCTTGTGACAGAAAGACCGACCTACAACAGTTTACCCGGCACCTTCTCCTGCGTTTATTTTTCCGTTTTCATTTTTCTCAGTGTTTTTTTTTTTGATTTAATGGACACTACAGTGCAACTTCTCCTCCTGAGGCAGGGGGAACGCTCCCTTGAGGACCACACACGTGAGTTTCTCCTCCTGGCAAACCAGTCTCATTCCCCGGATAGCAGCCTTATCGTCTACTATCACGTTGGACTAAATTCCACCACCAAAGCGCTGCTATCCGGGAAGGGTCCTCTTGGGAGCTTGCCGGACTACATCGAGTGGGTGTTGGCGTCCTGTCAATCATCCTGGACTATCGACTTCGTCGAAGAGGACGTCAGCCCCACTCCAGACCCAGAACCCAGCCCAACATCACCCCGACAGGCGGAGTGGCAGCCCGAGCCCACCGACGATGGAGAGCCAGAGCCGAGAGCGACAGAGCCAGAGCCTGAGCCATCGGACCAGGTGCGAGAGCCGGCTGTAACATCCGTGATGGTGGAGTGTCAAGTGGAGCAAGAGAGGGCGATAGAGAGCCCTGCCCACTGCACCACCACTGGGGGTGAGCTTGAGTATCATTCTGGGGACTTAATTGACTTTTTCTCCGAAGTGTCTGTGCATGAATCATGTGATTTAATAGACTTTTTCACGGAACCACTGGCAGACATAAACTTCCCACCCACCCACCCTCTTCAGCCCACACCCATGTCTGTCTGCACACCGCTGTCCCCTGACAGCCCCTCAGCTCACCCTCAGTTCACCACCTGTGCAGTGGGCTCGCCGCGGGGCTGCCAGTTTCCATCGGCGTCTAGGTTGGAGGATCCCTCTGCTCCGCCTCCAGCCTCGGAGTCCAGGACTCCGCCTCGGCCCTTCGACCCTGCGGTTTCACCACGGCTCTCGACGCCCTCCTCTCCACCATCGCCCGTCGATCCACCAGCTCCACCGGGCTCCATCGTCTTTCCGGCTCCGTCCTGGTCAGTCGTCACCCCATCGGCTCCTCAGGACTCTGCTCCTCCGGCTGCGCCTCGTCACGCCGTCCCACCGGCTCCTTGGGACTCCTCCTTCCTACGGGCACAGCCTCCATCCTCTGTCGCTCCGGCTCCGCCGCGGACCTCCGGATCTCCGCCTCCGCATCGGCCGCCAGAGCCTCCTGTTCCACCTTGGCCCTCCGGAGCCTCGGCGTCACCCTGGATCTTCGGCTCTCAGTCTCCGCCTCGGGCTCCTCCTCCACCGGCTCCGCCTCCGTCGGTCGGCCCCATGGAGCCGGCATGCATTCTTCCACCATGGCTCCTCCCTCCGTCGGCTGCTCCGTGGGCCGTCATCCTGGCTGTGGTCTGGGTCTGTTCCTCCTGCCCTGGATCCCTCCTGTCTCCTCCCTGGCTCCTCCCACCATCGTCGCCCCCTTGGACTGTCTGTCTTCTCACCTGGACTTTTGTTTTGGTCCCCCTCCTGGGGTGGCGTCCTCCGCCGAAGCCCCCTCCATTATGGACTCTGGTTTTCTGTTTTTTCGCCCTTCTTTTTTGTTTTGTCTTTCTTTTTCTACGGCGCGAGGACGCGCCTTTTCGGAGGGGGGCGTAATGTCACAGTTATGTCTTGTCATTGGTTTTTCCCATTTGTCTTCCCCCTGTCATTTTGTGATATTTGGTTTAGCCCATCGTTTGTGTGATTCCCGGCACCTGTCTCTGTAATCAGTCACCCTTTAAAAGTCTGTTTGTTTCATGAGTTCTCTGTCGGTCTTTGAGTATATTACATGTTAGTCGTGTGTGGAAGTTATTGTTGTTCCTGCCTGATCCTGCTTGTATATCTGAAGACTTTATTAAATGTAAATAGTGTTTATTGTTAATCTCGTCTCGTCTCGTCTCATCCAGCACGTCACCTTGTGACAGCCATAGAAGAACCATTTTGTCTAAATGGTTCCATAAAGAACCTTTAACAGCTGAAGAACCTTTCTGCTTCACAAAAGGTTCTTTGTAGCAAATAAGGTTCTTCAGATTATAAAAAAGGTAAGCAAGATGGTTCTTTAAAGAACCTTTGATTGAATGGTTCTTTGTGGAACCAAAAATGGTTCTTCTATGGCATCGCGTGAAGAACCTTTATTTTTAACCTTTATTTTTAAGAGTGTAGGATGGCTTGAGGGTAAGTAAATCATGGGGTCATTTTCATTTTTGGGTGAACTATTCCTTTAACACTATTTCTGACTTTTGTATATTGTTTTTTTTTCTGTGTATGTGAATAGCGTGCTTGTTTCAGTTTTATTGTTTGTGTATGATTGTTTTCCCCAAAGATGATAAATGCCGGTACATCCATATAGTAATGAGACAGAATTACCTCCCCTCCCATGGTCATGAACTTGGCAGCCATCCAGATGGAGAGAGAGCGTAATTAAGAAGAATAAACGGATGGATAGAGCTTCATTCATCTACAAGAGAAAAAGAGTGATAGCATGAGAGGATGAAAGAGAGAGATGTTTAACTCTTTGCCTACAGGGCGTGAATTGCTTAAGGTGATAAAGCATCCAAGCCAAAATTTTCCCAATGTAATTTAATTGACTCTCACAACGGTGGATATTGTGAAGTCCTGTCCTTGAGACATGAAGACTGACTGCCATTAGCTTGCTGTTAACCCCCCCCCCCCCCCCCCCCCAAGAAAATGGAGATCCTCATCAGTGCACTTATGCATGTATCCAAATGTTCTTCAGAGCTTCTGCAGAGGTTCAATCAGTCAGGGAAGCTGCAGCGATCAGACGTAATTGGAACGACTGGCCACATTGCTCAGAGTGCCATTATGTTAATGAAGACCTTGTTAGATCTGACAAGGGCTATGATGGATGAGTAGCTATGAGGAACATTGATCACAGAACATCTTGTTGTCCAACACAGACCTTTCTAAGACACTCTATATTAAAAACCAATTATATCATTGGCAAATCAATATTTTTATAGGGAAAGATTTTCTCACAGAGCTAGAATATGTGTAAATTGGTGCAGAAGTCAATGTGAGTTGTCATTTGCATCCCATTTTGCTTCTCTAATGTGACTTATTTTCGAGTGAAACAGGATATTCAACTACCATTGAGAGCCCTGAGTAACATCAATAGGAAAGAAAAGAAATTTCAGTGGAAGAACAAGTTACTGCATGATTAAATGTTAGAGATTTTTTTTCATTGGGATAGTATTTACCAGTTAATCCAGGAATTTAACATTAAACAAAGCTTTTAAAATTTTATGTCAAGTAAGTAAATACAAGTCATTTTTATGTCATGTTTGCTTTAATATTCACTTTAAATTTAATATTCAACTTAATATATATAAATTAATATATATTTTTGATTTTAATATTTTTATTGTGTGGTAACCGTTTTATAAAAGCAATAAGGTACGAGAGGCCGTGCTGTATCATGAATAAATCACGGCTGAAGGGCGTTGTTGCCTGCAACCCCTTCAGCCGTGATTTATTCATGATACAACACGGCCTCTCGTACCTTATTGCTTTTATAAAACGGTTACCACACAATAAAAATATTAAAATCAAAAATATATATTAATTTATATATATTAAGTTGTACGTTTTCATAAAGTAAAATCATTAACTGCCTTCCGCTGTAAAAAGTAGTCCCTAACTGCTGCAGCTGTGTTTACGTTGCTAAGGGTGGTTGCTAAGGGGGTTCAATGATACACAAAACCGTTGAGTGAAGCGGTCATAGCAGTGCCGTATCATGAATACGACACAGCTGCTGACCAATCAGAATTGAGGAATGGAACTAACCATTTTATAATAAAAATTATAAACAAAAAATAGTCATATACAGTTTAAGTCAAAAGTTTGCATACACTTTGCAGAATCTGCAAAATGTTAATTATTTTAGCAAAATAAGAAGGATTATAAAAAATAATTTTTTATTTAGTACTGACCTGAATAAGATATATCAGATAAAAGATGTTTACATATAGTCCACAAGAGAAAATAATAGATAAATTTATTTAAAAAAAATGTTCAAAAGTTTACATATGCTTGATTCTTAATACTGTGTTGTTACTTAAATGATCCACAGATGTTTTTTTTTGTGACAATTGTTCATGGGGCCCTTTGTTTGCTGGCTGTTCTTCAGAAAAGCCTTTTAGGTCCCACCAATTCTTTGGTTTTTCAGCATTTTTGTGTAATTGAACCCTTTCCAACAATGACTGTACAGATCTGGCCATTAAAAATGCGTCTTTTTTCACGCGGCAGCCTGCAATTCAGCACGCGTCGCCACGCGGCGGCCTGCAGGGGCTTTTTTAGGTTTTTTTAAAACGTTGTTGCGCTTCATATAATATCCACCAGGTGGCGCAAGGAACAACATTCTGTGGCCAAGCCCTGCACAAAGAGGGCTATTTGGACAGTATTTATGTCTGTTGTTTCAATATCTGGCGCCATAATCGGTAATTCATTCTGTATGTAACGGCAAAGTATTTATAATTTCGTTTCCTTTTTATTAAGTTAATTTAGAAAAAAAAATTGGAGCATTTTTGTTCGTTAAACGTAAGCTTTTTGTTTCTTAAAGACCAAGCGGCAGACAGTGAGTTGACCTACTCTTTCAATTTGCCTTCTCAAATCACGAATTGGCTAAACTAAAATCCATAGATGTAAAATAAAAGAAATAAATAATAATAGATATAAATATGCGCTATTAGGTGCATATCCAATCGTTTGTGCGGAGAGAGCAAAACACATTTTTAGGACATGAAGGCTCAAGCTCGATCAGTTACATTTTTTTTTCAGTGGAAAATATTTAACCGTTATTTTTTTGTCAGACATGATAAATAAATATGTAGAAAGACTTAAATTACTACTTAACGAAAAAAACAAATAGAAAACAAAAACTGTTTTTATTATGTAGCTAGTCCATAGAGATGCATTTCTCTCTAAAGGCGCGCGTCCAACGAGGATATGAGGACTGTTAACTGCATCATCACTGACTCAGAAAACAGTAGTTTCTAAATAAATAATTAAAATATCTCCTTACTATTAGACAGTCATGGTATTTACTTTTGCCAGTGTTTTGTGGTAAGCTTTAAACAAGGAACCCTTCCAAGCTGTGCTGAACGTGCGCTCAATGCTGCTAACAGGACCGTCATGGTAGCCTGGTCTCGTGGTTCCTCCAGCGCTGCAATTTTTTTTTAAATCACCACTGAATGTCTAAAATATAATTTTAGCCCGCATTTGATCTTTGACGGACTAAAATGCAGGGCTGTAATACGTCTTAAAAGTGGAACATGGAAATATAATGGATGTACTGCGAAAAAAGTTTTATACTCGACATTGTTTCCAAATGGTTAAATGTGAGATTCTGGAAATGAGAATTAAATTTAGCGTGTCGGGTCGGGAAGAAAATTATTCTAAGTGGGTATATATAGGCTATATATTCTAAGGGTATATATATAGTTAGTATCATAGGCGGAGCGTGTGTAAGGCTGGGGAAGGCTTGACCTGGGGCCAAAAAATGCCACTAAATTGGACATATTCCCCTGCCCAAACAAAATCAATATATTACGTCTGTTGACAATAAAATGAAAATGAATAGAAAATGTAAATTGCGGCATTACATTAAGATCAGATAATCTGCACCGTAATTCTTTTTAGGCGTTTTTACAGTGTTATAACGAACCACACACGATTCTGTTGGGTTAGGAATGCAATGTCTATCAGAAGCGTTCAAATGAGTCTTGTCAGTTTTGTTGAGTGCGCGCAACTCTTGATTTTTAAAAAAATCATAAACAACAAAGCTCAGACGCACCTAAAATGTAGCTATAAGTAAGAGATTCGTTACACAGGGAATACAACGAAATCATGGTTTACATTTAAGATACAAGTTCATTTAAGATATAAGATAACATGTATATTGAAAAGTTCTTTAAAAGCATCTGGATGCAAAAATAGTATTTTTTAAAGGTGTTTTTAAAGCATTTGCTTTATGGATTAAAATACTAATAGGCTAATAAATAATTTGCATATCGGACAAAATTGCGTTGCAGCAAATCCTCTAAATTTTAAGATATATAGAACAGAGAAACATAAAATCTGAAAATATAAGCAGCTACAATTATTAAAGTTTTACATATACTCTATGCCAGTATAATTTGTAATTATAATTATTTTATAGTATATTCTATAACATTATAATTTTAATAGAATTATAAAATAAATATAATCAGCCCTGTTTTAGGCTTTTCCTTACTTTTATATTTTAGACATTCATCAATAATGGAGATAAATAGAAAAATTTCTCGCCATTTCTAAATTGGACGTGCCTTTATATAGAAATATCTTTAAATCTTTAGGCCTACAGATTACATAATGAACGTTTCTATTTTCGATTTGAATTATTTCGTTTTAAAGTGGTAATTTAAAGCTTTTGTTCATTGTGAAGCGATGTTCAAGAACAGACGGCAGAAAGCGCATCTTCTGTTTTCCTTTATTTTATAAACGCATGAGTTGTTTATAGGCTATTGTGAGTGCACTAAAATAAAAATGGACCCGTTACAGGTCAGAATGATGTATTACTCCTATACCTTTATAAGCAAAAATGAAGAAATTATTTATTTATTTTCACACAAAAAAAGTGATTGCACTGGTGCCTCCATTTTTTTCACAACCTTTCAAACATCTAACCTCACAATTGTTAATGAGGGTCGTTCGTGTCACTTTTAAACTTGCCATTTCACCTTTCACCTTCCCCCCAACCTATGAATAAAGGTGAGAAGAGCTGGCTTGGCTCCGGGGGGGGGTGAAGTGCTAGGGGTGTCTCATTTCTCGTTAGGTTGGAAGGGTAGGGGGAAGGGGAAGGGCCAGATAGGCCTCCAAACAAAGAATTTTCGGGACCTCATTTCAAACGAAGGGCTAAGAGAAATTTCCATTTTCCAACATGCCTGCTCACTCGAGCAAGCAGACTTATAAATATAGGTAATTTTTGCCATTAATAAGGATATTTATGACAATTTTTCATTATATGTATATTACCTTTAATCTTGTGTTTGTGTTTATGGTGTTGTTCTGTAAATAAACGTTTGCAAAAAATCGCTAAAGTTTGCTAGCAGATAGCACTGTTTGCACTGATTGATATTACAAAATATATTTTTATGTCATATACACTTGACTGCAAGTTAGAAACATGGAAGGCCATGTGGCGAGGGAATTTCCCACACCCCAGTCATTTAAATCAGTACATAATAATGAAAAAAAAAAAAATACCTTACAATTAAAAAGAAGCAGATTTTTACCATCTGAAATTTCTTAAACCAGTGAACCCCTGTAAACATTTCAGTCCAAGGATCCAGTAAACCAATGCGCTCAAATTGAAAGTTCAAAAGGAAATTCAATGGAGTAGAATTTAACACTTTCTCAGAGTTAGATTTTAACACTTTCTGGAGTTAAAATATTAATCATTTGGAGAGTAATTTTAACTCTAAAATTTAGTTAATTATAATTTAAACTCTTTAACCAGTGTTAAAAACACTTCTTAGGGTAAACACAATATGTTTTATGTGGAAATGACTACACTGAAAGCCATACTCTCAACTAGCTGCTTTTATTTCAGGAAATACATAGATTGGATTTTGAAATTCCATGCATGTAAACACTTTGAAATTAACTGCTGTCATAAAATACTGTAAAATCTAACAGCAAAACATTTACATTTAATACATGTCTGCAGTGCCAACAAGAAATGTTTAGTAAAATTGTATACAGCATAGTCAAAAACACATCATTGCATTATATAAAATCAAACCTGAATAATTATAAAATAGTGCAGTAGTATTGTGTAACCAGAGGTAGATATACATCAGATGAAGTAACAAGAAACAACTCCACAGTGATACCAGGATACATTCCATGAATTAGTTTGAGGCGCCTGAATAAAAACAAAACTGAAAGCTGAAGGATGGAGCACAGAGGACAGAACTTAACATTTTGCTTAAATAAGAATACTGCTTGTTCAACTGCCTTGCTCTCAGTTCTTTGACTTCAGTTCTACCTATATCATTATTATATACATTTGTCTTTAAAAAAAAATATGTACAGGCTGGACAGAGCATCATGATACTTTACTTTACTTGAACAGCTCTTCAACAATACCCAAGGTTTCACATGACTGACAAGGCGAAACTTCTCAGTCCAAGACGATGTAAAAGGTGGAAACCTGTGCTTTTGATGTCCCTGAGGAAAGATGATATGGCTGAGGGTTTTCTTTAGTGGCCAGATGATGGTCATCAATACTTTGGCATGACCGAAACACAAGATAAACATCCCTTTATAAACAATAGGCATTAAAGGAAGAGTCCACTTCCAGAACAAAAAAATACAGATAATTTACTCACCCGCTTGTCATCCAAGAGGTTCATGTCTTTCTTTTCTTTCTTCAGTCACAAAGAAATTGTTTTTTTTTTTTAAGAAAAGATAATCGTTCAGACAAATGTAAAAATATATATTTTTTTCAATAACATTTTGAAGTATTATTTAATACTTACCAGTCCTTTGACATCCAAAAAGCAAGAAAACATGTAGTACATCAGCTGAGCCCTGGTCATCTTTTTTCAGTGTTGTTTTATCTCAAAAACTTCTGCTGGACTACACAATAACATCAACAACATGTTATTTACAAAATAAATCATAAAATTACAGTCACTTACTCTTTATTAACTGATTACTAAACACATAACTCACCTGAATTGAGAAAATCTGAGAAACAAATTTCGTCCAGTTTTACTACTACTTCCCTCCATCCAGCACTTCTGTCAACATCCTGACAATGAAGAGAAAACATGTAATTTAAAACAACCTGTTAGTGTGATTGAAAATGCAAAATGTTTAATATGAAAGCCACGAACTCTCATAGGTCACGAGTCACTACTAAAACATTTGTAACGTTAGCCGTTACGACTCAAAACATTGCAGGCATTACTTTACACGTTCATGGCTAAACTATGATCGTTTTTAGCCAGGGTAAAGTTAGACTTAGACACTTCAGTTTACTGACATTGCTAGATATTACCTCGTCTCGTCGGCATGACATTATGGAAGCTTAACAGAATGTTTCTTGAGCGAGTCGCAACTTAAATTTGACAGCAAAACACTCGTTTACAAAAAAATAAGGTGAACAGAAAGACGTAAGCTAATATTAGCTTGTTCACATCGAAAAAAAGTCCGCTCAAAACAGCCATGTTTTGCATCGGAGATTCATTCAACACAAAGTTCGCCGCGGTTATTGGCGTCAGTACACTAACGTAACAGCTATAATCAGCTGTCTGTCAGAAGATAAAGAACATTTTGGAGTTAGTTTTTTACCTACCTCATGACGAAGTAGACAACTTCATCAGTCGATCGTGTGGCAGAACCAGGCTCGTGTCATGGCGCGCTCCTGATGTAACGTTATTGTTAAAACGTGCCCCTGAACACCAATGAATGAACTCCGAAATACAACACAGCCAGGGAGTATCCCGTAACACAAACTGTTGTGAAAGTTAAAGAATAAACTCCAAAAATTTAACTCTTTCACACTTTTTTGCCTAACTCCTGATTTTCGAACTCCAGCAATTTGCTGTACACAAATGAAGCATTTACCCACTTCTCAAGGCACCACTACACCACAGATTTGCAATTTGCCGTGCATGTGATAACGCATTGTTTGTTTTGCTTACGGCCATATGTGTACATGTGAATGAACGGTGCGTACACCGTACATTTGTACTTTTTGCAACGCTACAACATTTTTTTCAACATCTTGAAATGTGTGATAAACATCGGCGCATGTCCTCTGATGTAACATTAAGAACTAGCGACAACGTATGATGACGTATAACAGTGTTGTAGTGGTTTCCCATTCCTTAGCTAAGCTAAGCTACAGCAGCAACACGGCAAAAGTAGTTTACTACATCTAAGCTATTTTTCAAAATGTAATTTTTCTACATGGTATGAACCATCATCTTACCAAATCAATGCTTTCTCAGTGGTCAATAAAATTGTCAGTCATACAGGCATAAAAGTTCAGTTTAACGTTACTTGTTTATTCAACAACGCTTCCAAACCAATTTGGCAACAAAAATCAGCATCATTTACAGGGCTGGATTTATCTCATATTGTGACATAGGCAAACAAAATTTTGGAGGGTTGAATTCTTTCTTTTAAAAAATGTTTTGAAAAAAAAAAGGCACTTGTTTCTGAATATTAAACGAATAAAACAGGGGAAACACAACAATACTGAATAACTGAATAAACTAGCCATACAAAGATTGATTTCAAAGATTTCATGAGAGCCTGATTTTTTTAATTCTCAAAATTTATAGAACAGAACATGGAAGTTTGAAGTATCAAGAATATTATATCCGCTCCTCGAGTACAATACCTTTTTGGACGCCTTGAGAGAGAAATTTATCTTTACGGATTACATAAACGAGTTTTTGTTTTCAATTTGTTTTATTTCGTTAAGTAATAATTTAAAGCTTCCTATAGATATGATTATCATCTCTGTAGAAATTAATACAATATTAAATAATTATATAGGCGATGCTGTATATGCTAATGATGTCTGTGCGCAATGTAGACAGCATTCACAAGTTTATCATGAATAAACATTACATAAAGTACTTAAAATTTAATAGCCTCACAAGAAACATTTTATGCATCCCAGAGTCTTGTCCATTAACTGACCTTCTTTTTTTCCATAATATTTGTATTATTCGTTTATATTCGTTATTTTCACCTTTATTTTGATCTCTTTACAAAACATTCTGAATGTTTTTATTTATTGTGAATCGCTTAATCTAAATAACTTTATGTATATATGCTATTTGCCATTTTGCAAACATTGTAAACGACAATTATGCCAATAAAGTTTTGACTTTTTGATTGTATTTATGCCCGTGTGTGACCATAAACGATTTACAAATGGAACTAATGATTCACTCGTCAATGAAACACTATAGGTTATCTATTAATTAGACGAATATTATATATATATATATATATATATAT